>NC_134409.1:139232563-139563558 GCF_038048845.1 Mixophyes fleayi
GTGACAATGGAGTTACTTAAAGCAGCAGTAAGGTGTCTTTTTTTAAAAAACAAACAAACCATAAATCACTTTGGCAGGATATTTGAAAAAGCTTTATAATTACCATTTTTCTTTGGTTTGGTTGCTTGCGGCTGTTGTGAGTGATATTTAATTCTGCAGTGTCATGTGACTACCATAGTAACCACAGTTACATGATGTAATGAGCAGAGAGGCTTTGGAATGCTCCTCTGACCTCTGTCTTGCACGGTGTACTGTAAAATTTCCCCCCCCCCCCCCCCATGCCTACACATGACGAGCTGCGTGCATGTGTGCGTGCGTCTGTCTCTTGTCCACCCTTCAGAGATTTTGGAAGGAGATAATGATTTGTAAAATCAGATTAAGGCTTAAAAGGTACTTAACATGCTATTTAGAAAAAATTAAAACTACTCCATGGAATTGCTGCTTCATTAAGACTGTAATAAGGCCATTGTTTTGTTTTTTTTTATTTGATTATTTTCTGACTTCCTAAAGTGGGGGATTATCAGGGGTGTCCTTGTTAGGACATTGAACAGAAATAGTGTTTCAGATTTTAGCCACAAAGTATCAATGGGTATTTAAGGATTTGCTTTCCAAAGTTGCTTTGTCTGCCTTTGGTATGTACTCAATAAATAGACTCCTCCCCTCTCCAGCAGCAACAAGTATGGCAGCCCTCAGCAGCCACACAGAAGACGAACATATCTAGAATGGTCTGTGAACCAATTGCTCTCAAGAAATGACTTGTGGATCCTTTAACCCGCACCCGGAACCCTAAGCACCCTCCCACAGCCTCTAACCCTCCAATCGTGTGCAGCCTACTCTCACCTACAGTCTTATCTTAAACCCCCTCTCCCCTCGCACACCCTAGTTCACCTGCAAAGAACATGACACAGGGTGAGTATAGAGTTATGCAGTAAAGACCAACTGGGATACAGGTGGGAAACACCAGGGTGATAGAGAGCAGAGTGTGTGAGTGGGGGGGGGGGGGGGGAGGCTGAAATAAGGATTTGTTATGAAACAATAACCCATGGGGGAAACTATCCAGTAACTGGAGAGCGATTGTCTATTTTATTTTTCTTAAGTCACTTTATTTCTGAAGTTTTTAAAATTTTGACAAAGCAGCAGTAAAACAAAGAGTACATGTAGAACTAATAGGCACATTGGCTAAGAACAGAGCTGTACAGTACAGAACAGTAAGAACAAATTGTCCTAACCTCTTGGGAAACTTACAAAAGCACTCCATGGAGTGACTGGCTGTAGGGGAGGGTGGGGAGGGGAGGGGTACAGGGGCTCAGGGGTAAGTGTCTGGGGTGGGGTAAACCATATTCAGGAGGTGAGGCATCATGCTATGGACACCACGGGTCCCAAATTTTGTGGAAGGTGATAATTTGTCAATGGATTTATCACTCTGGGGGATACAGTAGCCAGTGGGTGATGGTCAGACGGAGAGTGAGCCCTCCAATAGTCCCAATGACCGGGCAGGATCACCAAATGTGTCTGAAGCCGCCAGCTAGTCACAATCTCTCCAGCACACGTCAAAAGTGTTTGGGAGGATTTGGGCAAACGAGTGGGGACCAGGTACCACCTGGTGAGGACTTTATAGGAGTTGCCTTTCATGGCGATGTTGGGGATCCGCGGGGGGATGGTCTGCCACATATTTTCTCCAAGAGGGGGGTTCCCAAATCTTTCTCCTATTCTACATGAGTGTCAGGCTGGGGGTGCTGTGGAACGAGAACAGAGTGATAGAGAGGGGAAATTGCCCCCTTTAAGTCAAATTATAAATGCACATGTGTTGAAACTGAGAAAGGCGCAAGGGAGGTGTGGGCTTTGGGGCGGCCGGGATGAAGTGGCGAATTTGGAGATATTGAGTTTCACGTATGGCATGTGGTGCTCGTCACGTAGGTCAGAGGATGGTCTGGAGGCAGAAATGTGAGATCACTGCAGCCTTCTACTCCACGGCCACGTCAGCCTCCCGTCCAGGACAGAATAGAGGTTGGTCTCCGATTGGATTGGGGGAGGGGAGCGATCCGACAGGCGGAGAAGAGTAATGTCTTTAAGAAAGTAAGTTTCTTCTTTTTGGAGCACCTCCACTTAGCAATTTCCTGCATATAAACGTCTATGCGAGGATATTTTTACAGTAATTGACAACTTATAGGGCCATCAGAATTATGTGGCTGCCAAATTAAAACAAGGATATAAACACTGCCTGGTGATCATAGCCCAGGAGGATTGGGCAGCAGCGTGGGACCAGCTATAGCTACAAATCCAGAATTACTTCATGTAACATGTTTCACATAAACCTAAACAGGTCAGGTTATAAGTTTGTATTATCAGATATAAAGAGATTTATACACAATGCTCAATGCTGGTGCCTTAGTCCAACATAATAGAACAGTAATATATAAGTTAATTATTTTAATATTAATTTGTGGAACACGTTTGCTGGGTGTGCGGCTGTGGAAACATAATTACAGGTGTTGCAAATTAATTTCCAGAATCTGATCGATTGCTTATTTGAAAGCTGTAATTACCGAGTGATTTTAAAGTTCCCGTTAGGACAATGGTTTTCAGGCAGAATCTATGGATACTTCAGCCAGTTCATATTTAACAAAGTCTAAGGAAGTGAAGTATACTCCAAAAATCAGAGGCATTACCAGATAATGGGGGGGGGGTATTTTGTATAAAGTTACAGATCTAGATAGAGGCACTAGATCTAATCATTGTTTATTTAAATAGCACCAATTATATTAGGCAGCAGTGTATGGAGAAAATGTATCCAGGCCCTGCCTCATTGGAGCTTACAGTCTAAATTCCCTAACACACACACAGGACAGGGAGGAAGGTGTGATTGGGGGGATGTGGGGTCAGTATATAGGACAGATTACAGTCTAAATTCCCTAATACCAAACACACACTAGGGTTCATTTTAATAGCCAATTAACATACTATGTTTTTTGACTATGGGAGGAAACTGAGCCCACGCAACATGAGAACATACAAACTCTACACAACTAGGGCCCCTGGTCAGAGTCAAACTCATGACCTCAAGCAGCAATGCCAACTACTGTGCCACCCAGCTTCTGTATACAAATCTATACAATCACACCCAATAAGAGGGACACAGTAGAAGTGGATCTATTGCATTGAATATATTAATGTGATCTAAGTACAGACTTCCACCCAAGTCCAGGACTGATCAGCAGATAGTGGGGAGGGGGGGGGGACATTTTCTTACTTTGTTTTTTTACATTTTGTTTTCTGGTTAACTATTATTTTCCCCCTCACTTCCTTATCACGGTTACCTTTATATAGCATATGCTTAGACTACTGCCACTATTACAGGAGAAACAGGTTCACCCCTCCTGATTGCACAATTTGTATGTTTGCACAAGTTAAACAATGGGGGGTGGGATGTGGGGGGGGGGGGGGACAAGGAAAAAATGTGTCCTCCGCCTAAGTTATAGAAAGGTAAGTGGCTCTCAAGAACCTGCCGATTTACTTAAGCACAATCAAGAACATTTAACACGTGGCTTGTTGACAGCATCCATATAATCTTAGATTAACCAGGTATTGAAAGAGATGCGTCATATCGAAACTGTACGTGTTCCGTGGCTGCCTCGGAAGGCGCGTTATACACATGGAAGCACGTATTACAGAAACCATTACAGCATCTCAATCAATCATCTTCTAGGATTCCAGGCAATTACTGGTGACTGATCATTAGGAATGTTTGATACTTAGGTCATAATCGCTGACATTGTTGTTTGACGGTTGGCTTTTGTTATCTTTCCCATGACTGCTGCTTGATTAAAGCTTATGAAACCACACTTAGCCTTGTATTACTTAATAGTATTTAATGTCAGCCCGAAGGCTGAGATCAATGGCCAAATTGAACCAGTTATTAGAATCCTTCTGAACACATTGACCAATATGCAAAATAACGACCCTATCACTTGCAATAGGATCAGTATCGGGCATCAGACGCAGGCGGCTTTACCAGGTCACTGGGCGACTCTCGGCGGCGGCTTTACCAGGTCACTGGGCGACTCTCGGCGGCGGCTTTACCAGGTCACTGGGCTCCTCATGGCGGCGGCTTTACCAGGTCACTGGGCTCCTCATGGCGGCGGCTTTACCAGGTCACTGGGCGTCTCACGGCGACGGCGCGTAGACGGCTTTATTTCCTTCTCTGTTCCATGCTCTGCTAAATATCAGTTGTTTTTCTCCCTCCAAACGCAATTCTTTTGCCCCCATGTATAACAATGGCGCAGATAAGCATCGGTCCATCTCCAGATGTAAAGGGACGGGAATGGAGGAACACTTTATACGCTCCTGAATATTGGTCTGTGTTGCAGGAAATATGGCTGTATTAGACCCTGGTTACTGCAAACGTTTCCAGTGGTTGGGGTGAGTTTTTGTCCTTAGATGGGTGAAGCAATGGAACGATCACACATACGATGAGTCGTTGTCCACAGGAATCGGTCTTTCCATGCTGGCGACATAGCTGGAAATTTTACACTGTATCCAAAATAGTTTTACTTCCAAACATTACTGATTGCAAACAAATGTGTCCCCTTAGCACAATAGAATTGTAATTCTTGGTGAATCTTTATTTGGGTGTTACAATTTGGTAAAACTGAACAGTTATTCTACTATTTTCATGGCAAATAAATTTCACTCTCCGGACGGGACTTTACTTATGGATAAAATATTAGTTCGACGTCTATGTGGCTGAAGACGTGACGTACACCAATCAGCCTCGCAACTTCCAGGATCTGCTGCCAATGTCTTGGTGCCAGATACAACAGGACACCCTCAGAGGTCTTGTGGAGTCCATGCCCTGACAGGTCAGAGCTGTTTTGACAGAACGAGGGGGAGCTACATAATATTAGGCAGTTTTAATGTTGTGGCTGATCGGTGTACGTCAGAGATCAGCAGCTTCTATATCATCCCACCACCAATAGGGAATAACAAGGCAAGCGGTACGTAAAAACAAAGTATTTTTTATTTATTTTGTATAGAAAATACAGAGCTAGGGTGAAATAATTTGATTTCCAAGGTAGACTCTGGTCTTTGATAATGCTTTTGTCTGGAATGTAAACCATCTCCAGGAACCGTCTGGGATGACATCAGCAGCGTTGAAACATCTGGCAGTTAGCATTAGATGGAAGCAGAACCAGGAAACCGTTCTATCCGTTTGGGCCAATTTCTCATGGGTATTGTATGACTCCAGAGCTGCCGACACCTTGGATGATAAACTTCTTCTGTTTGAGTCTTAACCAATTTCTCGAAAAGTAACACTAGATGCCTGTTGCCCAATTCCAAAGGTAAAAACAGTAACGTAATTACACAGGCAGCTAATAACAGCACTACATAAAGAGTATAAAAGTCATTAAATACTCCTAATTGCATCACTTCTGCTTCATTGTATCCAGATTGATTCAAGCGGCTGAGATCACGGCAGTGGCATTGGGTGTATGTAAGCAAAACGTAACCTGTAACCCCTAGTACATCAAAACGTGGAACATTGGAAGGATAGCCACGAAATCTATGCGCAAGGGAAGATGGTCACCAGGGCTCACATCATTCTGGCGAAGACAAAAGCAAAATGTTAGAAATAAAAGAAGAAAAAAAAGGACAGGAAGAATTATCCGGACCATATCCGTGTAACAAGCCACAACTAAAGAGGATGAGGAGGGAGGGTCCCCGGGGCCCTAACACCCACTCAATTTGTCTTGAAAGAATCACGGAGGTTTCCGTCCTTTATACAGGTCCATCCTGGCAATATGTGGAAGGCCCAGACTAGGAGGTAAATCGCCTGTTTAACTGTCCTCTCCGTTCTCACCAGGCCCTTTAATCAGACGCTTCTGTCCTCGTTTCCCTGCAGGTCCTTTGGGTTTGGCAAAAGCCTGTTTGAAGGCGTGTTGTTTGGGGTGGACTTCGTCATAGAGAAACTCGGAAGTAAGTTCAGACCCTTCCTCAATTTCAACCTGAGAAAGAAAAACACATTTGTATTAATATAGGATCCATCATGGTGTAAATACTGAGCACTGTTCTGTTCTAATATATTCTGCCGAATCTGTTCTATAGGGACACACAAACCTATAGTGAGGGCAACATATGGAATAACTATGACCCTGATCTATAGGGACAGTGCATCCTATAGTGAAGGCAACATATGGAATAACTATGACCCTGATCTATAAGGACAGTGCATCCTATAGTGAGGGCAACGTATGGAATAACTATGACCCTGATCTATAGGGACAGTGCATCCTATAGTGAGGGCAACATATGGAATAACTATGACCCTGATCTATAAGGACAGTGCATCCTATAGTGAGAGCAACGTATGGAATAACTATGACCCTGATCTATAGGGACAGTGCATCCTATAGTGAGGGCAACGTATGGAATAACTATGACCCTGATCTATAAGGACAGTGCATCCTATAGTGAGGGCAACGTATGGAATAACTATGACCCTGATCTATAAGGACAGTGCATCCTATAGTGAGGGCAACGTATGGAATAACTATGACCCTGATCTATAAGGACAGTGCATCCTATAGTGAGGGCAACATATGGAATAACTATGACCCTGATCTATAGGGACAGTGCATCCTATAGTGAGGGCAACGTACGTTTTTCTACTCTGTTAAAGAATCAGCAGAAGAATAAACATTCCAGTTTTTACGCCCACGTTGGCTGCAGGAGCCGTCTGGTCTACTCTGGACACTGCTCGTTCTAAGGACCAGCAAATCAACCAGTAAAACATCCAAAATCAGGATGGCTAATCCCTATTGTCGGGGTGATCAGCTGACCCACGAATGGTTCCATCAGCCCAGGACCTGCATGTGATCAGGCTAATGACCTTACTACACGCCGTGGACGCAGCACTAGCCCGGCTAGACCACCACAGACACAGAAGAGGTTTCAAACAATCAAAGTGCACAAAACCCATTATACCGGCTGTCGAGAACATATATGTCCAAAACAGAGAATGCGAGGACCCAGGAGGAGCAGAACTTTTTTCTTTATTTCAATATTCTGTTTACTTTTAATACTTAATTCTATAGACTCTGAAGTATCCAGTGTAGCATTGTCCTGTTCCAGCCACCCACTGACTGGGAGCAGACAAGCATAAGGCAGCCTGAAAGCTGGAGAACGGCGTCCAGGGCACAAGACGTAATAACAGGTGATGCAGAACACATGCAGGAGGTACGGACAAGAAGGTACAGGCAGGAATACAAGGAGGGCTCTGCTTGTGAGAGCTTACGATCTAGAGG
Source organism: Mixophyes fleayi (assembly GCF_038048845.1). Lineage (NCBI taxonomy): Eukaryota > Metazoa > Chordata > Amphibia > Anura > Limnodynastidae > Mixophyes > Mixophyes fleayi. Next base: position 139,239,865 of record NC_134409.1, read on the forward strand.
GAAGGGGCTGACACGAGAGGGTGTGGGGAGGTGTAAGGCGATGGGGTAGTTGGCTTCGATGGGATTTTAGAGAGCGGCTGAAGCACTGGAAGCTGGTGGATAGTCTGACTGTACATGGGACTGAGTTCTATAGATGCGGGGCAGCACGGGAGAAGTCGTGGAGGTGACGTGATCATGAGCGGGGAGGTGAGGCCTCGGTCATTGGCAGAGCAGAGAGGGTTGGGAAGCAGTGTGGAGAGAGATGAGAGTAAAGATCTAGGCTGAGGGCTTTGTAGATGAGAAGTCTGAAATGCATTATACGGGGAACAGGGAACCAGTGCAGCGATTGGCACAGATGGGAGGAGGAAGCAGTGCGGCCAGAGGAAAATCAGTCTAGCGGCAGCGGTGAAGATGGATTGGAGAGGTGAGCGGCGGGTTAGAGGGAGGCCAGACAGGAGGTGGTTGCAGTAGTCTAGGCGAATGGTAATGGAAGTGTGGCTAAGAGGTTTGGTCTAGGGTAAGGAAGGGCGATGTTTCAAAAGTTGAAGCGAGAGGTTTGGAAGGAGATTAGGATGAGAATGACAACCAGGTAGAGGACATGAGAAACAGAGGACAGCGTTGTGTTGTCACCGTTGAGGGAGAGGTGGAGAGAAGGAAGAACGGCTCTTGAAGTGTTGAGTTTGAGAAAGTGCTGGAGGAGATGGCGGAGGGACAGCTGGACACACGAGAGAGGAGGGAAAGGGAGAGGTCAGGGGAGGATCAGAGGAAAGGACTTGTTACCTTCTTTGCAATGTCCAGCTGGAAATCCTGCTCCACAGACTCCAGAAGTCGGTTCTTGCAGCTGGAGTACAGCATGCGCTCCTTTATACCACATTTGTAGCCCGGCATGGAGTAGATGAAGACTGGAAATAAGTAGAGACTCAGTCATTCCAAACATCACAGCTTTATGAAGGCAGAAATATCGACTCATTGGGTAAATGCACTGACAATGACAGATTTGCTTTAGGCCCAGGTTCAAATCCCATTGTAGGTTCCTTGGAAAAATCACTTGTCTCAGGGGGAGGGGGGGCAAAAATACATAACATGCTCGACTGCCTTGAAAACCCGTTTGTACAGAGCCAAGTAAAACTATATCTGCTTGGAATACAGAGGAGAAGAGCCCCCTTATTAATCTTACACAGATGTCGCATTATACCTGGTCTGCGCTCCTCACTCAGAGACATATGAATCCATTTAACAATAGGGATTAAAACCTGGCGATTAGGACAAGTTCTATGGTGGGTTTCTGTTGTGGAGCATGTAAACAAGGGCTTGGGGGCATTTAATGCATCCATAGGTTCATGGAATTGTATATATTTCACTCCAGGTGATAAATGTATTTAAACAGCGCTTTTTGCAACTCGCTGATATTCGGCGACTTTGACAGCAATGTGTTTAAAGGCAAATCTTGAGAAACTGCCCAGAAAATCAGGACAAGAATCTTACCCACAGACTCCAGGTAGTCTCCTTCATGGGAGTGTTTGTAGAGGAAGAAATGGTAGCGGGCTGTGTCCTTGGGGACCCTCGACGGCAGGTCTTGGATATCCGTGTGCTTTGTATGTACTAGATCAATGGTCTCCTTCTCTAGATCCAGTTTCTAAATAACAAGAGGGGGCAATTATCAGCTAAGACAGAGCAAATATGGTTTAGATCAGTCACTGACTAATTGTGAGGCTGACTACACACAAACGTAAGGCACGATGAGACAGGACATCATTAGCGCAGCCAGGCTGAATTTACCGGTCGTCCTGACCCACATCTTATGAGTTCCCATCAGTTAGTGATCGGGATCTGCAGTCTCTTGACTTGTGGCCAAATATGTCTAACATAGACCTAGCTGGCAGTCAATACAGACGCTTATATGGGCACATTTGGGGATTCAAACATTCGGGGATGTCTGACCAGACCTGGAAGTCCAAAAATTACAGGAAGCAGGAAAAGGGACGACCTGAGGATCGCCCATAGCTAGTACAGAGGGATGACACAACTATGTAACAGACAGTTACCTTCCCGGTCTACGCACAATTCAGTAAAGGAAAATATTGCGGTTAGTATCTTAATATCTAACCGGAATATGGTATCATACACAAACGTACAGCATTCCAGACAGGCCTCATATTGTTCTCCCTGATCTGTCACGTCATTGTGCTGTGGACCCCCGGTGACAGACAGCCTCGGAGGGGCTTCCCCCTTTACCCTCTGCCACGGGCAGTCCTGCATACTGCAGATACCGAGGACACCCTGATATTTGGGGGTTCCCTCAGCAACCACTGTTACCTCCTGCTGGGCCCTCCACGGGTTAGTCCGTGTCTGTGTGCTGAAGTAGAAGAAATGTTTTATGGGGTCGTCTACTATAAATATAAATTAGACTAAATCCCCCCCCTCACTCAACAACAGTACTTTGGTGGTGCCCACGATCATTTGCTGTATTTAGTACATTCTCACTACTTACATATAACCAGGACCTCTACCGTTCCCTTCAGGGCTGCCGGGGTCTCTCCCTAGCAGGGAGCCTCTGACGCAGCACCTCTTAGGCTTTAAGTGACACTTTGTATTTCCCGTAATCCCCAATAATAAAATACAGCTGTACTGAGATCAGTGCAGAATTCTATTCACAGTCTAATCCTCATCACTGGAAATAGTGACACCTGCAGGCTGTAGACATGTACTGCAGGCTGTACGAACATCACGACAAATGATAATATATAAGTACTTTTTATAAATAATTATGCTGAAGAGCTTAACTATATTAAAGACTACACAACATATGTCAATGTGACCTTCTAACAATGTATAATGTGGATGCTGTGTGACCTACCAGCTGTATGTAGTTGATCTTCTTCTGCTTCAATAGCTGAACGGCCTCCTCGGCCTCTGGTCTTAGAGGAAAGAACAGACCTTGCAGAGTCTGCTGCTTGCTCTCCACGCTGATCTCCGTTTTTACCTGGGGAAGAGACACCAGATGTCAGGGAAGGAGCGGACACCCCCAGACCCCCCCTTCCCCCCACAGTCACGGACCACGGTTCATCGTGCCTCTCACCTCGTTTATCTTGATTTGCTGCAGTTCCCTCTCGGCAGCAGTGAGTGGCGCTGGAGCAGCGCAGGACGACACATGTCTTTGGTACCCGCTAAGGGCAATGTCTTCCTGCCACACAGGAGGGTACAATTACTTCAAGGAAACAGCGATCTGTCTTTATAACCACAACTGACTATATGTAGCTACATGTCCAAACTGGGCTTATGATCATCATCATCATCATCACCATTTATTTATATAGCGCCACAGATTCCGCAGCGCTGTACAGAGAACTCATTCACATCAGTTTCTGCCCCATGGAGCTTACAGTCTAAATTCCCTAACATACACAGACAGAGCGAGAGAGAGACTAAGGTCAATTTTGATAGCAGCCAATTAACCTACCAGTATGTTTTGTTTTTTTTTGGAGTGTGGGAGGAAACCGGAGCACCCGGAGGAAACCCACGCAAACACGGGGAGAACATACAAACTCCACACAGATAAGGCCATGGTTGGGAATTGAACTCATGACCCCAGTTCTGTAAGGCAGAAGTGATCTCTTTACTATAGTTTTATTATCATTTATATGGGGGCAAAAGTGGGGTCATGAGTTTGATTCTTGACCAGGGGCTTATCTGTGTGGAGTTTGTATGTTCTCCATGTTTCCTCCCACACGCTAGCTTAAGTAACACTACTGTGTGTGTTGGGGAATATAGACTGTAAGCTCAAATGGGGCAGGGACTGATGTGAACGACCACAGCTCAGTGTAATCGATAGTGCTCTATAAATAAACAATAATATATGGTGCCAACATATTCCACAGCGTCATACAATCAGAGACAATACTGACCTCCTCTCACTAACCGGAATATGGAACTATTGTGTTCCTATGACAGCCACATACAGGAATATTTAAGACGAGGCTGAGAATTTAGCGGATCTTTTATTGCATTCGTCTACAGCTCGTTAGCCTACTCTGTGATGTAATTATGGACGCAGTATTGAGTATTAAATCAAACCCTAAACACATACAATTTTGATGTCATCCAGGCTTGGTGGTTAGAAGAAAACATCTTAACACACAGTGCCACTAAATAACCCGTAACATGTTTTCAATATGATCAGAAATCAGACTGACCTTTAGTGTTCCAAACAATTCATCCTTAATGTGCCCACCTCCGAACTCTTTCTTGACGGTCGCCCTTGTTGCCGCGTACAACATCTTCAGCCGCACCTGTCAGCAGGACACAGAGCGCTTAGATTAGGATCAGTCACAGACGGACAGACTCGCTCTGCTGCAGAACCCATGTCGGGTAATCTCTCAAAGGTCAACACCGCTCCGTACAATCTCATGTGGTCACTGCGCAATTCCCAATAAAGAGTCTACAACTAAACTGAAGTACTAGATGACCCTAGTTTCCCATTGCATTTATTTAATGTAAATATTAAAGGACGAATTTATAAAACAACATATTGGGCTTCACTATGTTTCTATGATGCTGCTAGTAAGTCTGGTTGCAGCGCTCACCATTCAGTAGAGATGCCATTGTTTCACTTCCCCATAATCCCTTTAACTCCTCCCAGAGATTTCCTGTCAATCTTATTGAGATGTAATAATCCTCTCATAATACAACAGCCTATGGGGGTGACCTAGTGCCAAGGGATGTGTGTGGCGACATTGGGGACAAAGTATGACATCATTAGGAGTGTGTCCAGGTACTGAAGGGACCCAAAAATATAACAAAGGGTGGAAGAAACACATCTCTGGAGTGTGCACAGAGGTAGAACATAAAACGTTGTCTAGTATCTGCATTCACTGTGCTAGAAAATTAGACAAAGAAAATGCCTGAATGTACAGTCTCTTTAATTATTCTAATTTACTATTCAGGAGGAATTAGGAGTCCTCCAATCAGTTCGCATTACTCTAGCATGTGTCACCTCTTCTGCTACATAGTAAGATTAGAGGCTTGTAATATATGAGGCCCGTTAAAGATGTAGACTTCAGCGCAACGCCTTCACCTTGTGCCTATCAGACCACCACTGCGCTGCTACTTGGGAGTTGGTCATACAAGGATAAACCATAAAGGGACAGATTTATATCCCGAGGTCTGTTAGGTCTGTTAGATATGTTAGAAAGAGGCCTGGTATTGGATAACAGGAATAAACATGTGACTAAGGAAAACAAGGACTCTTGCGTCATACCGGAGAATGATCAGGTGACCATGACAAGAAGAGCCATTCATATCCCTGAGCGTTCTGGCTGTCAAGACGGTACAGGATATAACATGGCTGAGTCTCCTCCAGCAGAGGGAGGACCAGGGTATCGTAGTCTTGGTCCCAGGTCAGTCTCAGCTCCTTGTGAGCTCCCAACACCAGCTGCTCTGCAGACCAGAAGGACAGAAACAATGAATCCAGTGTATTTCATCATCATATCACCTACCCACAGCATCGCTCCCTATATACCGACCGCACTTCCCCCAATCACACCATCGCCCCCTATATAGCGACCCCACATCCCCCAATCACACCATCATCCCCTATATAGCGACCGCACATCCCCCAATCACACCATTGTCCACTATATACCGACCCCACATCCCCCAATCACACCATCGCCCCCTATATACCGACCCCACATCCCCCAATCACACCATCGCCCCCTATATACCGACCCCACATCCCCCAATCACACCATCATCCCCTATATACCGACCCCACATCCCCCAATCACACCATTGTCCCCTATATACCGACCCCACATCCCCCAATCACACCATCGCCCCCTATATACCGACCCCACATCCCCCAATCACACCATCGCCCCCTATATACCGACCCCACATCCCCCAATCACACCATCGCCCCCTATATACCGACCCCACATCCCCCAATCACACCATCGTCCCCTATATAGCGACCCCACATCCCCCAATCACACCATCGTCCCCTATATAGCGACCGCACGTCCCCCAATCACACCATTGTCCCCTATATACCGACCCCACATCCCCCAATCACACCATCGCCCCCTATATACCGACCCCACATCCCCCAATCACACCATTGCCCCCTATATACCGACCCCACATCCCCCAATCACACCATCGCCCCCTATATACCGACCCCACATCCCCCAATCACACCATCATCCCCTATATAGTGACCCCACATCCCCCAATCACACCATCGTCCCCTATATACCGACCCCACATCCCCCAATCACACCATCGTCCCCTATATAGCGACCGCACATCCCCCAATCACACCATCGCCCCCTATATACCGACCCCACATCCCCCAATCACACCATCGCCCCCTATATACCGACCCCACATCCCCCAATCACACCATCGCCCCCTATATACCGACCCCACATCCCCCAATCACACCATCATCCCCTATATACCGACCCCACATCCCCCAATCACACCATCGTCCCCTATATACCGACCCCACATCCCCCAATCACACCATCGTCCCCTATATACCGACCCCACATCCCCCAATCACACCATCGTCCCCTATATACCGACCCCACATCCCCCAATCACACCATCGTCTCCTATATACCGACCCCACATCCCCCAATCACACCATCGTCCCCTATATACCGACCCCACATCCCCCAATCACACCATCGCCCCCTATATAGCGACCCCACATGCCCCAATCACACCATCATCCCCTATATAGCGACCCCACATCCCCCAATCACACCATCGCCCCCTATATAGCGACCCCACATGCCCCAATCACAACATCATCCCCTATATAGCGACCCCACATCCCCCAATCACACCATCGCCCCCTATATAGCGACCCCACATGCCCCAATCACACCATCACCCCCTATATATCGACCCCACATCCCCCAATCACACCATCGTCCCCTTTATAGCGACCGCACATCCCCCAATCACACCATCGTCCCCTATATACTGACCCCACATCCCCCAATCACACCATTGTCCCCTATATACCGACCCCACATCCCCCAATCACACCATTGTCCCCTATATACCGACCCCACATCCCCCAATCACACCATCGTCCCCTATATACCGACCCCACATCCCCCAATCACACCATCGCCCCCTATATACCGACCCCACATCCCCCAATCACACCATCGCCCCCTATATACCGACCCCACATCCCCCAATCACACCATCATCCCCTATATAGCGACCCCACATCCCCCAATCACACCATCGCCCCCTATATACCGACCCCACATCCCCCAATCACACCATCATCCCCTATATAGCGACGAACATCCCCCAATCACACCATCGCCCCCTATATACTGACCCCACATCCCCCAATCACACCATCACCCACTATATACTGACCCCACATCCCCCAATCACACTATCGTCCCCTATATACCGACCCCACATCCCCCAATCACACCATCATCCCCTATATAGCGACCGCACATCCCCCAATCACACCATCATCCCCTATATACTGACCCCACATCCCCCAATCACACCATCGCCCCCTATATACCGACCCCACATGCCCCAATCACACCATCGCCCCCTATATACCGACCCCACATGCCCCAATCACACCATCGTCCCCTATATACCGACCGCACATCCCCCAATCACACCATCGTCCCCTATATACCAACCGCACATCCCCCAGTCACACCATTGTCCCCTATATACCGACCCCACATCCCCCAATCACACCATCGTCCCCTATATACCAACCGCACATCCCCCAATCACACCATCGTCCCCTATATACCAACCGCACATCCCCCAGTCACACCATTGTCCCCTATATACCGACCCCACATCCCCCAATCACACCATCGTCCCCTATATACCAACCACACATCCCCCAATCACACCATCGTCCCCTATATACCAACCACACATCCCCCAATCACACCATCGTCCCCTATATAGCGACCGCACATCCCCCAATCACACCATCGCCCCCTATATACCGACCCCACATCCCCCAATCACACCATCGTCCCCTATATACCAACCGCACATCCCCCAATCACACCATCATCCCCTATATAGCGACCGCACATCCCCCAATCACACCATCGCCCCCTATATACCGACCCCACATCCCCCAATCACACCATCGTCCCCTATATACCGACCCCACATCCCCCAGTCACACCATCGTCCCCTATATACCAACCGCACATCCCCCAATCACACCATTGTCCCCTATATACCGACCCCACATCCCCCAGGCACACCTTGCTCGGCCTGTTCTTATACATCCACTGCTAAGATGGGTAAAAATACATGATAATAAAGTGCATTTTATTAAATAGCTTTTATAACATTTTCCACACATTTTTAAAACAGAATTTCAAAGGTAAGAACACAATAGTAGGAATGAGACCACGACTTTTATTTGACCTATTTTAATGGGATTTTCGTGTGTGTATTAACATGTGAAAACACAATAAAAGTGCAGTATGATGTGAACGAGCCCTCCGTGCAGAGTATCCGATAAACCTCATATCATAAAAACAGAAACAAACATACTGTAACTTATTTTTGTATCAGTTCCATTTTTTGATATTTTTAAAATTGTAGCAGAGGCTGATAAACCTCCGACATAGAAAATAAAGTGATGATTATCCCCATTTAGAGATTTATGACAGACACTTCCGGTCACTGAACCCCTGTAGTGCCAACAACATGTGACAGCGATCAGCTGGATGTAAATCTAATATGGGCGCAGATATTGGCCAACCTCCCCCTCCCGAGCTGGGTATATATCATATTAGTTTATACCAGAGCAGTGACAGCCCTGTGTCTCTATGTAACATTGGCCAATGTGTTTATCTCTCTCAGCTATTCTAAGCTCGCACATTCCAGACGGCCTCCAAAACATTTTCCATGACCTGGTTCTTGGCTCTGCTTTGTAGCCAGTCCCCCCCGGCTCTTATTTACCCCAGTAACAGACCTGTAGTGTTCTGCCCCCCCCGCCACGCTGTCTTACCACGGTCTGAGATGAATGTGGGTCACGTATCGCCTGTCCACGAGAGGTAGGTGCTCCCTATGAGAGGTAGGTGCTCCCTATGAGAGGTAGGTGCTCCCTATGAGAGGTAGGTGCTCCCTACGAGGTAGGTGCTCCCTACGAGAGGTAGGTGCTCCCTACGAGAGGTAGGTGCTCCCTATGAGAGGTAGGTGCTCCCTACGAGAGGTAGGTGCTCCCTACGAGAGGTAGGTGCTCCCTACGAGAGGTAGGTGCTCCCTATGAGAGGTAGGTGCTCCCTAACAGGTCAGGTTTTCAGGAATCCTTTAATCACACACAGCAGAGGTCATGTGATGGGGTCAGTGTGCTCCCTTTCCCTTAGAGGTGTTGGATGACCCTGGGATACGGCACGTCGGTGATAAGTCCTTGTCTGTGTGCCCTGCAGTGACTCTGAAAGCGAAGCCAGGTGTCCACAGGTCAGCTGCTGTCCCAGCAGTAAACACATGTACACACCAAAGGCTCACAGACACTAGCTGCTGCAGGTAGCAGTGGTCCAAGTGGAAAGTTAGAAATAGTGGTATGAAAACTGTAATGGAAGTGACTGGAATGTGAGGTTTACAATGGAGGCAGTAGGAGAAGGGGCGATATATATCGTACACCCCCCACTCGGACCTCTGGGTAGAACCATCTACACCTTATGGCCGGCAGGAAAAGTGAAATATGTAGATTTTAGTTTCCATTTACATGAGACGCAGATCGTTCTCCTACATAATAACTGTTCCCCGAAGTCATCAGCAAGACAAGGACATGATGCAGGCACCAGACAAATTGTGGCTACGCCAATGGCTGATGAACTACAAGTCCCAGCACACTCTGCAAGATTCAGCTTGCTCGTACTTGTAGTTCCACAGCTGGACAGTCTCTGTTTCCCGTCACCTCTTCTACAGGACACACTTTTACTACCTAGGTCGACCTATAATTTTACATTTCTGTTACAAATGTTCGGGTGTTGTCAGAAAGGAAACATGAGAGATTAGTGGGTAATAGGAATGTGGAGCAAGAATGTAACAAGTTAAATATAAGTTACATTGGGTTATGACAGAATATTATTATGGATGGAATAAGTATCTGTTATGCGGCATCGCACATTATCACTGGAAGATAGATTTTTATCTTTGAATATAATAGTTACATTAAGTGAAAAACAATTGGGCTATTTAGTAACCATCTTGTTACTTGTTACACAATCAGTAGCATTTTTTTCCTATTTGAAAGGTTTAATTGTTTTATCACTAAAAACCTCTAATTATATATATATAAGCATTCAGTATACTTGTGAAGATGGTGAAGCGTCTCTATATATAATCATGGAGATTATCTATGTTACTCACTTGGGATAACATTACATATTTTATGTTAAATTTAATTAAATACTCTAAATTTCTTAGGTTCAAATACTCAAATATATACGTTACCATATAATGTTATTTCTTAGCTTTGGTGCTTATAAGGCAGTTATCAGCCTGTTTAATGTCATATACTTTCCAAAACCTATTAATAAATATATATACCAAGGTTTCACATCCCCCAATTTCCCCGCGCCCTCTCCATCCATCCGAAGCCACAACTCACCATCTTCGATGACCACTTTTATGAGCCGGATAGATCCATTCCGAGCCTTCGCAAAGAAATCCTTCAGTTCCGGTGTTGCTACAAGAAGTAAGAACATGCCGGTCACTCAGCTGTACAACGTGGCTACAGAAGAAGCCTCGGAGCAGGGACTGGAGGGGAAACTTTCAAGACGTCTGCTGAGGATCAGCGACACATAGGGAATAACTGGATGAGGACATGTGCTAAACTGGATCACAATCCTGACAGCAAAACCTCCCAAAAATAGCCCACAGCCTGTCTGGAAGGGAGGGGGGCTAGTGACAGCCTCGTTTAATACTCAGCTTTCCTTTGAAGAGGGAATAAATAGGAGATGAAGAGGGAAATGTTTGTGTAGTGTCACCTAAGGGGCAGAGGGCAACGTGTAAAACAGACGGTAATTGCCAAGACTCCCTTTATTAATGCCACCTTACAGATACCATCCCGGCATTTAAACACCTCACATTAATGACATTGGGGTTCTGTACATGGAAATTGTCTATGACTCATAGAAGGTGACCCTGGGCACAGGCACTTGTAATAACTTATGACACATCATCATCAGCTATTTATATAGCGCCACTAATTCCGCAGCGCTGTACAAAGAACTCACATCAGTCCCTGTCCCATAGGAGCTTACAATCTAAATTCCCTAACATACACACACAGACAGACAGAGACTAGGGTCAATTTGATAGCAGCCCATTAACCTTCAGGTATGTTTTTGGAGTATCGGAGGAAACTCACGCAAACACGGGGAGAACATAAAAACTCCACATAGATAAGGGCATGGTCGGGAATCGAACTCAGGACCCCAGTGCTGTAAGGCAGAAGTGCTAACCACTAAGACACCCACCCTGCAAATCCCTCCCTTTATGTCTGTACAACCTACACAGAGACCTCTAAACAACACGCTGCAAATCCCACACTAACTAGAGGCCGTGGACAGGTAACAAGGTCGGATGATAAACAGACAAGGTCAACACTGTGACAACATACTGCAGATTATAAAATATACACACAAAATATCCTAAAGAGGAAGTAAATCCATTATTTGACATTAATATATAGAAGGCGGCTGTTATTACAGAGATAAATAATAGACATGAAATAACTGGAGCATTCATGCAAAGCTAGATGTATCCAATGTCTGTCACTTGTCCACAGTCGGTTGACATTGTAGGAGGGAGGAGCTTCTGTACCAGAACAGACACAGACACACTGATAGACTGTCAGCCTTGTTTTGAAAACATGCAGTGTGTGGATTGGTGGATTCATAGTAACTGAAATTACGGTAATTTCAGCTTATTTTACTTTATAACAGAGCTGAAGGGGAACACTAACGTAGGTAAGACCGACCAAAATATTTTCCCTTCATGGGTCATATACGAACATTTCAGGTTTGGCGTTTAGTGGTCCTTTAACAAACGCAGACTCTCAAGTACTGGTGTCTGCATACAAATGGTTTGTAGCAATGTCATGATGTTATTCATCTGTGTCTTTTACAGAATAACTACTCTCTACCGCAGACTAAAAGAGAAGAAACTGCTTCAGAGTTCTTAATGAGTTTTAAAATGATAAATTATATTAGTGGGACACATGAACTAATAGTAGTATTATGATTATGGGCTGTTATAGGATAACATCAGCTATTGCAAAATACGGTTACAAATCTTGAATTATATCAATAGCTTTACAAGATGCTTCAGTACTGGCGTAAAACCCTGATGTGGCTTTATACCTTATATATATATGAAACAAAAGACGACTTATAAGGAATATAGCGCAGGTTACAGAGATGTACCACACATGAACATAACTGGATAAAATACAATATTTCTCCATTTGTCTGTTCTCTGTCCTATAGTAAATCAAGCGGGCTCCGCAAAGAACACAATAACATAGCGAAAGTGCCTGTAAAAGCTTTGGGTTTTACCCCAGGGCAATAAAACTGATCTTCCTGATGATATAACAGCGTGGCTGAAGGAACATAGAGAGGAGAAGCTGGTATATATTAAACACTGACAAGCTGCATACAACACAGGACGTGGGTGAGATAGATGTGTAATAACTGAACACTATGGAGCCTCCGTTACATCATCTGATGCAAGTACGAATCATTTACTTTATAAATAGCAACTCTGTCGTGCAGCAAACATCCCACATGATCCTCCAGCAACGTGAGCGCTGGTAACTGGAAAACACTTCTTAGTAAGTTATTTAGAATTTTAGAAGCTTTAAGAGCCCATTTCACAGTTTATATCAGACAATTAGTCTCTCTCCAGCTTTAGTGGAACTACATCTCCCAGCATGCACTGCCAGATGCTGTGAGCTAAATAGGCTGGCAGAGCACTCTGGGACTTGTAGTTCCACAATGGTCAGAGAACCAAGCTCTGCTATACTTCAGTATATTTCCACAGATAGAAACATTGTAAAGAGGAAAATTTGAATAAAATACTAAATAACATCAAAATAGTGGTGAGCATTGCTACCTCACTGCACTGGGGTCATGGGTTCAACTCCGACCAGGGCCCTATCTGTGTGGAGTTTGTATGTTCTCCCCATGTCCATTTCAACCCATAGTCCAAAAACAGACTGGTAGGTTATTTGGCCACAGATATAACTATCTCTAGTGTGTGTGGTAGAGAAGTTAGATTGTAAGCTCCAATGGGCGAGGACCGAGCTATATATTCACCTCGGCGTCAATGCCTAGTGTTATTATCAGGTGGATGACGTCCATGTAAGGACGTATTTCCAGCGTGTTCTGCCTCCACATGTAATAATCTGACACCGACTTCTGACACGTTATTAACGTGTTCCGTCACCTACACGGCAGAGGCAGCAAATCTTTGGGATGAACCATTATTTTCCTGAACGCAACCAATTAATACACCAAGAACCATTGACATTACCGAGGCACGAGTCACAAAGTGCCTCATGTCTCAGTGACGTCACTAGCTCCTAGTGGATTGACAGCCCCCATATTGGTTCAGTACAATAACCGGCCGACGCCAACGTGTGGAGGAAACTCAAGATTATTATTACAGGTTTTTCAACAAACCCCTATGACTAAAATATGTGTTTCTGCGACATTTACCTCATGAAATGATCACTGATGAAATCACCAAACGAGTTTCCCACATACAGGACGGAGCCGACACAGTGATCACAACACGGAGTCTTATTGCTGTAGAAGCAGAGACATTATATCCTGGTGATTGTGTAGCAGCTGTTAGTATAAAGCATCGCAGAGGTGATGAAACAGCCGCTGGGAGATGTATTGTACATAATCACGTTACCTCACATAGTGATCCCAGCGATACACAAACCATCCTGTGATAAGGACTCGGATTACCAGTAATCATCACTACGGCACCTGACCAAATACTGTCCTAGTAAATGTAGTCACATGGATTGTATCTATCAATGTAATACCAGGGGGGTAACGAGGGTCTGCAGGGGGCTCACAATGGAACATACAGAATATCAGACATATCCGATACCCATCCTCCATATAATACCAGTACTGACAACCCTATATTACCCCAGTACCAATACCCCTATATCAGTCACATGTACCAATATACCCACATTACACCAGGAGCCATAACCCCACACACTATACCAGTACCCCTATATCAGTCACATGTACCCATATACCACAACTACACCAGGAGCCAAAACCCCACACACTATACCAGTACCAATAGCCCTCACAAAGCAGCCAGGGTTTGCATTACTACAGCTACACAGAGCTGGTGCAGGTCCCGATAGTGGTTCATTCGATATGTCAGCGCCCGCAGGTCACATTGTCTTCACTACCAATGATATTTCAGTCACCAGCCTTCATGTTTTCCATAGACATTTCCACTAGGCCACTGTTAGCAGCACAGTGGCTCAGTGGTTAGCACTTCTGCCTCACAGCACTGGGGTCATGAGTTCGATTCCTGACCACGGCCTTATCTGTGTGGAGTTTGTATGTTCTCCCTGTGTTTACATGGGTTTCCTCCGGGTGCTCCAGTTTCCTCCCACACTCCAAAAACATACTGGCAGGTTAATTGGCTGCTATCAAAAATTGACCCTAGTCGCGCTCTCTCTCTCTGTCTGTCTATGTCTGTGTGGGTGTCTATATTAGGGGATTTAGACTGTAAGCTCCAATGGGGCACAGACTGATGTGAATGAGATGGCACCGGACAATGTGCTGATCTGATCCTGGATGACTGATACCAACCAATGCCAGGGATCCTCAGCTATAGGTGTGAGGAGTAATATGGGAATACCCCCTGACCCACTGGGCACAAATACCAGATCCCAACCTAAGTCACAATCACGCTTCTCAACGGCACCCTCACTAGATTGTAAGCTCCAGAAGCAGGGTCCTCTCTACCCTTATTAAATATATTGTGCTCTGTATGTAGCATTTCCCGTCAGCGGCTAATTTTAGTGACAAAGGGAAGAGGGACTTGTGCAATACACAGGGTTTGTGATGTAGCTGAATTACATGCAGATAACTGAAGTGAAAGTCAATGTCCAGCATGACAGATATTACATACTGCACAGAGTGTGAGTACCGGCCCTAGCTAGCACTCGGTCTGATCCATTCCCACCACACTGGCAGGACAACAGGGATCATGACAAATAACTGCTGAAGTCACCGGCTGTAGGGAAGCGTCAATGACCACTAAGATATAAATACACATATAAGAGACATAACGATGACTAAACGTGTTAATATCTGCTAATCTCTGCCGGGACGGTGCTCCATTACTTCTACAGCTATATTTGGATCTGCATCCAACAGATGTGGGACATATGGACAAGAGCAATCTGCCCACGTTATTATACAACAGGACCCAGCTCTAAGCCTCTGTAACGTCCGGTATGATATTAATATGCACAGAAAAGGTTCAGAAAAACACATGAAATTACGCTGCACAAACCAACAGCTTAAGCTGAACTAAGATGATCAAAGTCTTTGGGGAACACGGTCTCTAAGTCGGGGCCTGTAGGACAGACTCAGACAGAGCGTTCTACTTAGATCTGGGTTAAACTATATATCAAAGGGCTGAAATCAAATAGGAAACGACAAGAGGTTCTAAAGAAGCAACAATTAGGCAGAATGAAAGGATGAGGGTTCAAACTAGGGACGTTGGACTACAAACATCTTTGCTTCCTTCAGCTGCTGAAACTAAGTGGATATAGGGCACAGTTGCCAATATTTAGACTCTATTGAGAAATGTGTGTCCCCGTGAGTGCAGGCTCACACCCTACACTCGTGTGTGTTTTGGCAGAACGGATTGGCCAGCAGTATCTGCCAGAGGAATAGAGCGTAATCTCGTCCCAAAGTGACAAGTTTCAGCATGTCCCAGTGGCCAGAGTATCAGGCAGCAACACAAAGAGAAAACTATGTAACGTACGTTGTGTGCTCCAGTGAATAACCGCATTCACACATGGCAAGTACCAAAACAGTTGTGCAATTAGAAGTAGGCAGCCTGGGGAGAGCATGCTGGGATCTGTAGTTATACCACCTTCTATACAAGAATGTGGCATTTAAACATTACATTATAATGGGGAGATGTAAGTTTCAGAAAGCAGAGTTGGGAAAAATACAACGTTCTAAACCCAAAATCTGGACGCAATATACTCAGCGAGTCCCCATGTCACATTATAGCATTTATCTCTTAATATGCTGTATAAATGATTTCCCAGCACTGTCCTCTGACCTGCGGCTCACACAGCCGTCCTGACGATATGTCCTATGGTGTCATTTAAGATCAAAATGGTTAAGATTTCATCCGTCTCCCAGAACATATAATCATTTTACTTTTATCACAATACTGTAACGTAGAAGCTGCGTCTGATTGGCTGCTGGCGGCTATTGTCCTATCAGATCACTCGCTCACTACTTGGCTGAATTAATTGGCACAGATAGTTGAAATCCCTGGGGAAGAACATTCACCCACCTGGTACATGGAGACAAGATGTAAAATGAGGAGGGGGGGGGGGGGCTTTCCTAAAATTAGCACCTCTTAATTCAGGTCGGTCATTAAAAATAAAATAAAAAAAATACAATATCCTATGTGGCAGGTTGGCAAAAGATTGGAAGCCACAGCCATGTACTGCACTCACCCCCGTCACCAGCCAGCAATCCCCCTGTAATCTCTGCAGCAGTGTAGACACAGCAAGTCACTGCACGTGTGCAGGTATAGAGAGCATATCAGTGCTCGTGTGACACGTGCTCTGTGCATACACTGCTCATGGGTCGGCACAAGTCCTGGGGCACCCTACGCATTGCCCTCCCCCCCCTCGGATGTGGCACCTCCACACCAACTGCTTATTACCTCAGCAGGGGCAGCAAGCGGTGCTCCTCAGACCGGGAGCGTGTGAGGATCAGCAGCTTCACATGCAAGAAACTGCGGCTGCTTCTCCTATGTGTGCGAGGACCCTGGGGGACATTAATTACACTGGATGAGGATTATTATTACGTCACTCAGCCAATGTTGTAGACACCCCCTTACCACAAGCCCCCTAGGTTCACCTAACATTAGCGTCAGCCCCGTGTGCAGGTAAAAAGAACTCATCACTGCTCGTCTGGTACATGCTCAGCGCTTACACTGCTGCTGTCTGCAGCTAAAGAGAGTGTATAGAAAGGTTCCGCCTGACACTAATAAGTGGGCACATTATTACTCATACATATGTTCATTTAAACTATATACACACTATGGCCACAGGAGAGAGGGGATTACAGGTCTGCTGGGTAAAATATGACCAAGATCTATGACACAGCCGAACCCTTGCACTGGTCCCCTCTGCGGGTTACCGAAATTATATATATATATATATACACACACATATACACATACATGCACACTAGGGACAAGCCACTTAACCCCACTTGATACCAGGGCCTGTATTTTGGGTCCCTGGCTGTAATGTAATGGCTCCCCCATCTCTCTGGCCCCTGGTTTGGGGACCCTCCCTCTCTCACTGTCTCTAGCCCCTGGCTGTGGGGACACCCCTCACTCTCTCTGGCCCCTGGCTGTGGGGTCCTTCCTCTCTCACTCTCTCTGGCCCCTGGCTGTGGGGTCCTTCCTCTCTCACTCTCTCTGGCCCCTGGCTGTGGGGAAACCCCTCACTCTCTCTGGCCCCTGGCTGTGGAGACCCTCCCTCTCTCTGGCCCCTGGCTGTGGGGTCCCTCCCTCTCACACTCTCTCTCTGGCCCCTGGCTGTGGGGTCCCTCCCTCTCACACTCTCTCTCTGGCCCCTGGCTGTGGGGAAACCCCTCACTCTCTCTGGCCCCTGGCTGTGGAGACCCTCCCTCTCTCACTCTCTCTGGCCCCTGGCTTTGGGGCCCCTCCCTCTCTAGCCCCTGGCTGTGGGGTCCCTCCCTCTCACGCTCTCTCTCTGGCCCCTGGCTGTGGGGACACCCCTCTCTCTGGCCCCTGGCTGTGGGGACACCCCTCTCTCTGGCCCCTGGCTGTGGGGTCCCTCCCTCTCACACTTTCTCTCTGGCCCCTGGCTGTGGGGACACCTCCCTCCCTCTCTCTCTCAGGTGACCCGGGCAGGGGGTACGTACCGTGGATGCCGGTCTGGTGCGCCATGCTGTGACAGCCGGGATCAGGGAGCGGCTCACACTGGCTGCGATGTGGGGGCGGGGCCGGTTGCTCGGGGGGCGGGGCTACACGGGGAGTGCGGCGAGAGAATCTTTTACTAAAAAAGCCATTTCAGAGGCGTCGCCGCGCGGCCTGCTGGGAGCCGAGGAGCATGCCGGGAGATGTAGTCCTCGGGCTGCAGGCAGGAAACCACGTGCTCCTGCAAAGAGCATGCTGGGGCTTATAGTTCCACAATAGCTGATACCAGAGATGTGGTTGTTAGTATCACAGTCTTACTATGGACAGAGAACATGTGACATAGGGTGCAACCTGCTAGTTACAGGGCATGCTGGTACTTGTAGTTCAGCTGCAGTCACAGGTAGGACACAGCACCAGCCCTCCCCCCCCCCCTATTGCTGGATGTGAGGCCAACAAGACACAGATCATCTTTATACCAATAAATGGCAGGAATTAGATCTAATGTGCAAAAACAGAAATACTGGTCTGATGGTCAGTGCTGGAAATACAGGGACACAAATCTCCAGAGACCTTGTTTTATACCTAGGTCTGTCCTTGCAGTTAGTTGGCAGCCATGTAATACACACAATCACTGCACATTTAATTTACTGTGGTCTGAGCACCTTATTGTATTCAATCTTCAGCCACAGCTCCCAGGAGTTATCAGGTCTCCCTCCTATTTCAGATTACTCCCAGGAATCCTATAAGGCTGTGGACTATAATACCTCTACCTGAAACCCCGTTAAGAATGGCTGGTTTTAAAATATCAGACGTTTAATGGGTTCATAACTGCACTGATACATCTATTAGTATATAAGGAATAACCAGACTATGGAGACGTTCCTTCTGGATGGGTCAGTTTGTCGTTAAGACGTATTTACGTTTCTTACTTCTTTTGCCCTCTGTACAGCCGTCTGCTAAAGGACAGAAAACACACAAGAGCCGAAAGCGATGGAGGTTTTCAAATAGCTGCAAAGCTAAATTCTCTGCTATATATTTGTAGAATAAATAGTTGGAGCCTTGGAAATAGCAGTAGGAATTGTATGCATAAGTTTTGTTTCAGATAAACCTTTAAAATGAATTTATATTATGTAATTTTCCCAGGAAGCAGAGAATTTATGACAGTGAGGTAAAGAAAAGCAGATGTAAGAATTCTAGTCCCAATTACAGAATTCTTAAATAGCACCAATTACTCATTTTTTTAATGCTGCACCTTTCTAAGCTCCACGGTTACTTCACCAGTCCAGAATACTTATACCAACTCCAAAGCAGTGAATATCTGTCACGGGCCTCATGGAGATCACTGCTCTGCACCTTGAGTGTGTAAAGTTGTTTGCTACCAATCCCATTAGACTGAGCTGCCACGTCCCACTGCTTCCCAGTTGAATGATTTCCATCTTCATTTCTTACAGTCACTCTGTTATTTAACCAATTTCCCAGACACCAATCAACATTAACTCTGTATTGAACACATTACAAGTTACACAACTTTTAGACAATGGTTTTATTGTGTAAAAAAACATTATATACAAGAAACGGTTGTGGACTGTTTATTGCAGTAGACTCACAATATTACAACACTTATGTACACATCTGCAAATAAATTTTAATTTGTTTGTGCAGCTGGATAATATAAAATGTGTGGCTATGAAATACATCTATTCAGAAATACTGCCGATGGACCGTCTCTTAGACTTGTTGAAGAGGTGATGGGCAGGTTCCAGAAGCCGAGTCCCTTCAAATACTTGAAGCCGAGACAGTGCAAGTAGTAATATTAAGATATTATACATCAGGGATTCGCATACTGGGAATTGAGATCCACATAGTTTCTTCACTGCTCGTCCTGTCTGCAAATATGTCAACCAAGAGCCAACCTCGTCTTCCTGCCTTATATAGTTTAACAGGAAACCGCCTTCTTGTGGTGATAAGAGCCTCCTCTATCACCACATTTGCAGGGTATGTCTGTGCCGTCTAGATAGTGAGTTAGCAGGAACCACAAAATCAGTTCTTATTGCTTCCTATACTGCAAACTGATCTCCCAATACTGGCTCAGTCATAAACTTTCTTTTTGCCATCTTTGGAAAACTGAGAATATAAGTTGGTGCAGTTATATCAATTTTATGCACTAAAAGAACTTCAGAAAATATTCAAGTCTCAAAACTTTTCAGGAGCCAAATTAAAACAATTAATGAAATTACAAATATTTCTCAAATTCAAACTTGGTCTTCTTGGTATATACAGGAGGCACGAGAATAGGTGTAGTGAAACCACGTATGCACAAGAATCACCACTACCACGTGTGACAATTACACTATAAACACAGTGACTCCTGTAGGCTTTCTGTACTTCACCACAACAGATGTCAGCGTGATAACACTATCTCAGTTTGCAGCTAATATTTCTATTTTTCTCTTTTCCACAATGCACAAATGGATAAAAATATAAAATAAGTGTTTAAACATTTAGCCCCTTCATTGCACCAGAGATCCAAACAATAATTCTCCGTCACTCCAATTTTCAGGGAACTAAATATACATCCGTCACTTGACAAACACATTGGGAAAGCCTCGCTGCATTTCAACACAGTTGCACAAAGGATGTCTGAAATACAGCAGCAACGAAGGTCAGTTGATTATGTAATTTGTCCGGGTAAATCATAGACAGTAGAGCATTTACACCAATACAGAAAGAAAAATGTATAAAAATGTTACCACAGGGATTAAAAAAAAATAATAATAAAGTCCTTTCAAATTAATGCAATTAAGCAATTTCTCAGGCACAACACAGAAGTCTTTTATTGTCCGTTGTTTGGACAGCAATAAAATCTATACAGGTGCAGAAACTGGAAACTTCAATGGGCAGTTTTGGCAACTAGGAAGGGTCTGTTTATGGCGGAAGCGTTGCAATACTGGAGACGTGGCAGGGAATTCTCTGTACTTCATGGAACATGGAAGAAAGACCAATAGAGTCCCAGAATCAACATCCAGTTCCTGATATTGCTGGTGGGCGATTGGTAAATTAGTCGTCAATAGTTGGCAGCCAGAATGCCTGCAGAAACAGGGACAGAAGAGACAATTAAGGACTAAAATACAAATGGTCACTTATGTAGATACAAGAAAGAAAATTACACACTTTGGTAGAACTTGCAGTTTAAAAAGTATATGTCCAACTGTGTGGATTCTATTTTACTCTGTTTACCCCTTAGAGTGTTTTTTTCCCCCCCAAATTACACACTGTACCTATCGAAGATATACTTAAATATCCTCTCCAGATACACTTCATACTGGCTGGTTTGGGAGACCCAATGGTAACTAGACTAATGTTAGTAGATTGGAATTGTAGACTCCAAATCTGCAGACATTGGTCCAATGATTTGTCTGGCACTGGATCTTTCACCCCATAGAGAACTACTGTTGGGCTAGAACAACAATTCCAACACAATAATATTAAGAAATGCATTACAGTAACATAAATGCAGATGAACGACTCCTAGCAAGGTGTTAGTGTCTGGGGTGATGGCAGATAAGTGGTCTCCAGATCTTTGTTCTGCTGGCCTCTCACTCAAACACGTAAGATGTTTTGAACTGTAAAAACCTGCTTCAGTGTCGGCCATTTTCCTGGAGACCAACTCTGCCCTAGAGACACACAATTCTAGACACTTGCAGGGAAATGAGAAATATAACATAATGCACCGCTGTTTATGTTATTCCAGGTTTATACTACACAATTCACCCTATTACCTGTAATTATATTTATGTATGTAATTATATGTATGTATGTATTGGAAATGCAAAGACAGTTGTCATCTTGTTTCAGCTGAACGCTCGGCTCAGTCAGATTTGAAGTTAGGCGTCAGCATGGGTAATTCACAATGCCTTTCAACAGCACTGGAGTGGTCAGGGTCGATCATTTAATCATAGTTTACCTGTCCTTGAGAAACCAGACATGGATAAGTAACTTAGCAGGCTAATATGTATTGTGTGGCTGGAAGCTAGCTATTGTTCACATGTCCACAGAGGTCATGTTAATCTGCTGTATATCCACATTCCTCCATGCAAATCAGATGGGAGTTAAGAATTTTGTATATTGAAGATCCAGACATTGTGTTCTTAGGTGTAACCACTCGATTTAATCAGTTCAGCCAGGTCATTGTGTATTATATTCTGGGCCACTTGAGATGCTCTGATATAGAAGGAAGCTGAACACACCCCTGCAGCCTGAGGCTATTCTGAGAGCATAAGAAGGGGCAACACAGAACAGTAGGGAGCATTCCATCTAGGAGGACCCTGGTGTACATAGCACCAGCACAAAGGACTCTGGGGCAGGTATTGTGGTGCTGCCGGAGGAAACCTTCTCAGGTCAGGGTGAGCCAGTATCCCAGGCTGGGGGACACAGGACTGTCTATCCAACGGTAACACTGCAGGAGGATCAGACTGAGGACTCCAGAGAAGCTGTGAAGGTGACTTTGGGGAGCTGACTACAAGAGGCTGTTGGAGGGTACACGCTACCATTTACCTTGCACACACAAACTGTCTATAGTGCGGTCAATAAAACTATACTCTGGATATATCATGGTCTGCCCGAGTGAGCTGAATCATACAGAGGGCAACCAGCGTCCCAGCTAAGGTGCTTTCCTCACAACACTTAAGATTTCAGTCTGGGATTAATTAAGGTTAAGTGGGAGAATGGAAAGCAGAGGAGGATTTTCAGTGGTCTGCTTGGTGTAAGTACCGCTGTTCCGCAGAGTGTCACCCTCACTTTCTATGACCACGTTATTATGATGGAGCTAAAACAACAAAATAGTCATTTAAAATATTTTATCTATGGATTCAGTGCTTTTGTACTAAACACATTACATTTAATAAAGGATAAACACTCCACAGTCACGGGAGTGGACTAAACCTCAATGTAGCTGGATAAACACTTTCCCGCCTATATAAACAAACATTGCGGGACCTACCAATGTCCCAGGCAGCAGAAATTAAATTGCAAGCAGACAAAACAACAACTCTATATTGCACTTCTATGTTTACCCAAAAAAACCCTAAAGCCTAAAACTTTTTGGCTTGCAGTCTCCTAAGTGATGGATCCCTCTGAACAGATGCAATCAGATATGGGAAATGTCTGTATTTTCTGTACCAGCTTCGATTTATCTCTTCAGATTGTGGGAAATGTGTTTTTGCTGTTTGCATTTTGGAATAAAGAAGGGTAGAGAAACTGGGGGATATTTAACATGTGGTTTTCTTCTCTGCTCAACTCATCAACAAGAGGATATTTGCAGCAATGCAAATTATTCCATATATTTACGTAATCCAAACTAATAACACGTTACGCAGAAACAGAGAATGGGAATCTCACTCACCATGTTGGAACAAGCACTTGCAAAGGTCATGAATTTGGGATTGAACTGTAAGCAGGTGATGGGTCCAGTGTGTTTCCCATCTAACACGGCCACTTTCATGCCGCTCTCGCCATTCCACACATGAATCTTTCCATCTTCTGACCCTGCACAGATACACAGATGATGAGAAGGACCCAAACCAAAGAGCCATAAAACAAGGGACAATATGATTATTGTTTATCTTACCGATCATAATGAACTGAGAATCTGGAGTAAATGAAGCTTCCAGTGTGACTCCTTTAGTATTGTTATAACCCTGTCGGAAGTGAATACATATTATAATCCCATTTACCAGCAGACATGTGATCCACTTACAGACTTAACACAAACTACTTACTCCAAAAGTGTGGAGTACGGCCCCTTTAAAGGCATCGACCAGCCGCAGGAAGCCGCCGTTGGTAGACAGCAGAATTAACTTTCCATCGTTGCTGAATTTGAGCGATGTCCACTCACAGCTCCGATCATAATTCATCTTAAAGGTGGCAAATGGGCCCTGCGATAAGGAATTCCAATACAAGACATTAATTTCTGAAATCCTAGTTTATAGGAGTTTAGCGTTAACTGTACCGAGGATGAGCAGTTTCTCCCGGTCCGTCCAACGCAGAACGCAATATGAGAAAATACATGGAGCAGCCCGGAGATCAGCGGGGGTCTACACTGATAATTGTTTAAGATTTTCGTTCATTGCATTGTGTGGAAAACAAGAAGAAACTGCTACATCCCGATCGACAACGGAGATCTCCAAACAGATGCTGAATGGGACTAGTGATCTTTTTGTGAACATACAGGCTGCAGATAGACCTACACAAAAAATACAAATATGTTTCTCTACTATTAACCTTTCCAAATGAAAATAGGATAATGCCAGTGATACACAGTGATATTTTCAACAAATCTGTCTGTTGTTGCCTCGTGTTCAGCTCCAAACCGAATGGAAGATTATCGGACATGATTGTAGATCTGGTTGGGTTGTGTTTGATGTGACCTGCTGACCGCCGTGGTCTAACCGTTTGGCACTCAGGATGCACATGACTAGGTCAGTTTCAAAGAAGCGGCATTCAAAGAGTTTACCTTACTTCTTATTAGCTACAACCATGGGCCTGGTGTATGTGGGCAGTGGGGTTTAAACGTGCATAGATAAAATAGAATAGATTATGGCTAAAACTGGCTGCACATTAGAATATTGCAACAAATCTTTGATCATTGCGGCACGTGGCCCTTGCAGCCACCCAACAACTGGTAATAGTCCGATAAAAATCAATTGGACGATTATCGGACATGTGGTCGGAGAAAGACCACTATCAGCCTGTGTGTGACCAGGGTTATTGTCCACGCAAACATTTAGATTAATTCAACCGACGTTACCTTATCAAAAGAGCGCAGATCATACAGCTTCACCATCTCTGAATTAACCCCTGCTGCAAATATAAGACCCTCGGGATCAAAGGAGCAGACTGGCTTTCCCTGCAGGTGCATCAAACCCTGTGTGGAGGAAGATGAATATCCTCAGGATGGTTTCTATAGGCCTTAACAATAGGTATGTATCAGGGAAGAGCGTTACTAACCTGACAACTGGGAGACCGAAGGTCCCATAATCTTATGGTTTTATCCAAGGACCCAGAAATAAATGCATCATCCACAGGAGACATAGACAATGCTACCACCCTGTAAAATATAATGGGAGTTACGATCCATGAAGAAACTGTTCTGGAGGTCACAGTACCAAGATACAAATATGGAGAACAATCTACACAACATAATACCTTTATCTAACCCTGGTTAAGACCGAATACAGGTGAAAAACTATTGTAAAAGAATCCATATTCTAAACAAGACGTGTACATATAAAGGGGCCTTTACACGCTGCACAGCGCAGTACGTAGGCACAAAACACCTGCAGACCCAGAACATTCAGATACTAATTAAGAATGGAGGAAAAACACAGTAGGAAAATGATCACAATCTCTCCAGGTCTGTGGTCATCGACCAATCACACTAATTGTGACCCATAGATCTGCCAATTTGGCAAAAGAATCAAACAGCTGGATCACTGCGACTTGGCCACATGAGTATACATAGATCTGACCACTTGGTGACAAGATGGAGTCACCTGTGTATGTTTGCATACAGTGAAGAAATGGTGTTATAAAGGTTCAGACTTCTACTTTTGGAGTTGATCTACTTTTTATAAATACATTAAAGACAAACACGGTTTAATTGGAGAACATGAACTCAATCCTGGATGACTGTTTTTAAGAGAAAAGCAAATAAAACAAATTGTACCTAAAGAAAATATATTTCAACTTCTCTTTACCCACTGGAACGGTGTTATATAATGTTATTACAGGCGGTTTCTCGGAGCAATACTAAAACATAACTGTACACGGGTACGTCAAACACTTTTATAGCTAGAAAACCGCTCAATTGCTCCATTGGCGATAGGTTGAAGCAATCAGAGAAGGCTCTTCATCCAATACATGGCAGCGCCCGAAAGCCAAATACACAACGTCAAAGCTTAATCGCTCCACTATAAGGGGAGGATGGTTCCCCTTCAACTGGAGACTTAGGAAGGCCAAGCTCTTCAAGGCAACATGTACTACCCTAAGTAACACTTTCAAAATGTCCGTCAATATAAATTACACCGTTACTAAATATCACAAATATTCCCGCACTACTATTTGCTGCCGTTACAGTTTTCTTTAACGCTCTTGGCTGCAACAAATTTACCCAATTAGAACATTTTCTTTCCTAAACCATTTTAATAAGACAACCCACTTATATTTCCAAAGTTTCTAGTTTTGAGCAACCCTTTTTAGCTCGAAAAATTAAAATAAATAACAGATTTGGATAACATATCTCAGTAGTCAAAGCCATCAGTTAGATTTTTAATGCATTGCTGTTTTTAACACTATGGGGCATATTCAATTAGCTACGGAGCATCTACAGAACGGTCACGAGGGCGCTCTGCGGCGATGTAACATTGCGGATTTCTCTTTGTTCCCCCATAGGTGAGAGATGGTTGTATATGATTTCCAGTGACTAATATATACTTATATTTTATTTAACTTTCACTCACCTTTTATTGTGGCCAGGGAAATAACGGATATATTTATTATCGTGCAGTGAGAGGTACCGGATAGTATCTGCAGAAAGACATATTTTAAAGCGATCAGCTGTATGTAACATAGAACAGATTTACATCTACACTTCCCATAACAAAACATATTTCAGTTACAATGTAAGAAAGTGAAGAAGTTACCAAACACCATGATACCAGGTCTGTTGATCCAGGAGCTCAGTGCCGTTTGTGCTGTGTCCTAGGCAAGGCAGTAGCCTGTACAGTTATCTCCAACCGCGGGTGGTGTCACAGACCCTTAAACTGTACAAACAACTACCTCAGCCCAGATCCAAGCGTTCCAACCGAAGACGTCTCCACGGTGCAAACCTACTGTGACACTGACAGAAGGGTAACCTACCACTGACAGTAATGTATATCACTGGCTGTAAACAGAAACACAATGAGGGCACAGGATGCTTAGGGTCAGGGAATATAATCTTTGACCAATAGAGAATGACATACCATCAATTTTGTTGGAACTATAGACCACGGTGTTTGCTGCATGTGTATATCGGATGAGATCAACACCGTACTTCTTACTGTATAACGTCCTCTTGGGTCTGTCAAAACATAACACAACATGAAGTGTGACAATACACTGACATAACCTGTAGCAATCAAAGGGGAAAATACATTAGTCGCCATTGTCTACAAAGACCTAACGATCCTGTTTTACAGTCGTTTCTTCCCCTAATTTATATCAACTAAAAGTGCAGCTATTCTCTGAATCTGAGGCGGGTACACAGTACCAGTTATTCAGTCCATTATCGGGCCAATCACATGATTAAAGACCGTTCGGCCCCAATATCGCATTGATTATCGTTCCGAAGCTCATGGTATGATTGGATGACTAAAAATCTCATTCATTGATGGAACGATGTTGCTCCAATCATGCAGTGTGTATGCACTCAGGACCAGTAGTGTCCATAGATCTCCATAGCGTGTGCAGAGTCACAATCTTTTCAGCTGATGACTACGATAGACGAGGAGCACAGATCTGAAGGTAATTCGTGTACAAACGTGTATAGTGTGTACACATGAATCGGCTGATTGGGACTTATTTTTTCTTCTCCAGTCATTGGTAAAATCGTTAATCATATAGCACTGGGAGACATTTTCTGTAGTGTGTACCTAGCGTTACATTTTCTGATGTCCAACCTACCTGGCCTCAGGTTCCCTCCTCTATATAACCAATGCACTTTCAACCAACTCACTCCTCAGACAACACCTTCTATTGTTTCCTTTCTCATAAGATCAGGGATTTCCAACTGGCAGCCAGATGTGGTCCTCCAAATATTTGTACGTTATATTCCCTGTCATCGTCCGATGTGCAAGAGCTAAACCTGCGATTCCTTCCGTGTACAGCACATGGTGCAAAAGTAGATAAAGATCCCAACGTGTGGTAAATGCAACGTGTCCTCCGCATAAAGGTCTTTGACATATAAAAGGTTTTACATTTGTAAAGATCTTGCAGGGCTCCTTTATCAAAACTCAGCGTCCTGCACGACCAAGAAACCTGAACAATACAGAACTTTCTATATTCTCCAAGAACTGGACAAGGAAGCGTATAAATACTATAAACCATTAATGTTGTATCATTGCTGGTCAACTGTTACAGCACAACCCTCGTTATGCCTTGTTCAGGTCTGCACTGATGATGTCTCTGCAACGCTTAACAATCATATCCATTTCATCCCTTCTCATCCTCTTGGACCTTTCTGTAGCCTTTGATACAGTCGATCACCCTCTTCTGTTTGACACCCTTCGATCCTTTAGCCTTTCTGACACTGTCCTCTCTTGATTCACGTCCCATCTCTCTAACTGCTCCTTCTCTGTCTCTTCCCGTAGGAGTCCTTCAGGGCTCCGTCCTTGGTCCTCTGCTCTTTTCTTTGTACACCTTTTCACTAGGTGATCTTATCAGCTCCTTCAGCATCCAGTACCACCTCTCTGCGGATGACACCCAAATCTACCTCTCATCTCCTGTCCCCTCCGCTTCTATCCTCAATAAGATGTCCTGCTGCCTCTCTGCCATTTCTTCCTGGATATCCCAACATTTCCTCAAACTCAAAATGGCCAAATCTGAACTCTCTAACCCCCTCCCCCCTCTAGAGAATCCGCCCCTCCCGCCCTCTGCATCACCATTGATTCTACCATCATCTCCTCTGCACCCCAAGTTTGTTGCCTTGGGGTCGCTTACTTCTACCTCTCTAAATCGCCTACATACAATCCCTTGCCCGATCCTGCCGCTTCCATCTCCGCAATATAGTCCAGATCAGACCCTTCCTCTCCACCAATACTCTCATCCACTCTCTCATTACCTCCTGGATTACTGCAACCTTCTCCTTACTGGCCTCCCCCACACCTGTCTCGCTCCACTACAGTCCGTACTGAACGCTGCAGCCCAACTTATCTTCCTTTCCCATCTGTCCTCATTTGCCCCCCCCTCCACTTCAGAATCCTCTTCAAACTCCATTGCTCCTTATCGCTCCAACCTCATCTCCACTCATACTCCTCCTCGCCCTCTATGATCATCCATGGACTGCTGCCACAACTTCTCACTCCCCCATACAAGATTTCTCCCGTGCTGCCCTCCTTCTCTGGAATGAACTCCCCCGTTCCATCAGACTTTTCCCGAGCCTGCCTAACTTCAAACACTCCCTCAAAGACCGTCTGTTCAGAATAGTCTAACCTTCCTCCATCTAACCCTCTTCACTATCCTTCTACATTTACCATACTTTACCTGCCCCTCACTTTTTCTCCCTACTCACGTTCATCTCTCCCCTTAAGAGTTCTCATTCCCTCTATCTCCAGTCAGTCTCCCCACTCACCTTTAGATTGTAAGCTCCCTTGAGCAGGGCCCTCTATCCTCATGTCCCTATTCCTCCTGTTTACCATTGTCCCAGGCTCTCCCTCGTTCCTCCTTTTCATCACTCGACTCCTGCTGCTGTCTCTCCATCTTTACCCTGATCCTGTTAGTGGCGCCCACAATAGTGGGCACAGGTTCAGCCACCTTTCTTCACTCCCCACTCTATCTGTGCACTGGTTGTCACTTTTACCTCTTTGCCTGTGCACATACTCTCTGCTGGGATTGTAATTTGTGTACATTATTTGTACTTCGTCTTTGTACTGCCTGTATGCTCTGTACCGTCGTCCCATGCTCTATGTACTGCACTGCCGACTCTTTGCGGCACCTCATAAATAAATGATAAGAATAATAGTATATGACCACCTCCATTGTAAATATTGGATAATTTTAGCAGTAATAATACTCACTTGCCCTCTTGGCAATCGTAGAGCACAATGGAGTCGTCGTCGCTGCTGGAAATCACCGTCTCTCCGCCGGGGCTGAAGTCGAAGCAGTTGATTTTATCAGAATTTTCCCGGAAAACTTTGGCCACGCGGAAGCTGCGCAGCACGTTGTCCGTTAGCTTCATGGCTGCCCTGGTGAAGACGGAGCGCCCCTGTGAGAAGGAGACGGGGCGTAGGCAGGAAGATGGAGGATATGGGGGTGTAAGTGGTAATGTTGGGGGGGGGGGGGGGCTGTGGTGGGGATCAGGGGGGCCAAGTTGGAAATATGGGGCCCTCAGGGAGAGGTAGAGGCCACAGGTGGAGGTATGAAGGTCACAGGGGGAGATATGGGGCCCTCAGGGAGAGGTAGGGGCCAGAGGTGGAGGTATGAAGGTCACAGGGGGAGATATGGGGCCCTCAGGGAGAGGTAGGGGCCACAGGTGGAGGTATGAAGGTCACAGGGGGAGATAGGGGGGCAGGGAGAGATATTAGGGTCACAGGGGTTGATGAGGGTCACAGGGGGAGATATGGGTCCCTCAGTGAGAGGTATTGGCCACAGGTGGAGGTATGGAGGTCACAGGGGGAGATATGGGGGCAGGGAGAGATATTAGGGGGGCAGGGAGAGATATTAGGGTCACAGGGGTTGATGGGGGTCACAGGGGGATATATAGGCTGTAGGGAACCGGTTGATCAGCAATAACGGCGGTTATTCCGGGTACACCAGCCCCCGGGGCTGACAGGCTGGGTGTGGTTACGACTCTCCGACGGGCTGAGAGGTTCCGGGTAACGGGCGAGTCGGGCGGTGATGCCTGGTGGCTCCGGGCCCCTGGCCCAGCTGTCTCCGGCGCTGCTCTCAGATTTGGCGCCCGTTCCCCGCTCTCATTGTCTCCGCCATGTTGTCGCAGAGTCGGAGGGAGACATCGCGTCGACGGAACGCGCAAGAAAATCCGGCTTTGCTATTGGTCGCCGGGCCCGGTGGCGTCACGCGCGCCGGCCATGTTGTGCGTGGCGCGCTGCTGGAATGTTCGGACGTGCAGGCCACGATGATCGCTGTGACCCGCTGTGGCCGCCATATTGTGTGTGGCATGTTCACTGCTGGCTGTCACTGTGAGTTTTCTGCATTATATTGTGTTTTATGTATATTATCAGGTCATGAAATCCTCCAGAACTGAGAACAGGGACCTCAGAGGAGGAACAGTCTGTATTACTGTTATTATTCCAACATTTTCTGCCAACCTATCTCCTTTTCACAGTGAGTTGATACCTTAGTTCTGCTTTTTACACTTGTTTTCCACCTAGGTATATAACCAGCATGTTTAGTGACACACTGTTATATACCTGCCATGCTGCGCCACTTCACGGTGTGATGCCATGCTGCGCCACTTCACGGTGTGATGCCATGCTGAGCCACTTCACGGTGTGATGCCATGCTGCACCACTTCACGGTGTGATGCCATGCTGAGCCACTTCACGGTGCGATGCCATGCTGCGCCACTTCACGGTGCGATGCCATGCTGCGCCACTTCACGGTGTGATGCCATGCTGAGCCACTTCACGGTGTGATGCCATGCTGAGCCACTTCACGGTGTGATGCCATGCTGCGCCACTTCAAGGTGTGATGCCATGCGGAGCCACTTCACGGTGTAATGCCATGCGGAGCCACTTCACGGTGTGATGCCATGCTGCGCCACTTCACGGTGTGATGCCATGCTGAGCCACTTCACGGTGTGATGCCATGCGGAGCCACTTCACGGTGTGATGCCATGCGGAGCCACTTCACGGTGTGATGCCATGCTGCGCCACTTCACGGTGTGATGCCATGCGGAGCCACTTCAAGGTGTGATGCCATGCTGAGCCACTTCACGGTGTGATGCCATGCTGCGCCACTTCAAGGTGTGATGCCATGCTGAGCCACTTCACGGTGTGATGCCATGCTGAGCCACTTCACGGTGTGATGCCATGCGGAGCCACTTCACGGTGTGATGCCATGCGGAGCCACTTCACGGTGTGATGCCATGCGGAGCCACTTCACGGTGTG
This sequence comes from Mixophyes fleayi, assembly GCF_038048845.1. Taxonomy (NCBI): domain Eukaryota; kingdom Metazoa; phylum Chordata; class Amphibia; order Anura; family Limnodynastidae; genus Mixophyes; species Mixophyes fleayi. Next base: position 139,271,965 of record NC_134409.1, read on the forward strand.
ATGCCATGCGGAGCCACTTCAAGGTGTGATGCCATGCGGAGCCGTCTTTTCCCACTCATTCCACAAACGATGCAAATAACCCGGACTGCATACAGGCCAGATAGTTACAATTAGAAGACAAATGAGAAGAGCTGGAGCAAAATCGCATCAGATTGTGACATGAATCCACTTGTAATTTATGTTATTATTAAGATTACCAATTTGCCCAAGTAAAGCCGTATAGCCACTGGCGTTTATTTTAACGCTGACAAAAACACAGGTGATGTAGTGGTGACCAGCAGTTGACCCCAATGAAAGTAAATAGAGAAAGCAGCTTCCAAGAGGTGCAGCCACACCACAAATGCTCTTGTCCGCAAGCGCAGGTGGGTATTGGAGCCTTTAGGTTCCATCCCTGTACATGCTTCTACTAGTGTTAAAAGCTCTAGAAAGAGCATGATTTTATACACTAGTGGGTAAGGGGAGCAGTGTAGCTTAAGACTATATTCTCTACTACACACACACACAAGATGATTTGTCAGAATCCAATGAACCTAGCAGAATGTGTCTGGGGTGTGGGAGGAATCCCAGGTAAACACGGGGAGAACATACAAACTCCACACAGATAGGGCTCTCCAAGGTCATACTGCTAGCGCTGTCTGTATTTCCCGGGCAAATGTTACAATGAGAAACATATATGTGAGGAAACCACACTACATGAAGTGGAGAAACGCGTTGGGTACTGTGATTCAATTAAACTTCATATCTATATCTGAACAAGATGTTAGTGTTTTCCTGATTTATTGCAAAAAAACTAAAATCAATACCAAGGAAGAAGTTTGTGTCTGCTATTTTCGGTGATTGGAACAACAAACCTCAGTGTATGCTGACAAGCTGCAAAATCATTTGCGTAAACTTCCGAGCCACGGGGAGCTGCGAGTACAATCAGATGCGGTCGGATGGGTAAGCTGTCACATGCATATTTCCGATTAGGACTCAATCATATGGGTAATGAATGATGTGTGTTACATGCATGTTTCAGGTGTACATGTGATCTCTACGGGATCCCAGCCATGGCTGCTTGTGGCTGTTATTACAGCACAGAACAGTGAGCGGTCTTTTCTCAGGTTTAGTATTTCTGTGATGATAAACTATTTATTTTAGATGATTTCGTCTGAACAAGTTTGAGCCATCATGGCGGCTGCTTTGGTAAATTCAGGGGTAACTGTTGCTATTTGTATAGACAGAGAAACAGAAATGAACGTCCTACATACTAGGACTGTGGGACTTCAGCTGTAACCATTTCTCTTCCTGCCTCTCTCTAGTGTCAGACAAGCGCTTTTTAACTCTGCGGTTATCTGAGTAGGAGAGAACAGTTGTCACGGGCACTAGGAGTTCTGCCCAGGATTCACCAGTTGATAATGCTTACCAGAGGGGCGGGGTTTACACAGCGGTCCTCTGGCAGTAGGGTGAATAGTAGGAACGTATATAACAGCAGATGGAGAGATGATGCCAATGGAATAGATGAGAGTCAGAGACTTGCAGCTATACTGGTAGGAGAGTCAGCGACTTGCAGCTGTACTGGTAGGAGAGTAGAGTGGACGTGAACAGGTGCAGGTAGGTAGCGGGGAAGTCAGTGGTCTGCGTATAGCAATTTGTACCACTGCTGTGAAGGGAAGACTTGTCCAGGTGTAGGTAGGTAGCGGGAGAGTCAGTGGTCTGCGTATAGCAAGTTGTACCACTGCTGTGATGAGGTGAGGACTTGTCCAGGTGCGGATAAGTGGAGGAGTGATAAGAGTATAACTGTATAAATACAATTGGAGAGCAGAGGAGCTAGTCCCAAACAGATATGCAGCGTCACAGCTAATAGTCTATAGCGGGTATGTATACCGTTGCTGAGTAGAGAGGCTTGTCCAAAGCGGATATGCAGGATAACAACTGATAGTCAATAACAAGTATGCATATCGCTGCTGAGTAGAGAAGCCTGTTCAAACTGATATGCAGCGTAACGGCTAATAGTCTATAGCGGGTATGGATACCGCTGCTGAGTAGAGAAGCTTGTCCAAAGCGGATATGCAGGATAACAGCTGATAGTCAATAACAAGTATGCATACCGCTGCTGAGTAGAGAAGCTTGTTCAACGAGGATATGCAGGCACAGCAGGAGAGCTGAGAGACTGTAGCGGGTATGGGAACCGCAGGTGAGCAGAGCAGGTAATCCAGCAGACAGCTGAAGACACGAGCAGGACACAGGAGTCAGTAGCGGGTATGGGAACCGCCGATGAGCAGAGCAGGTAATCCAGCAGACAGGTGAAGACACGAGCAGGACACAGGAGTCAGTAGCGGGTATGGGAACCGCCGATGAGCAGAGCAGGTAATCCAGCAGACAGCTGAAGACACGAGCAGAAGAACTAGGAGTCAGTAGCGGGTATGGGAACCGCAGGTGAGCAGAGCAGGTAATCCAGCAGACAGCTGAAGACACGAGCAGGACACAGGAGTCAGTAGCGGATATGGGAACCGCCGATGAGCAGAGCAGGTAATCCAGCAGGAAACTGAAGATACGAACAGGACACAGGAGACACCTTCAGAGACTCAAGATCAGACAACGATACCATGGCCACAGGTGCCTTAAATAGGGAGAGGTGATTGATCCACCAATTAGGTTAAAAGCAAGGTCATAAGAGTTCATGGATGCTGCGCATCAAGATGGCGGACGGCCGCGGCTCAGGACAGGCGCCGGCAGGAAGGATAGAGAACCACGCACCAGCGCAGAGGCACTCACGGTCCGGTGAGTGACAACAGTGTTATAAAGTGATGGTACTCTCAGTTAGTGTCACATGAAGGTGAACAGAGAACTCTGTTCCCTATCACACCACAGCGATGCTGCAGACAAAGAGACTTCATGGTCATAAATCACTGACTTCTAAACTGCTCATCCGACAATCACTGGTCAGGAGAGGCCACTGTCTCTCTGGATTCTTACATCCCACCCCTTAGCTTTCCCAGAATACTGTTAACTCTTTCTTCATCTCCTTTATTGCAATCAGACTGTCTGTTTTAGGTTTATCATGGTATTTCCTGTGCGTGCATCAATGATATTTTGCATCTCATGTACTCTGGGCCTGGAGAGAAATTAAATTCCTGCCTTGTTGTACTGTGAAAAAGTTCTACAACCTGACAAATACAAAGAGCAGCCCCCCCCCCCCCCCCCCCCCGTGTCTAGTCAGCTCTCTGATCATTTATATACCAGCTGCGTATGTTTAGGTGTTTCTGCAGAAAACGTGACTGTCCCATCAACACTCGCACAAGGCTCAATAACATCTCCAATTATTCTCAATCTATGGTTGTAAAGCAGCGACTATTTAATGGTTGTCATGCTACAGCACATTTCAGGAAAGCAAGGCTCATAGACTTTATAGCCCTGGTCCCGCTCTACCAATTCCATTGGACTTTGATTTAAATGGTGCATTATCCAGTTGTTCAATGTGGCTTAATACTGTACATGTGTTTTACAGTTGTATCACGAATGTTGCTTAATATTGTGAATATACAGTGTGCCAATGTTGTGATGTATTTCTAAGGTCATTGTTAACACAGTTACATACTTGACAATATTTATTTAATATTTGGCTGGTATAAGTCACAAGTTTAAATGGTAAAAAGTGCCATTTGCAATCTGCAAGTAGATATAGTCTAGACGTATTGATTTTCTATGAGGAAGGCACAATTGTGTTAAGATTGTAATCTGTAATTTATGTTGATATCTAATGTAAATGTATCACTGAGTGAGGAATGTCACAGGTTATGAGGATAAGCCTTGGAGGCCAGACTATGAAAGATATGGGTAATAGACTATTCTCCACAGTCTTTGCACCTCTAGCTGTAGGTTAATTAGGCTATTGTGAGCAGTCTGTGATTCTATTCTCTCGGACAAGGTGTAAATCAAGTAACCTTCTTCTCCCTGTGATATGTTAATTATGTCACTGCACAACATGTTATACAGTGTGTGTATTGAAGGGAGGTCATGTATTTGCTCGGGGAGGTGAGGTCCGCATAAAAGGAAGAAGTGAAGTTAATGTTAGGTAGTAAGTAAGTTCTAGAGCGCTGGAACGAGGAGCATCTGATACAATGGGGGGAGACGCTGGTCAGCACAGCGCGAGGGACTCGTGTATTAGGGATACTAAGCAGGAATCTAAGCTCGTTAGTACGGAGTGCCTTTGATGTCGGTGCTTTGTGTGAGCCGACATCCCAAGCCGGGAGACACGGGCGGTTATCGGTGTTAAATCGCAGAAGCTCTGTGCCATGTATGAAGTGAAGCTACCAGGGATCTTGCCCTTACATACCCAGAGACACTGAACTGCCATCTGCAGAACGCTGGCACCCATGTGGCTATCATGTATCGTACGTTTGGAAACTTGCTGTTTGCTGTGCTGTGTTAAAGTACAGCTTCAGTACTAATAATCCTGCACCTGGTATCAGTCTGAGTCATCTAATGACCCCTATCCCCACACCAAGGTATTACCTTACCAGTAACGCTGGTAGCGGCCACTTGCTAATCATTAATATAACAGTGAAAAGTTTTGGCCTTCGGGATGGTAAACAAATAGTGGACTTTAGACGCTGGGAATAAGCTGCTCGGCTTCCAGGCTTCTGTGAGAGACGGATCCTGTTATTCTGTGTCCAGATCTTGAAGATGAAGTGTCAGGAAGAAGAGATCAGACAGGAAGGTAAAGGTTTGGAGGTTTGGATATAGGGGGGACAACCCCCCAAGGCTTCTGCCTCTACTCTGGAACTACGCCCGGTACCACATTCTGCATGGTCGCTGCTTCTGGTAGCAAAGAGCGGATCCTGAGAACCCACCACTATCAGGAGACCTGCTAGATCACATGAACCCCAGACCCCACTTAAGTAATCTGGGATCGGGTTTCCCTTAAAATGTTCCACTGAATCTTCAGTTTATGATGGAGTTATACTTAAAGATTGCATGCTACAAAGGTAAAACATAAGAGGTATTAATCCCAGTGGGCACATGTATAGCTCCAGTGCCTCGTTCTGTTGGATCTATGGCTCTCAGCAGACATATGACCACCAGTAGTTTTCCATTATCTGATGGTATTACCGTTTATTAATAGTTATTATAACAGGCTGCCTATAAATAGCTGATTCTTATTGCAGGCATCTAACGGTCCCCTATGGCCAGGATATCACGTGTTCTAAACCTAGGACGTGTCCTCTCCTGTCGATCACACGGAGCCGTCAGGACCATGGCCTCCCTACAGGAAGACGCGCACCGTATATTTTGGAGCGCAGTATCGTCCGTCCTACCTCCCCGCATGCTGCGGCGGGCCCTGGCTGTGAGGGATACTGCCGGCTCCTCCGTCCTGGAGTGTGGTGGGAAGGAGATTACTCTGGACAAGAATCTCTACCTGGTGGGGTTCGGAAAAGCAGTTCTGGGAATGGCCGCGGCCGTGGAGCAGATTGTTGGGAAGCACTTGGTGGAGGGGGTGATCAGTATACCCCGGGGGATGGAGGAGAGCCTAAAACAAGCCGGAAGGAGGTAGTGTCCCAACCCCTGAAGTACCTTTCACTTCATGTATTCTGTTTAGCTCACAAATACCTCCAAAAACGTTAATTGTCCTTTAAAAACTATTTCAAAATGAGGCCTAACAACTTCAAATTCAATAGAAATGTGTTATTGTGGTAAACACATGACCCAAAGTCTTTGTTCCTGTCAATGGCGGGGGGCTATTGATGGGCATACGGCCTATCAATTCCAAGGAATGGGTGACATCACCGAGGTATGAATCGATTGGCTGCATTCTCATGAATATTGGTTCAGCTCACAAAATGGCTGCCTCCACAGTAGAGCGGTTACTATGGATACCCTACATTAAAATCTGTTCCCCAAGTAATTGTATAGGAGGGATTCTTACTATTCTGTAGTAAAGTTTAGAAAAACGTCTTCTGTGGTGGTTGCAGGGATATGCTGCTGTCTCCGGGGTCCCGGGTACGCGTCATGGAAGGAGCCGCAAACAATATGGCGGATGAGGCAGCTCTGAGAGCCGCTGGGGAAATACGGAAGCTGGCTGAGAAGCTGGAGGAGAGACATTTACTGCTGGTGCTGATCTCAGGTGAGACAAGGAGCAAAGCCGGTTATCACTGGGGTCTGGGGGGGTCTGATGTATAATAATATGGACTGTACACCGAGGGGATAGGTTGGGTAATGGAGGTGGAAAGGTCACATATTTGATAGAGGAAACGAGTGATGGCTCTTAATACAAAAGAGAGCAGTATGATCTGGTGGTAGGACAGTGTGGTCTGCTCGTGGTATGGATGGAGTGGGTATCGTTTGGGCTTCAGTTCGATTGGCAGCAATAATGTAGGTCTCTAACCCAACCTCTAACTCTAGTCCCCAATTCTTAATCCCAGTTACTATCCCCCATCACTAACCCCAGTCCCCAAGTTCTGATCCAGTCTCTAACTTCAGCCACCCATCCGCTAACCCTAGTCCCCAATTTCTAACCTAGATCCATATACCCAATTCCAAATCCCAGTTACTATCCCCCAACCGCTATCCCCAATTTCTAACCTAACTCCAATCCCTTATTGTTGTCCCCAATTCCTACCCTCAATCTTTAACCATAGTCCCAGTTGTGAGTCGCTGGATCAGTTTTAGGCTGTTTATTCTTGGGAAAAGGAGGACGATCCGCACCAGAATTATCTCATCTACATTCTCTCCAAGCAATATGTCCCAAAAAGAGAGATCTATTAGGGTGTCTTCTAGAATAGCGATGATCCGTAAAAGACCGAAGATTCTAATAATGGAGGCACAATAAATTGTAGTAATGGATAAATCAGGTATTCCCAGGCGCAAATGTATAAAAGATAATGACAATGTTAGTGTGTTGTGAACAATCGGCTTGATGCCTGATTTATTGTTCACAGTAAAATGACCAGTATTTAGTGTGCTGGTGCATGAAGACCGATGTAAGGTGTTTAAGACACAGAGAGTCTGTGGCTAATGCAAAACTATGTATCTAATGCACAAGAGGATAAAACAAAACCAAAAACAGAAACAGAGATAACTGAATAGCTGTTCCAGATATTGAGGTACACTCCAGAGCCTTGTGCCAATGAGTCCAATAGTCCTTAAGACTGTATGTGGATTAATTCAATACACAAAGGTTGCACTGGGATTTCATTAGTATAGACAGTAAGTGTGATCATGTGCAGTGAGTTCATACACTTACTGTAGGACAGTAGTGTTGAGTAGCCACTAGCCTAGATTCGGAGATTTCGCCCAGAACAGTCCTGGTCCGGATTCTGGGTGTCAGCGTGCAGCTGGACCGCTTTCCCGGGTCTTCCAGTGGAGCGTTGTGAAGTCTTGGCCGACCGCCCCTCCTCTCTGTACAGCTGGATGTCCGCGTCTCTGAGTTGCCACGGGTAATGTGCATGCGCAGAGGCGCGATTTCAGTGTAGTGTAGAATACAGAACGATGATGCTCATGAGCTTAGAAATGCATGTTGTACATCAACCTACGCGTTTCGCCCACGTGGGGCTTCGTCAGGGAGAGTATGGATGTATTAATAAATTGTGATTTCATGTTTCAAAAACTAATGACATACTATTAACTATATAAATGCCACAGAATTAAATCACCAGCTATAGGACCTATGAGGGTCAATTTAAATATTGAGGAGTACGGACATTAATTATTGTTACAATAACAGAAAAAATGACGAATGACTATAGAGGGACATCAGAGGAACTGTGGGGGAATCTCTTATCCCTCTGTGTTTTTGATCTGTATCACATAGTACTATTACTTCACCAATTTTAATATTTCGTTTCTTTAAATACAGATATGTCCTACTCCATTGGTTTATTTTATATTGTGAAATAAATATATTTTTTTAGAATAAAAATAACCATATTATTGCATCTTTGTACAAGTAATATATAGATTTAATGTGTCTCCATTATTAGATTGATGATGTGTATTTGTAGCAGTAATGTGGGACAGGTCTCCTTACAGCTGTTTCCTGGTCTCAGGTGGGGGCTCAGCCCTCCTCCCAGCACCCGTGCCCCCCCTTACCCTGCAGGACAAGCAGACAATAACCCAGCAGCTGGCTCTGAGAGGAGCCACCATCCAGGAGCTGAACACCCTGCGGAGGGCACTGTCACAGCTGAAGGGGGGAGGACTGGCGAGGGCAGCGTACCCAGCACAGGTCAGTGTAATGGGCAGAGCCTCTCTCACTGTATGGTAATACCATGTAACACCAGGGACAGCCGCTCGTACCGGGATTACAGGCAGATAATGTGCTTTCATTAAAGTGTCCCCCTACACAGAGGAGGGCAAGACGTCTGATGCTCACTGCACCTCTACTGGCACCTAGAGTAAGAAGATGGCGCCATTTTCGGAGCAGCAACGGTGTGTATGGGCAGAGGGGCAAACCAGGAGGGGGGACGGTTGGTACGGAGTAGTGCAATAACAAGATTTATTGTTAAACTCCGTCCTGATCCAACCAAACACGCCAACTTTCCACCTAATCCTACCCACCGTATTGCTAAACTTCGCCCGCGTCAGTGTAAGCCCCACCGCTTTTTAGATCCGTAAATCTGGACACTTAGGAGGTATGAGAGTGGTACAAACCTACTGAAGACTATAGGGGGAATTCAATTAGCTGCGAGGTGTCTCAGAACGCCCGCGAGACGCCCAACGTGGCAGAGATTGACAGAAATCTCTGCTCATTTTTCCTCTCGTTATCTGTTTTGCCATCACACTGACACAGTTTCTGTCTTATCCAGGTGGTCAGTCTGATCCTGTCCGATGTGATTGGCGATGACCTGGACGTCATTGCGAGTGGCCCCACCGTCTGCAGCTCGCACAGCGCAGAAGACTGTCTGCAGATAATGAGTAAATACGGTCTGAGAGACTCCATGTCGGAGGCAGTAGTAGAAGTGTTGCGCTCCAGGCCACTGATGGAATCTCCTGACCATTTCAGCCATGTCCACAACATCCTTATTGGCTCCAACTTCATCGCACTGCGTGAGGCGGAGCAGGAAGCTAAGAAGTTGGGTTATTTTACCCTGCTCCTCTCCACGGCCATCAGTGGGGACGTGAGATATGTCTCCCATTTTTATGCCGTCCTCGCCAAAGTCATCTGCTCTATCCTGATGTCCAGTCCTCAGCAGCAGGAGCTGGAACAGGAGGTCCTAGCGTTGGCCTCCACGATGGCGGTTTCTGGCCTTAACCTTGCTGACCGCTTGCAGGAGTTGAAACTGACTGGGAGCGTGGATTCCATCTGTGTCCTTTTCGGAGGTGAGACCACAGTTCAGGTGCAGGGAAAGGGTAAGGGAGGGAGGAACCAAGAGATGGCGTTACGAGTGGCTGCGGAGTGGCATCAATCTCAGGCCAGCATGCAGGGCTGTCAGGTAATGTTCCTGAGTGGGGGCACAGACGGGCAGGACGGTCCCACCGAGGCCACGGGTGCTTTCGTCTACCCACAGCTGATGACAAATGCTCTGGAACGTGGCCTGGATGCCGAACACTCGCTTTATCTCAGCGATTCCAATGGGTTCTTCAGTCGCTTCCAAAACGGGAAATATCTTCTGGTCACTGGACTTACTGGGACCAACGTGATGGATGTACAGATGCTGCTGGTACGGAGACAGCTGTAAGACAGAGAGAGAATATTTACAGTGATAAAATCTCAACTTGAAGAGACATAAACCAACTTAGATAAATAAAATGGCAGAATCCGTATAATAATTCTTATAAGAAACCGTTCATTCCAAAAAATACATATAGCATTAATTACAAACTGATTAAACATCTTTAACTGTCAATACAACCTAATATACCATATAAACAGATCATTGATATTTAAATAACCGGGGAAAGCAGCTCAATATGCAGATACAAATCCTGTTTACTTATCTTGAGGAAATATTAATCCCAGTTCAATAACCAGAACGATATAGTCCTCCGTAGATAATCAGCAATGAATTCATATAAATTCTTCTTAAATAAGGACTGCGCTTATAGCTGGTCCCAATATCAGCCTGCGGTCGACAGGAGTGGAATGGAGTGCCCAGTGAGTGTTATCCGCAGTCTTAGCTAATCGAGTGGTGCCAGAATAGGATCAGAGGCTACTAGTTACCGCATGGTGATCACTGGATACTTGTTAGTCTAACTTCTGCTCTATTAAATAGAGGAAATCGTTCCACCCTCTGCAAAACAAACATTTCATGTATTTAAATAATATACTTTAAAAAAATGTGACCTTTTTAGTAGATTGTTTTCATTTTATGTGGTGTCATTTTTCATTGTCATTTGTTTATTTAATAAAAAGTCATTCCTTTGGTATTCTGTACATATATATTCTTACATATAAGGCTGTGAGCCGCTGCCAGGAACCAACAAGAAACTCCTCTCGTCTGTATCCGACGAGGATTTTGCTCTTGGTAAAGTTGAAGAAACGATCGAGTGGTTTCAGATTGTCTTATTCTGTTCCCGCTGCACCATCTCCTGTGTTTATATTGCTCATTTAAATATTGCTATATTTAAATGCATTACACTGCTTATATTTGGTTTGAGTCCACCTTAATATGTATATCTCTTGTTTTCCTGAGAGGTTTGAGCCCCTCTGTAAAGACTGTAGCTGAGCCAATATAAGGCTTATTATAATCTCACATTGCACAGGTATGGAGTCCGGGATAGCGTCAGGTCTCCACATAACAGAGATGACTTTGTCGCTGGGGGCGGAGCTTCCTATCTTGGCCAAGTTCATTTATGTTGCTGTTTTGTGTTCTCTATTATATTTAATTTAAAAACACAAACCAGCATGTGCAAAAATATTTCTGATCTAAAACAGTATTAAATAGACAGTAATAAGCGTTTTCTTTTATTCACATATATCTATGGCTAATAAATTGCTATGTTCAGATTTACATACTGTAATCATAATAAAATTTGTTTTGTTTGCAAACTGCACCTCAGATGAAGTCACCTATGTTATAACTCGTGTACAAGAAACAGTATACCAAAATATGAACTGAGCAGCCTGAGGATCATCAGAAGGAAATCTTTGTGTGACCACCGCCTGACATGCAGCCCTGTATATAATATAAAGAGAGGGATAAGGAAGCTGCAATCGATCAACTGGTGTCAAATAAACAAATAAAAGAAAAAGAAGAGTTTATATTGAGTTAAGCTCAGCAATCACACATTATACAACACATTCATGTCATATATAATAATATATAAGGTTACGACCGCTCTTTCGCTGATCAGGAGCCAACACCACATCGCGTTTCAGAATGAGGACTCCCGTCTACAGGCAGCGGGTATCATGCAGGGGTACAGCCCTAAATACTGATGTGATCATGGGACAGTTACAAAGCAGATGTTAAAACATTTAAAATAAGTATATAACATATTTACAATCCATAGTAATAACGTCAAATATATAAATAAGATATACAGAAGACAATCTTTATATACAGTCTCATCTATATAGCGCCACCAATTCCGCAGCTTACATCAGTCCCTGCCCCAGTGGAGCTTACAGTCTAAATCCCCCAACATACACACACAGAGAGAGAGATAGACTAGGGTCAATTTAGTAGCAGTCAACCTACCAGTATGTTTTTGGAGTACAGGAGGAAACCCACGCAAACACGGGGAGAACAAACAAACTACACATATAAAGCCATGGTTGGGAATCAAACTCATGACCCCAGTGCAGGCTTACTTTAGCTCATTTGCTGCTTGTCTGGATCCTGGAATGTTGGGGGTCCTATTTGGAAAAAAAATGTGTGCATAAAATTTAGAAAACTCCAAACAGTCCCGGTGTTAAATTAATAGCACCCACATTTTATAATTAGGTCTCCCTCCATCCGCCGCATTAAAATAATAATATTCACATTTGCTAAATAGATCTGTTTCCCTCCAACCAACCCTGACATTAGATAGCAAACACATTTAATATATAAACTTATTTCCCTCCCTCCAAACAGCCCCACCAATAAATTAAATCAACCCCCCACACACAAATTAGCACCCATTAAATAACTAGCCCCCTCCTGCACGCCACCATTAAATAGCCTACCTCCCACACTAAATTAAGACCTCCCTTCCCTCACACATTCTGCCTTGTTCAGGACAATAGTCCCAGTAACTGGGAATAATGCACCATGTGCACCTCCATACACTGAGCTCTGCAGCCAGACAGATGCACTGTGCAGGGACAGGAGGAATGGAAAGAGGGACTGCGGAATGTGTGTCTATAAAGACAGGGACTGCTGGGGGGTTATGCAGCCAGAGCCGACCAGGATGTCGTCCAGTTATCGGCCGAGGTCGGTCACCTGTGGATAATAGAGTCTTGCAGCAATCATTCGTGTCCACTAGGGGTCAGCAGAGGGAGCCTGCAGGCGAGTGCAGGGGGTGTGGCCAGGATGACACGGTGTCTCCCTAGCAACGCACAGCGTCTGGTTGCCTGGATACGGACACGGCGGCGGCGCGAGCAGGTAACGTGACGTCTGATATCTGTATATTATATGTGTAATATGTTATATGTATTATATTATATGTGTAATATGTTATATGTATTATGTTATATGTGTCATTACTGCCCATATACAACGTCGCTCCTATAAGTCACACTGTGCCTGTGCACCACAAGTCCCAGCATTCCCTGTCTGCCAGCTGGGACTTGTGGTTCCACAGGAGCTGCAACCTGTGTCTGCAATGAGTTTATTTGTACACATATACAGCACTGTAACTGGTGGGCTGGGGATCATATTTCTCTGGTCTAAAGCATTTCCTGGAGCCCACATAGACTATGTGATATACTAGAACCTGACCTACCAGTATACAATATATATATATAATACCAGTATATAATATATATATAATACCAGTATATAATATATATGTGTATGGTCCTACTCATGGTTCAGGAGATGTATGTCATGGTTATATAATAAAAAGTCTCTGCATCTTCTGACAGCCATTAAGAAATGATCTGTAGCTGCAGGGTAGGGTGAGATGATCTGTAGTTCTAGGTAATGATCTGCAGCTGTAGGGACAGGGTGATATACAGATGTAGGTACAGGAAGGAATGATCTGCAGCTGTAAGGGGGGAAGGGGTGAAATGATCTGCAAGCACTATGTAGAGGGGGGAATGATCTGCAGCTGTAGTGACAACATGGAGGGATATGTAGATGTAAGGACTGTGATGCTCCACAGTTACATGATAGGAGAGGGTACAATTATCTTCATGTTCAGGAGGAAATGATCTGTAACAAACATATTCCCACCTGTTGCCAGCTCCCTTTACAGTTCTACAAGTCCCCAATTGTAGATCACTCGCTGACAGTCTCTAATTCACAGATCTTCCCATGTGACCTGTTCTGCCGCTGCTTTATATTGTAAGAATGACGGACAGAGATATATCCACTATGTACCCATCTTTGTCCCCTCATCCTCCATCTCTCGTGTTGGAGTCTGCTATATGGAGCAACACGATCCCTACTCGGAAATATCCTATTATCAAGCAGCGAGGCTTTTATTCAGATATCCTGACATACAGCGCGTCCATGCTGGTCACAGTAAGTTGTAATCCTTGTTACTTGCTGTCACTTGAACCCAACAAAGGTCATTCATGAACATACTGCAATGTGTTCCCATAATGAATTTGATATTGTGTGAATGTACCGACCACCTCCCTCACCTACTGTACATAGGTGCAGAACGCTGCTGCTGACAAGTGCACCTATTAGATCATTGGTGTCTTCCTTGCAGGAGATCAGACCTCCTGGAAATGCGAATGGGGAAAAGACTTTTAAACATTTCTACAAAGTCTACTAACTCTTAGGACACTCACAATCCTTGTACAGAATTAACTTTTCAATTTTTCTACTCAAAAGCTGTTAATCTTAAAATCGTCATGAGTGTGAGGGACTCACTACACGTCACTTTTGTTTTTAGATATTTTTATTATATGTGTACGGCTAGAAATGCTCTTACCTGCATCAAGTGCACCTGAATGGCAGAAAATCTGTCCTATTGAAAACATAGCTCCCAATTACCGTTACCTGCCGAGCAACCTTCAATAACAGTCCTTTATTGGGGTGGAATATGATCTGTAGCCACATGCAAACCAGAGGGTACCACTGTAAATGTTCCTTTTGCACACGTTGAAAGTCATATAAATATCTTGTCCTGCAAAATTAAATTGTGCTTTTGTATGTTGGCGCGTTCAGATACTCAGCCCTCACTCAGCAGTGAGCACACACCAGAATCTCCATCCTCAGATCCTTGCATCTTTGCATTTGTGCAAAACTAGGTTAATAACATCACAAAGCGACAGGCATATTGGTCTGTGTTCGTAAATGACCCTTACTGGCGACTTCGCACCTAATTTCTATTTCCACACTGACCTATATTTCATCCATAATCTGGGTCACAAATTCCTTCATCTTGTTGTCTTTATCTTTCAGGACGTGAGCGCGGGACCTGTTGTGCAGCCCAACCTCCTAAGACAGGCCGATCAGAACCATAACACCCCAAAAGGTGAGTACGCAATTCATCACCGCGATTTTCTCTGACAATAGGTGGATATGTATCTGCCAGAATTACATTGTGGGGGTCTGGGAGGCGCAGTCACAAAATAAATATTCTGCTCATCTCACCCCGCATCGGTCTCTATAAACGCCTCCGGTCTCTGTACTGATTTGGTTACATGGATCTTTTCCTCAGTGAGCAGCTTTGAGACCCCGGAGAACCTCCAGTCTTACCTGGACAAGCAGGTCTCCTACCCCACCACAGAGGTGCTTGTGAAGTCTGACTTCTCAGAGAGAGGCTATGAGCCAAAAGTGCAGCTTTCATTCACTGTGCCGCCCGGTCAGTGTCCGCGGAAGCTGGAACTGGAGAGGTGAGATTTGTACTGCGCTACAGCAGATGTTTCTGATACATGAATAGCAGATTGTATACATAATGTGATTCATTGCTGCTAATTGTACAACCCCAGGAGAAAGCGGGAATACCTGAATCTGAATATAACACAACTCTTGGCCAATGAAGGGATAGACTCCAACCTGCTAGTGCCCCGGCACACGGACCCCAGCAACCTCCCCTGTATCGGGCAGAACACTGGACAGCTTCTGCCCACATACCTACCGCTGGAGGTAAGTCCCAATCTCTCACGCTCTCCGGTAATTTGCCCACCAGCAACAAACCTATTTCAAGTTGTAAATAAAAAAATTCAATATTCAATATATATTTACCATATCAGTAAATATAAATAAGACCAATGTGCAGAGTTACTTTGTGTTTATAAATATTTAGACATCAATGAAGTGAAAATAAAAGTGGAATATCGTTAATAGTGTATGTGTGTGGGAGCATGACCCATAGACAGATCTAAGTTAAGGATATTATCAGGTATTTATGTTTCTAACGTTCTCTGCGTCTCTTAGAGTGTAAGCTGCTGGCCCACCTTTACCTTCTGTGTCATGTTACATGCAATTTACCCTCAATGTACAGTGCTGTGAGCTATGTTGGTGCATTATATATAACAGATGGTGATAATAGTAACAGCCTCGGCCTGCTATCACATATACATTTATAAACATTGCAATTCTTGTCATAGTCTTTTGTGTGCCAATGAAACACATTTAAACGCTAAAAGAAATCGTAGAGTCGTATTGTGCCCAGTGCATGTAACTCACATCGCCCGATATTCTGTTACAAGGTGTTTGATGATGAAGAATTTGATATTCGGACCTGGGCTGATTGGCTGAATCTGGGATATGACGATGCCTCCGGCGTTAGGAAGCCTGTGGCGGGCCAGGCCCTCCTCCCAGCAGATGACGTCCTGGGGCGCGGTGAGCATTGTTACTGTATATTTCATCTGTGGTCGATTGGGGACCCCGACGCCGGGCCTGACTTTATATTGTAGGAGATAGAGCATTGTCGTGAGAAGAGAGGACTCTGGGTAAGTTAGATGTTATTGACATTATTATTGGCATTTTAGAGGACCCGAAGAACCCACAGCTGGTCTATGAGTGGTGTAATGTTGGTGTCCTGGATTATGATCAGCAGAGGAAGCTCTACCTAGTCCATAAATCTACAGGCATCCAACGCATGTCCCCTACGGACAGCCCAGGAGCTCAGCGGTGCGGGGCCTCGGGTGAGTGTGGTCTCTGCATCTACTGACCGGCATAAATCAAGGTGCTCGGTGAATGATGTCCAGCGTGTTCTGGTAACAGTTGGTAAAACAACATTTTCTTTGGGCTCGCTCAGGATCGTCCACTGTGGCGTCGTACCAGTACTGGGTACCACGGATCAGGCTGCTGTTCTGTGCTGAGAACCCACGTGTGTTTGCGCAGAGGGTTGTAGCAGCCAACCAGTTACGGAAGAAGACTGAGGCGTTGCTCTTATACAACCTATACGTAGATTGCATGCCGGGGAACGGTCGTAAGATCACGGCGGAGACTCTGAGCAGAATGAGACAGCGGCTGCTGAAACAAGACGATAAGTATGAATCCCGATACTAATGGCGTATAATATTCTCCAGTCATTGTGACGCTCCTCACACTCGCACTGTTGACGTTGTGGCTTTTCTCAGTGTGCGGCAACAGCTGGAACATCTGGAAACGGAGATCAGCCTGGATTACGAACGCACAATGAACAAGCTCAGCTTTGACCGACTGGTCTCCTTGAAGCCTCACAAGTTCTCCTATGTGACTCTCCCAGAAAGAGTTCAGGAAAAGGTTCCTAAGAAAGGTACAAATAATAAACCCATCCGGCGTCTCTCAGGTTCCTCGGTCCTGTCTAACTTACCAATATAACGCTTCTTCTGGTCGTTGTAGGACTCATCCATGTTCCAGACTACACGTTTGCCAAGAATCGAGCGTCTTTCACATTCACCACCCTCCTGACCAGACCAGAGGTCATCACCGCCCTCTGTAAAGTACGGGCGGAGTGTAACAAAGTCTCCTCTATTTCTCTGTTCCACTCCAACCTCACCAAGGGCGTCCGGCTGGAGGAGTTTGAGCAGATGCAGTCACAGAGCTTCTCTCAGGTAAAGTCTTCACTGAAATAAAATTAATTGTAAGCTCTTTGGGCAAGGAATTATTTTTCCCAATTCTTTTTACTTACTATCTAACCTATGCCCTTAATGGTGCATTTAGTAATGTGAACAGAACCCATCACTTAGAACTACTACATCCAATTTACTATACACAGTCGCTGTATAGAATCAGCTCTCCTATAGCAACTCAAATAATACTTCTATTACTCCAGCCAATCCTGTGTGTATCTCTGTAGCTGATCAGCAGTGCTAGCTTCTCACCTGAAGTGTAAGGGAGTTATTACGTCCTCCTATCTGTAGAAAATAGGAATAGTTACTGCTCCCACAGTATAATATTTAGTGTACAATAAACTCACCTTCTTCAGAGTAATGTAGATCTTGAGAATAACTTGTTAAAAATAAATAAACTAGTCCTCCACCCATCGTCTTTTCATATCTTGAATTATTACGTTATATATTATATTGTTATCAGCAGCATATGTAGCACATAATAATTATGTCTGAGTGTCCAGATCCATCCTGTGGTTTTTAAACATTACCCTTTGAGATGAGTACTTACTCAAAAACTCAGTGTGCACTCTCTCTTTTAGTTATGTTTTATTATCAGTAATAGTCGGTAGGACAGTCGTTGTGAAAGTTGATTTGTTGCTCGTGTGAGATCATAAGGACGGATCAGTGGTTTATCCTGTTTCATCCCCTCTCCGTCCCTCTCCAGGTCCAGCTGTTCCTGAAGGACAGCTGGGTGAGTACGTTGAAGAACGCCGTACGAATCAGCCTGCGGGAAGTGGGGAAAGGCTGGTACGACCTCAGCGAGCGTAACTGGGAGGTCTATCGCATGTCCAAACTGCGGCAGCTGATGGAACTCATCAAGTTCAACCTACAGGACTCTCTGCGGTTCCTGGTGCAGGACTCTCTGGTCAGCTTCACCCAGTTCATCCTAGATGCCTGTTACAGCGTCCTGAGGTGTACCGAGGACATGGACTGGGGTGGTGACCTCATTAACAGCCCGTACAAGTGAGACATCGCCCAGTAACGTTATAGATCCTTCCTCTCCACTTAGATATGATGAGCAGTATTATAGTATAGTATTATAGAGAACATCACAATGCTGGACAGACATCACACATTGCCATACGGCACTTTCCCACGTGACTGTGTCATTGTTTCTTTCTTACAGACCTCGGAAGAACCCCATATTTGTGTTGGATTTGGTGCTGGACAGCTCCGGGGTCCATTTCAGCACTCCTCTGGAGAACTTTGAGTCTACACTCATGACCCTGTTTGATAAGGGAATCCTGGCAACTCACAGTGTACCCCAACTAGAAAAGGTGAACGTCGCCTGAGCAGTAGCAGATCCGTTCTGCTGGGGTTCTCTGTACCATTAGGGTTTACTGGTCTTATAGCCCCCAAAGTTTACCAGCAGTGTGCAAAGATAATAAACCATCATAACTATGGATAAAGCGTGAACTAAGAGCGGAGAACTACAAAGGCTATATAGAGGGGGCTAAAATATTAGTAGAGGTTGTTTTATAGTCTATAAGTGACACTTTTTTTCCTGTAAATATTCAGTATATATGGATATAAGTTGTAGGGCACTGAGAACCTAACGTGCATGTAAGAGGCATTACCATAAACTAAAAAGCAGTGATCTAATTATAATGAATGTGGTATTCCATGCTGTGTGGAGGGGTCCATATAATAGCTTGAATATTACACCAGCGCAAAGCTGTCGGTTGTCGGGACTCATCCTCAACCAATAATGGGACCCATTGTGCGTTTCCATGTTGTACTTCTTCAGAGAAGCAAACAGCTGAAGCTATTGTCTAATTTTCTTTATATTCCTAGTTTGTACTGGAAAATCTCTTCATTAGCGGCACACAGTTGCTGGAGTCTGTCGGTCTTCACGAGCCCCCGGTGGAGGAGCTGCGTAATAACATCCGCACCGCCATTTGTAAGGCGCTGATACCACTGAGGGCGTACGTGAAACAATACGAGAAATACCTGGAGCTGAACAACACAGACGTGGACACATACATGAAGTGAGTGTGAATTATCTTCCTGGTATTATTGGTATCATGCTGGCTTCACTACAGTTAGTTTATGTGGCTGCTTAAATGTTATGTAAGAAGCAAAGTACAGCTCAATGTCCCTTATTACAGCTTTTACTGATGTGTTTCATCCTATGATGCTTCTTTCACTCCGATGCGGGGTCAATTTCCCTTTGCTTTCCTGAATATGTTTTGGTTAATGTCCGAATTTGACCAGGCAGTGGGGGGTTGAAAGAGAAATACATTGTTTAGTGTTAACCCGACATTTTAGTGCAACGTGGATAATAAGTAAAGTTTTAATAGTTTCATTTTCCCTCCGATACAAACAGCTGAAGCCACGAACCTCAGCAGCATCTAAACCAGGTCAAAAAGGTGAAACTTGTCTTAGTTAAGCTGCTGTGACATCACTGGCCCTGACCCTTTGTATAAAGCCACCAGTCCACAGAGTGGGTCTCATTTACAAAGCGCCACACAGCTGAGGCGCAGTTCAGGATCACTGTCTGACATCACATGCCTTTATTTGCGCTGGTGTGTGGATTTAGGTGGAGCAGGGTCATCCCTTGCTGAGTACAGAGTAGGTGCATCGGTGCGCTGGGTTTTGTGGAGTGGAGCAGGAACAAGTGGGTTGACGAGGGTGTACTTTATTGTTCCTACCCTCGCTCAGTGCACCTCTTCTAAATTTCCCGCTTTAACTAGGTGCACTCGTGGTTTGCGGAAAAGTTCATGAGTTGAGAGTAGACGTACACATTAAAGTGCAAAACCAAAACTATTTGCAGTACACAACCAGTGTGCTTCGTAATAAGAGGTCCACTGTATGTCTGCAAAGCTGTCACTCATACTCTGCTGGCTCAGAATGAGGTAAGATAGAGAAGCACCACCATATTAACAAGAAATGGAGAACAATGAATGTATTTATTTTTAATATGGTATCAGTATAAACACTCCAGTTATTTTAGATATATTATTCAGCTCCGTAACTGTGGCCTCACAAAAGTGGTTTCATTAGTTCCAGAAGGAATTAGGAGCGAAAAGTAGCTAATTAAACAACTGAAGTCCTCACATCAACCTGACGAGGACATAGCACAGTGGATAACTTCTCACAAATGTTCTTCTTTAAAATATTCTGTTTAGAAAGCTGTGGCTGTCACTGGTCACAGAATCATTATTTGACATTGTATCCCATATACATTTACACCTAGTCACACTATGGTATTCTCTACAGAGCGTTCAGTGCAAAGAACCCGTCGGCAGCAGAGGTGAGACGATCCGCTGAAGAGCATCTCCTGGAAAAGGAACGACTCGACAACTCACTTCCTAACTCGATTATAGTCGGCCCCTTCCACGTCAGCATTGAAGGAGTGAAGCAAAACCTGTCTCGCAAACGTAAAGTTCTTTCTAACGCCCTGCTGGAGTTATTCGCAAAGAATGTGCAGGGGGAAGTGGAGGAGGTAATGGCAAATAGAAGTGCACTTTGTTGGTTAAATCAACCGTATCCGGTGTGAACTGATCCCAGAGTCTGATCTTGTCCCATTACTTGGTTCCACAGATTTCAGAACAGTTCCGAGTCATCAGTCGCAAATTGTATGAAAAACCAAATAGTGTGGAGGAGCTGACGGAGCTGAGAGAGTGGATCAAGGGAATACCGGAGCAAGTTAAAACCCTGGAGGTAAGATGCCGCAAGAGGGGATCTACGTATATAGAAATGTGAAAATAGTGGCTTCATTAGTTTATAAAGGGATTAGGAATCCCTACTGGAGCTAAAAGCTAATTAAAATTAGGGTGCCTTAACAGGTCATTAGTTTGGGTCAAGTTTTACACCCTCACCACAAGTTCAGGGGAAGATTTTGTACATTACCCACCAGTTTGATAGAAGGTTTGGTACACTAGCCACCAGTTTGAGGGAAGGTTTTCTACACTAGCCACCAGTTTGAGGGACGGTTTTCTACACTAGCCACCAGTTTGAGGGAAAGTTTTGTATACTAGCCACCAGTTTGAGAGAAAAATTTGTACACTAGCCACCAGTTTGAGAGAAGGTTTTTTTACACTAGCCACCAGTTTGAGGGACAATTTTGTACACTAGCCACCGGTTTGAGGGAAGGTTTTTTTACACTAGCCACCAGTTTGAGGGACAATTTTGTACACTAGCCACCAGATAGGGAAAAGTTTTGTATACTAGACTCCAGATTATGATTAGCTATGTACACTGGCAACCAGCTTCTGTGGATATTTTTCTCTACTAACAACTAAATTGTAAACCAGCTACCAGACTGGGGGAATTCATTGTCTACTAGCCACAATAATAACCTCTTTGTTGTATACAAACCACTAGAATGTTCTCTGTTTTATATATTTATCGTCAGGGATGAGTAGTGAACAACACATTTATGTAACTAGTGCACAGTTACAGATAAACTTATAAACCATTAGCAAGTGCAATTCCATAATATTTAACCTCCAGCTGAATTCATTTAATATAACTGGTTGGCAGCTGCGTTGAACGTACCTGGCCAATGAGGGTGGCCCTGGGCAGGATGTCAGCTTATCAAGTGATGCTCACATGGTATCATGGGACATCCTCATTGACCAGGTAAGGGGGAAACTGCTGAGTCCATCGGCCTAGCACAGTAAATATTGTGATGCGGTCTGAGGTTGTCATCTACTTTAAATATTGTTCCTTTGGACCAGACAAGTCCACATATGCATTATTCTCAAATTCTGCGATTGCTGTTAACATTTATAGTGAAATTGAAACGAACAAACATAACAAACACATACATTTTACATCATATTTATTGCATTTAAATTAAATCACTGAACTGAGCTGCAAATGTTTGTAAAAAATGTAACTAAGTAATCCTCATCCTCAGGAGCAAATAGCAAAAGTCACCGGTGATTATGAGGTTATGGATGAGTTCTTCTTCAGCTTGTCCCAGGAGAACTTCAACACAAAGTGAGTGCGCAGCTCTTTCCTATGTCTCAGTCCTATTAGAGGCGAGGAACCACCACTGAACGTACCGTGTCCCTTCATTATTAGGTGGGCCATCATGGCATGGCCACACAAAGTCTTGACGACCATGGAGACCATCCAGGAACAACACTTGGAGGATGAGGAAAGATTTCGGAAAATTCAGGTCATGGATCAAAATAATTTCTTGGAGCGGCTGGACTCCCTACAGGTCGGTACAGTCCCGCCGCTGGTCTATAATTATGTGATCTGTACTCTCCTAGCGGAATAGTCTTCCTTTATTCTGTGTCCTAGATGGTTGTTGCCGGATTCTCCACTCATGTTGATATAAGTCGAGCTCATGAGATCGCTAATGAGGTGAGGAGGGTCCACAAGCAGCTGAAGGAGTCGCAGCAGTTGGCTCAGCTCTACAACAACAGGGAAAGGCTTTTTGGTCTGCCAGTCACAAATGTAAGTATCTCACTACGGTGACATCATCAGCGTGCGTCAGGTCACTGAGCTCCTCCCACATAAAGGCAACCGTAGCAAGATGCTTGTCTCATCCGCTGACCAGGCTTCTGTGTTTCTGTTGGGCAGTATGACAAGCTGATGAGACTGGTGAAGGATTTCCAGCCCTTCCGAGACCTCTGGACCACCGTCTCAGACTGGATGCGCTGGTACGAAAGCTGGATGAACGATCCGCTCACAACCATTGACTCAGAGCAGTTGGAGAAGAACGTGAGCGAGTCTTACAAAAACATGCACAAGTGTGTGAAACACTTCCGGGATATTCCAGGTGAATTAGTGGCACAGCATGAAGTTATGTCATGTGACTTGAACGTGCTGATCACGTGACCTTACACAAGACCGGATTTAAAGTGTATCTGTCACCTATCACAGTGGGGGCCGCCATTTTGTCAGCTAAGGCTCTTGGTTCACTAAGTACCAGTGTAATGCTTTGTACCTCAGTGATGTCAGAGGCCACTAGTGATTTGATAGGCTGTATCTGGATATTGGTTCAGCCCACAGAATGGCTTTCTCCACTGTGTGTAATTGATGGGTACACTTTAATGTGACAGACATTACTGTACAATATGAGTATATAAGTTTGCTAGAAATGATTACAGCAATCTACTGTGATCTGTATTAATTAACCTCATTTCCAGTTACAATAGCACTTTGAAATTTGGCCCCGGTAGACGTCACTTCCTAGTTACATTCTAGACAACTTCCTGCTGATAAAAGCACAGGAAGTGAAAAGTGCAGAGTGAAATTGCTTCCCCTTTGGGCTGATGAATGTAGACGCATCATGGTATTGTATTGTATTCTCCTGCAGCCTGCCAAGCTGTCGCCCAGGACATTAAGGGCCGAATTGAAGAATTTAAGCCATATATTCCGCTGATACAAGGCTTACGCAACCCTGGCATGAGAAACCGTCACTGGGAGATTTTATCTGAGGAAATAAAGATAAACATCAAGCCCAAAGCCAACCTGACCTTCACCCGCTGCCTGGAGATGAAGCTACAGGACCACATCGAGAGTATCGCCAAAGTGGCTGAGATTGCGGGAAAGGAATTCTCCATCGAGCAGGTGAGCAGGCCGACCTATGCTATTGGCAGCCATTTTGTGTGTCTGAGCCGCTAATCATGATAATGCAGCCAATATATTCACAAGGACCCAGAGACATCACGGAAGTACATCAAGGCAGTAGTTTTGTTAGGCTGAATTCATATGAACCTTGGTTCTGGTAACAAGATGGCTGCCATGAAGTGCTGCAGCGATATCACTTCAGGTGAAGCGCATTTGTTCATCTATCCGTTCACCTGGATCTAGTAACATCACTGAGTCACTCATACATTATATTATCATAAATAATTGTCAGCCTCCACTGTACACAGGTGAGAGGTGCACTTTAAGGTTTAACACTAATTGTTTGTTGCACAGGCTCTGGACAAGATGGAGGGCGAGTGGGCCTCAGTACTGTTCAATATATTGCCTTACAAAGAGACGGGCACCTTTATCCTGAAGAGCCCGGAAGAGGCCTCGCAGCTGCTGGATGACCACATTGTGATGACGCAGAGCATGTCATTCTCCCCCTATAAGAAGCCCTTCGAAGACCGCATCAGCAGCTGGGAGAGCAAACTTCGCTTGACGCAGGTACTCAGCACTGTACATTTCATTCAGTCTGTGGTTTATACACATCGATTACACTGAGACTTGAGGTCTATGCGCTAATACAACGACCGGTTCCTCTGTGTGTCCCTCAGGATGTGTTGGAAGAATGGCTGACCTGCCAGCGCTCCTGGCTCTATCTGGAGCCAATCTTTAGCTCTGAGGATATTAACAGACAGCTGCCGGTAGAAAGCAAACGTTACCAGACCATGGAAAGAACCTGGAGAAAGATAATGCGTAACGCGGAGGAGAATAGACAGGTGGGAGCATCATAGAGCGCTGGAGGGCAGCATACGGGTGATGTACCACTGTGCGCAGATATTCCTGTGAACGCAGCTTTTCCCCCCGTACAAATCGCATCACGATCGACGTATAAAACGCCTGAATATCGTATTATATTTTTATGTTTTCAGTCCAATGCGGATAAAAAATAGAAATCTATTTCTGTGAACATAGCTAATTACTCAGATGAAATTTGCTGTTGACATTTTTGGTTGGCAGGTTATTTCCCTGTGCCCCGATCCCCGTCTCCTGGAGAGTCTCCGGGAATGTAACAAGCTGCTGGAATTGGTACAGAAAGGGCTCAGTGAATATTTGGAGACCAAAAGAGGAGCTTTCCCCAGGTAACCAGCCCCGAGCTTGATACACGTACAATACAGATTCTATAAAGCGCGTCCTGAAATCAGAGTAACACGGAGGTCTTTAACTCTTCAGGTTCTACTTTCTGTCTGATGATGAACTCCTGGAGATTTTGTCCCAAACCAAGGACCCCACTGCCGTACAGCCGCACTTACGAAAGTGCTTCGAGAATATTGCACGGGTTAGATTGTAGAATCCACCAATTAAACATAAACTTGTTTTTTTACATTTTCTCAAGAAACTCTAATAATCCTGGGGAAGGCAAATAAACTCCCGTTGATGCAACTTTTACATACACTTTATCTTTCAGCGCATTTCAGTATAAGGATATCAGTATATTTCTACAGAGTATACACTGTATCAGCTGACCTCACCTCCTTTGACAACGCATTTCACATCATTACTGCCTTTACTGTAAATAACTCTTTCTTGTGTTGTTGGTGGAACCTCTTTTCTTCTAAAGAGTTCTTTTAAGAGATGTTTTTCTTTTTAATATATTTAAATAAGGAAAAAACATATCCTATAGATGTTTCTATCTGCCTATCCTTCCCTTCTACTCCTGACTAACGTTGATGTCACATTTCCACTTTCTTAGTGTCTTGTTGATAGACTGTCGCCCTAAACTGTGCACTGTAATATTTGTTTTGGAGTTTGAATTTTCTTAAATCTCTGTAGAGGTATTTCCGGTGAAACTAAGGGTTAAATGTATTAATCTCCGATTCAAGCAAATCAACAATATTCAGCGAGTTTGACGGCCAAATTTAAAACGGCAATGTGTTTAAAGGCAAAACTTTCCTTTAAACACGTTGACATTTTAAATTTGGGCGGCAAAGTCGCTGAATATTATCGATTTGCTAGAATCAGAGCTTAATACATTTACCCCTAGATGTCAGATTTAGTTAAGTGCCATAATATATATTTAATTCAGCAATATTAAATAAAGGTCTGAGCCATTTACGTCTGTGTACCTGCTTCTGTCCAGCTGCTGTTCCAGCCAGACCTACAGATCACTCACATGTACTCAGCGGAGGGGGAGGAGGTGCAGCTGTCCACACCCATATACCCAACGGGCAACGTGGAGGACTGGTTACTGGTGGTGGAGAAGGTCATGAAGGCCAGTGTACGAGAATACATAGAGCAGTCTATAAAGGCTTACCCCAATGTAAGACAAATACTAGTTTCTCTTTCCACGATACTCCGGTACATTCACTTCACCGTCAGCTTATATTTGGTTTTCTTGTTTCCAGACGCCTCGTTCGGAGTGGGTGAAGAACTGGCCGGGCCAAGTCGTTATAGCCGGATGCCAGACGTTTTGGACAAAGGAAGTGTCCGAGGCGCTGGAGGCTGGAAGTTTGTCCACCGCTCTCTTCCCGCAGCTAGAAGCTCAGGTCAGTAGGTTCCAGAGTATCATGTCTAAAGCCAGCTGTCTATACTCTGATAGTAGCAGCTATACCGAAAAATTAGCACGTGCGTGGTACCAAAACATTAACCAATCTGGAGAATGATCGGATCGAAACAGCCGGATTATTGTGGTGTCTGACAGAAAATCTTGTTTCCAGCGCATCATGTTGTCTATAAACGTGTCTCTCCCCCGGCAGCTCAGTGACCTGGTCGCTTTGGTGCGGGGGAAGTTGTCTCGCATGCAGCGCTCCATCCTCTCTGCTCTGATTGTGATTGAGGTCCACGCCAAAGATGTTGCCGCTCGGCTGATCGAGGAAAACGTCAACAGTGTCAATGATTTTGAGTGGATCTCTCAGCTCCGGTATGATAACAACTATACAAAACATTATTTTAAAAGCAGTATTTTTTCTGACTCTTTTTCTGTCCTGATTGAAACTTGCTTTGTTCAGAAGATTTGGGGAGATAGAACTCATAGCTCTGCGATTTGGGTTTAAAAGGTGCAAATAAAAAAAAAAGTGTCACATGTGTAATAAAATAATTATGGATTTAAAAACTAGCCCCCAGATATCCAATATACAGATTTTAATACGGTTGGCCAACCCATAAGGACCTGATTCTCCTCCAGTTATTTATGGTTCTCTTATTTATTTGTAGGTATTACTGGAGCCGGGATGATCTCTACGTGAGAGCGGTCAATGCCGAATTCTTGTACGGCTACGAATACCTGGGGAATACGGGGCGTTTGGTCATAACTCCACTTACTGACAGGTACGTCTATTGCTGTGAAATGTCCACTGTTGGCATTAAAGTGTAGAAAGACCCAGCAATGTTCTTACTGTGATTGTAGGTGCTACCTGACGCTAACGGGGGCCCTACATCTGAAGTTTGGGGGTGCTCCTGCTGGACCAGCTGGAACAGGAAAGACGGAGACCACTAAAGATCTGGGGAAAGCTCTGGCAATCCAAACAGTCGTGTTCAACTGCTCCGACCAACTGGACTTTATGGCCATGGGCAAGTTCTTCAAAGGATTGGCCAGGTGTGTGATCATTAGTGGTAGCTCCATGTTGATTCTTTTCATCTCCTAGATGTGACTAATATCTGCCGACTTTGTTTTTCTATCTGCACAACCAGTTCCGGGGCCTGGGCATGTTTTGATGAATTCAATCGTATCGACATTGAGGTGCTTTCCGTCGTAGCCCAACAGATCACCACAATCCAGAAGGCTCAACAGCAGAGAGTGAGCTCCCCGTGTTCTGTGTTTCATATTATTCCTGGGGTTTTTTATTCCCAAGAATTCTCCCTGTTCTCTTCTTTCATTCCTTTCATCCTTTGTTTCCTCTGTTTCTTCTAAATTCTTCTTGCTACCTTATTTTCCATCCTTCCTTCCTTCCTTGTCTTCTGTTTTTAAATTCTCCCCATTTCCTCCCTTTCCTCTCTTATATGTCTTCCTAAATTCTCTCCGCTCCCTTATTTTCCTCCCTTTCCTCTCTTCCTAAATTTTCTCAGCTTCCTTATTTCATTTTTTCCTCTCTTACTTCAGCCCTCACAAACTCCTTTCCATCCATCTTTTCTTCCTTCCTTCTCTTCCTTCCCATCCATCATTTTCTCTCTTAATTCTTTCCACTTACTTCCTCTCTTCCATTGCTCTTATGTCTTTCTTTTCTCTGCTCTCCTTACTGGGTTCTGTATTCCTCCTCTTTCTTCCTCTCATACTGTTGCTCACTCCCCTCTGTGTAGTTTTCCTTACCGCACACAGTCTGTACTTCTTCCTCTCAGTCTCCTTTATTGTCATCTCCCGTCTTGTGTCTGCTCAGGTGGATCGCTTCATGTTTGAAGGGATGGAGATCCCGCTAGTGTCTACTTGTGCTGTCTTTATCACCATGAATCCTGGATACGCCGGCCGCACAGAGCTCCCCGATAACCTGAAGGTGACAGTAACTCCTGTGTAGGGTGCTATAGAGTATATATAGGGGAGCTGTGCATGGAGAATTATACAGGAGAAAATCAGCTAATGTTATAGGATAGTCCCATGTATTCAAATGAAAGAAAAGACCCAGAGGACGACTATAAGTGGTATTATCAGTCTTGTAAAGGGTACGAACAAGGGCTAGGACATTAATAATATGATATATGAGGAGCATTATAATTGTTTTGCATACACTCCATAGGAATTAGCTATAAGTATTATAGCAGTACATATATTCAGCTGGTCTTCTGCCAGGAGTTTACTGAGTTCGCTGCTTTTACTTCCACGTTTGGAAAGAGGAAAGTGAAGCAAATGTGTGAATTTTGAGATATGCAACAGAAAACTAAATAACAGCATTATCGTTTATTCTTATACGGCCTCTTATACGGGGTTACCAGGTTACACCCCTCCTGCCAGAAATTAAGTCTATATATGATTAAAGGCACAGTTTGCAATTTCTCCATTAGTTTTTTTATTCTTTTGTCAGAATTAAACTTTAGAATGAAAGTTTGTTCTATTAAATTACCAAAAATTAATCTTCAAAATTGCCACTAAAAGCAAATAGAAACTGATCATAAAACATAAACAAATTGCCGTCTTACCTCTTTATATCATTGTGTATCTCTGTCACATTCCAGGCTCTGTTCCGTCCCGTTGCGATGATGGTGCCGGATTATGCAATGATCGCCGAGATCTCTTTATATTCCTTTGGCTTCAACAATGCCAAAATCCTGGCAAAGAAAATTACCACAACTTTCAAACTATCATCTGAACAGCTCAGTTCCCAGGTGAACGTTAAGTGCTTCTTTACTTAACCTAAAATTAATTTCACTTCAATATTACACCTCAACCTGTGTAATAGTCCATCCAAGTAACGTCTGTACTGACCCAAATCACATGTTTTCACCATCCTCATGTCTACATCTCTTGTGTTTTCCCTGCCTTACAATAACTCTACTACTTTTCTGGATTCTTCTCGGACACTTTTGGATTGGCTTTGACCATTTAAAACTTTGATTTAATTCCCCAGGATCACTATGATTTTGGAATGAGAGCTGTTAAAACTGTAATTTCTGCTGCTGGGAATTTAAAGAGAGAAAATCCAACCATGAACGAGGTGAGTCTGCAAATGAGCACCTGACAGGGTATCTCACAAGGTTATCCTATTCAAAATGACTTTAAGGGTGAATCAGAAATTTATCTGGTTCCATACTGGAGCTTTGAGAAGACTAAGTACATATTGTGTCTAACCCCTAGAGTTATACATGACCTCAGATCCCAATGCTCCATGACTCCTTCATTTAAATATTTATCGTCTTTGAATTCTCTTTGACCACAAGTTCCATGTGACTGACAGTGAGTTATTGCTTTGTGGTTTCATGCAGGAACTTATCTGCCTCCGGGCAATCCGAGACGTCAACGTTCCTAAGTTCCTACAAGACGACCTGAAGCTCTTCAGTGGAATCGTGTCTGACCTTTTTCCACGGATCGAGGAGGAACCTATTGATTATGGCAGCTTGGAGGAGGCTATTCGCAAGACCTGTGTCCAAAAAAAACTGAAGGATGTGGATGGTAAGAAGACACCTGGAAATACGTCTGTTGTTTCTGTTTTGTTCCTGTGATCATCTGCCTTAGTATCTATTTTAATATAAAGTCCTTTTCGGGGTGTTTGAGAGCTGCTTTCTGAAATAATAGGAATCATCTTTCCATAACCAATGCATGTAAGAGTTAATTCTTTCCTTCTTGTGTCAGGCTTTGTCACGAAGTGTATCCAGCTGTATGAGACCACCGTGGTACGGCACGGACTGATGCTCGTAGGGCCTACAGGTTCTGGGAAGTCACAGGTTTGTGAAGAATATAGTAATATATTATTTCATGTGCAACCTTATGAGTCTTTCATATACGGGTAAATGTGTAATACACGTGTTCAAATGTATATGTGTTATATCGCGTCACATATATTAGCTTCACTCTGTCCAGTTTCTCTGACCCTCATTACTTTGCTTGTATTCTCCTGTTTCTTTTTATGCTCATTTGGCTTTTACTTTCTTATGATTGGATGTTTACACTATTGTTGTGTTGTCATAAATCGGCATTGTGTTGTATTACGGTGCAATTCTTCTTTTCACAGTGTTATAAAGTTCTTGCAGCTGCCATGTCATCACTGAAGGGTCTCCCGTCAGTCAGCGGGGGGACATATGAGGCTGTTCACTACTACATCCTGAACCCCAAGTCTATTACTATGGGCCAGCTGTATGGAGAATTTGATCTTCTGACACACGAATGGTAAGAATGAAACTGTTCTAGTGTTCTGTGGCTTCTTCTCCTAGATCAGGCCTGGCCAACCTGTGGCTCTCCAGGTTGTGAAACTACAAGCCCCATGCTTTACGCGTAGATAGCTATCAGATAGCTGGAGGGGCATGATGGGACTTGTAGTTTCACAACATCTGGAGAGCCAAAGGATCGCCAGGCCTGTCCTAGATCTTCTCAGTCATCTAGATGTCCCACGCTGTGGTCTGCTTGTTCTCTTTGAAGGACAGATGGGATCCTCTCATCGCTGATCAGAGGAGGTACGGCCTCCACAGAGCCTGACAAGAAGTGGTACATGTTTGATGGACCGGTAGATGCTGTCTGGATTGAGAACATGAACACGGTGCTGGATGATAACAAGAAGCTGTGTCTGAGCTCCGGAGAGATCATTAAACTTACAGAGGTGATCACAAAGCTGTGTCCCGACACTTGGCCATATCACCGCCATCAATGTTGTCTTCATCCTCTGTATATTTCATATCCTAATTCACCCCACACATGACTTGTCCTGAGTCATCAGATTCCCGTTCTCCTAAAATGTAAGCCCGACCCGTGAATCAATATCACAACTCTGCTTCAATCTTTATCTTGTTCCACCAATGTCCTCTTCTTCTCTTCAGGCCATGACCATGATGTTTGAGGTTCAGGATTTGGCGGTTGCATCACCGGCTACGGTTTCTCGCTGTGGAATGGTTTATTTGGAGCCCAGTATCCTTGGACTGACCCCTTTTATTGAGTGCTGGCTCCACAGAATTCCCGCCATTATGGAGCCCTTTGCAGAGCAGCTGCAGTCGCTATTCTTACGATTCCTTCAGGTTAGAACCTCTGACATTTATATTATTGTTACTTGTTTTCCTGTGGAACTTTGCGACCTTCCCGGGAATCGTAGAACCCGCTGGGTCAGAGCTTCTTGTAGTGCGATTACTTTGCAGAACTTCTTTATTTTTACATCTGCCTCATATACTGTTATAACATTCTTTTAAAGATTAGAAGCATCAACTTTATCTACAGCGTCTATTCAGGAATATATCAAAGTAACAAACTGATAGATGATTTCTATTAACTCAATTGTTAACTTTTAATGGGGACAAATCTCCTGCACAGGAAAAAGTCCAGTAACCCGTACCAACCAATTAGAAATGTCCTTTCATTCTCTAAACACTGCTAGAAACATGACAATGATACAATCTCATTGATTGCTATTGGCTACAGCAACTTTTCTCCCTGTACCAGTTTTTATAAATGTTTCCATAGTTGTCCAATTTTATAGTTGTGCTGTAATAAGTATTATCTATCAGTGTCCTTAGAACATACATGATCTGTGTTATCTCCATGGGCCTGATTCATTAAGGATCTTAAATGAAGAAGTTTCTTATTTCAGTCTTCTGGACAAAACCATGTTACAATACAAGGGGTGCAAACTAGTTTTCTGTTTTACACATAAGTTAAATACTGACTGTTTTTTCATGTAGCACACAAATACTTGATAGCTTATTTGTACACTGAAATTTAAAGTTGATATTTGTGTGCTACATGAAAAAACAGTCAGTATTTAACTTATGTGCAAAACAGAAAACTAGTTTGCACCCCTTGCATTGTAACATGGTTTTGTCCAGGAGACTGACATAAGATACCTCTTCATTTAAGATCCTTAATGAATCAGGCCCCATGTTATTAGGGACATTGCTGAAACCACAGTCTAAAAAAACATGTCTGTTCTTCTGTTCCCGTGTGTCTATGGAATTATATTATGAATAAGTCACTCTTAGGTTTAAATGTATCAAGCTGCGGGTTTAAAAATGTGGAGATGTTGCCTATACCCCCCGTGGGGGTAGTAGTTCCACCACTCTGCTCTATATGATCACATGCCAGTCTTTTCATTTCTTCTCAGCTACATTGTTGCAGCTAATAACCCGTCCTCTCATTGTCTCTAGGATGCCGTCCAGTGTGTGCGCCGGTCAGTGAAGGAAGTTATCGCTTCCACGGACACCAACCTGACCATAAGTCTCCTCAAACTGCTGGAGTGTTTCTTTCAGCCCTTCATTCCCAGAGAGGTACAACTGCGTCAATGTGTCCGTCCTTCGTTGTGTCTTTATTAATGTTTTATGAACAACGTAACAGTAGGAGAAATCTACCAGTGACAGCAGTCTGACTGTCCAGCTATCACTGTTTATTTCACACATTATTTGCTTACTCCCAGGGACATAAAAGGATCCCCCAGGAAAAACTGAACCGTATTGGGGAGCTGGTGGACTCTTGGTTCTTCTTCTCCCTAATTTGGAGCGTTGGAATCACCGGAGACTCAGATGGTCGCGTTCTGTTTAGCAGATTTCTGAGAGAAAAAATGGTTTCTGAGAAGGTAACGTTGTATTATGTGTGTGTATGTCCTGGTACGTTCTGTCATCATGTATGCTCATGTATGTATCACTAACATATACTCTACAGACATGGGTAGAACCAGGAAACACATAAGGAAATAGAACATATTTAACCAACTTAAAGACCTCTGGAACTTGCTTACCTGACACCCCCGGACTCTCTCTCTGGGAACATTACCAGGTACCAGATTGTTTCTGGTTGTCCTTCTGGTTGGCCTAAGGCTCTCCTCCAGTGATCGTTGAGTATCTTCATGTGTCCTTGTTGTTCCACTCGGAGATGCCTCAGCCCTGCTGCCCCGTCTACAGTCAGAGCCAGGCAGACACAGCCGGATCCCAGCTCTTCACTTATATAATATAATAATACAGATAACAGAGATCTCATGCAGGATCAGACCTGCTCAGCTTTTATGATAGCCGCCTTTTGATCTGACTTTGATGGTTATTCTCTATGTTTTCATTCACTTGGCCATGCTGTTGGTGTACAAGGTCATGTGATCGCTCTGACTGTATTTTTACTGATAGTCAATCTTCTGAGCCTCCACAAACTGAGTTATAGATATCCTGAGCTATTCACAGCACGACGAATCAGAGCTCTGTCACAAGATAGTAAAGATTCCACATAACCCTGAGCTGTGCTGCACCGTTTACTGCAATAATCATCTGCCCTGTCTGTAGATCAGTTTCCTTGTCCTCTGATTTTACATCTGTTTTTGCCTCTAGGTGGCGATGCTGTTCCCAGAAGAAGGTTTGGTCTATGACTATACGCTGGATGATGGAGGAATAAGCAGCACCGCTGAGGATGAGGAGGAGGATACGCAGAGGATGGTGAGAGGCGGCGGTGCCCAGTGAGATATCTGCCCCTCAGGGCACCGTCTGTACTATTATTGCCCATACCTACATCCATCTTTCTCCTTCCTGTAAGGTACGCTGGGTAAACTGGATGGAGTCTTCTGCCACCTTCGCCATAGCTCCAGACACCAGCTACGCCGATATCATTGTGCCCACGCTGGACACCGTACGGATGTCTCATCTGCTGGGGATGCTGCTGGCCAATAAAAATCCGGTGAGTCTATAACTATAGAGGTGCCTGTGTGCCTGCTCCGAGACCTGGTGCATGTCATACTGACGTTACTGTAAATGTGTACTAAGGGTAGAGAGCTCAGACTGATCTAACCCTGACACTGATACTTTGTCAGAGGCAGGCAAGACGTGGCTGTAGAACTACAAGTCCCAGCATGCCCACAAATGCTGGAACTACAGAGAAAGTGTCTGTATCTGCAAGTTTCCCATTGGCTTCTACAGATATTATGTTCTTGGGGTCTGGTTCAAGTCTGAACGCAAGTTGCGGTTAAAACAAAATCACGGAATTTGAGTGTATTTCCATCCGTATTTAAATCCATGCGGATCTCAAGATGAGTTTTTGAATCTGGGTGTAAGTGAACTCTCTACACGTTACTTGTCGCATGTAGACAGACAGAACAGACTGCAGGATACGCACAATGTATATGTGCAATATAAGGTCACATCAGAACTCATAATAAAACAAAGAAGTATAACATAAATGAGCATCTCATAACAGTATAATCATTATTAAAAATATTTATTTAAAAAAATGTTTTTTTTAAAAATATTTTTCTAGTCTCTGTGATAACTAGTAACACTCGTACGTGTAGTTTTTAATACAAAAATGATGCTGACAGTCATCACTATCAGTCGGCACTTACAGCTGCCCTGAAGTGGGGGCAAATGGTACAACTACAACAATCGTATGTACGAGAAACACGGGACTTGAATTGGCCGCATCTGCACTGCGCCCCCTGACTGAACATCGCCTACATCCGTCCCGCACCTTACGCTGTAGGCAGCTGTAAGTGTCATTTGTGTTCAGACATGAATCGCTTACAGTCACGTTCATTGATGTTAGTTTGGAGCCTGCGCAGAGTGAATTCATGCAAGATGCGGCAGGCAAAGAGATATCCGTCTGAAGATGGTGTCACATCAGCTGGTGGATAGACCGGACACATGGCCCTGACATGTTCTCCAATAAAGACATCTCAGTAATACAAATAACAGCTGTAGAAATAGCACTATGTATTGTATCAAAATGTGATCATTCATCCACTGCGGGATCCAATTTGAGTGAGATAAACTGATACATTTCTAAATGAGTAGAATATAATTACTTGAAGTATGTAACAATTTAATCTCGTATCAATGAATAATAAGCCCTGGGACAGATTTTTAGTGAATCACAATGCAGAGATATGAGCTAGATCTAGATATTGTGCTACCTGCTCTTATGACTTTCTCCCCAGGTCCTGTGTGTGGGTCCCACGGGTACAGGAAAGACCCTCACCATATCGGACAAGCTGCTGAAGAACATGCCGCTGGACTACATCAGCCACTTCCTTATGTTCTCTGCTCGGACATCAGCCAATCAAACGCAGGATCTCATAGACAGCAAACTGGACAAAAGGCAATGACACGGCTGTGGGAAGGGGTGGATGGGTGGTAATCAGGGAGCACCCTGATAAAACATAGCACGTAAATGTAACATAATTAGAGGAGAACACATCCCCAGATAGGCCTCTAAGGTGGGAGATCTGTAGGTACCGGTAGCCTTGTGTAAAGATACACAATGATGATGCTGATGATGACGATGACGAACGCTGTCAATCCTCATCTCATTAGGCACAAGTATGCACATGGTACATCTGACACAATACTGCAGATTTGTGTGATTCAGTGTACACACGTCACTACGCTCTCCCACGGAATCTTCATGCGTATGCTCGGGGCAGACAATGCGTCAAACTCTAACTGAGATCCATAGACAATAAGTGGAGAAAATTCCCATTGTATGACTTATATCATTTTAAAGCTTCCAATTCACAAGTCGCACATAGTCAATTTAGGTCGTGTATTGGCCATAATGATAAATATTATTATAAACGGAAACGCTGATGTATTATCAATCACTGATCGCTCACCACTAAGTCTCAGGTCCAGGAACCAGCTGATGTGGAGCCATCTCTGGTCCTCTCCTAACTGGGGGAACATCATCCAACAATACTCCAGCCCTGTCTGTGTAGATTTGGTCAGTGCAGCAATACGCACTGTGAATAAAAACATTCCTTTATTTAAAGGTTGATGGGAAAGCGCTATGGAATTTGCTGTCGCTATATAAATTAACGGTGATGATGGGAAAAAGTGCAAACAATGTCATACAACACTGTCATTTAAATATATCACTTGTATAACTACAATGAGGTGAAGCTAGGCTACTGACATTGTCCACAGAGCTCACACTCATACGGTAACAGACTGACACAGTGAGGTCAGACACCGATAAGATCACGGTACACACAGCTCAGACCTCTATGTAATTACAGGAGGAAGGGGGTGTTCGGACCACCCCTCGGTCGCTACTTCATTTTTTTCATTGACGACATGAACATGCCAGCGCTGGAGACATATGGTGCTCAGCCGCCTATTGAGCTACTGAGACAGTGGATGGACCACGGGGGATGGTATGACCGCAAGCAGATAGGTACGTAACCGCGTGACATAGAGAGATCTTTGTGGGTGATCTGCTAGATGTCTGATGAATGATCCGTTAGTTTTGGAGGGATAAATAACCTCTATGGTGCATTCTCCTTGATAAATAAAGTCATTTAGTTATTTGATGATGGAAGAAATGTTTCCGCAGCGCCAGCAGTGTCCTGTTGTTGATGATATGTAATTTTGTTAGCTAACTGACCACAAGTCCTACCTAGAGCTTCCTGTAATTGTTGTCAATGGGATTTAACTTACAAACTTTGGTGTGAATAGAACACAAGGTCTGTTCATTACTGCAAGTTTTAAGCTGGGCACACACTTATGCAGTTATCGTGCCGATCACACGATTCATGACCGTTTGGTCAGATATTGCGAGAGTGTGTACGCTCCCACGATTATGTTTTATCGCACCAAAACACATGGCATCTGTTGATTTGTTTTTGTAAACTCCCTAAAAATCACAATCAATGATGGAACGATGTCGGGGAAATGTGGCGGTGTGTACACACTCAGGACCAGCAGTGTAGGCAGATATCTGTACAGTGTACAGAGTGCAAATTTTACAGAGATCGTGTCTGAAGTAAGATTGCATAGGTGTGTGCCCAGCTTTACTCTTATTCCTTATTTAAATAGAATCAGTCACCAGGGCCTTTGATCTGTTTTTTTACTTTACTACCTGGAGTCTTGTCCACTCTGTAGTTATTCAGAAAAAACCCCGGGGCTCCTCATCTTATTCAGATTTCGGTATGCTCCCTTCCAGCCAGAAGAGGTGTGGAGGGAGGGAGCCGGGAGCGAGCGCTCTGTGCTGACAGTGTTCCGCGTTGAGCTGTCAGACTGCACTATGCTCACTCCGGGACTGGCTGACACTATACCTCACAGCTTGAGAAAACCTGTCCTGGAGAGAGTATAATGCATACAGCAATTTAAATAAAATAATTTCTCCTGAGCAAATGGGGTCAAATAATAGGACCTGGTGATTCCTCTTTACAATGTTCTACAACAATGACCATCTTAAAACAGAAGCTATTTACATATCTCTGATATTTAATGCATTGCTTGACAAAACCAGAAAATGAGGACTTTAATCCTCAGTAAGGAATTGTGGGCAGAGACATAGAAGTCCTACACAGTAGAAGTCATTGTTCCATATCTTTCACTGATGAGATCTAATAAGATCGAAACAGGTGTATGCAAGTTAAACATATAACTCTACACTGTATCTGTGATGTAATCCAGATGGATGCATATGTTCCACCTATAAGGAAATATATAACAGAAAAGATTTACATATCCCCCATAATTCCTAAAGTATAGATTAAATCCATATATTTTTATTTTATTATGCAATTCTACCTTATAAACACAGATATATGAACACCTTCTGTTTCTATATTGTAGTTACAATAGTGAGCTTTCTGCTTTTTCGCTCTACCCTTGATGGCTGTTCTGGGGGGTTTTCATTTTGGATTATGTCTTATTACAACCTTCAGTTACTCTGATCCTAAGCATAATGTAGATTACACACATTAGGGAAGGATGACCAGAAAATAGGTTTTATTCTCCACGTGCTCTCTGATCAGCACTCACCTGTGTACAGTCTATGGCCCCACAGAATCCGGACCTACCAGCTCAGACAGGATATCATGTGGTTCCCATTTCTTCTCTCCCCGCCAGGAGTCTTCAAGAAATTAGTGGATATTAATTTTCTGTGCGCCATGGGACCCCCTGGTGGTGGCAGGAATCCAGTGTCTCCTCGGCTCACGCGGCACTTCAACTACTTGTCCTTTACCGAGATGGAAGACAGCAGTAAGAGCAGAATCTTCTCCACCATCCTGGGCAGTTGGATGGGTGAGTGACAGAGAGAGGGGAGAGGGGAGGAAGGTGGGAGAGGTGTTACTGTGACCAGAATAAACTAAAACAGCAAGAAATTCTACCACACACCACTGGACAATAAAGTTCTTAATTTTCTGTATATTAAATGCAACTCTTAATGTGTCTTTCTTATTCTCTGGGACTTATACGTTAATATTTATTGAATAGGACTATGTAAAGTGCAAAAAAATATGTTATCCCCCAACATGACATGATGAGGATTGTAGTGTTCCAAAGTCCTCCGCAACACTATAGCGC
The DNA here is from genome assembly GCF_038048845.1 of Mixophyes fleayi. Taxonomy (NCBI): domain Eukaryota; kingdom Metazoa; phylum Chordata; class Amphibia; order Anura; family Limnodynastidae; genus Mixophyes; species Mixophyes fleayi. The sequence continues at coordinate 139,310,585 of NC_134409.1, forward strand.
ATGACATGATTTTAGAATGTTGACAACAATCTTAAACCCTCACTGTCACCTGTGGAAGAGATCGTACTAACGTGCCCCTCACTCTATCCGGATCTTCGAGGCTGCAACATTCAGCTGCTTTTCCCTGATGCTCCTCTGTTCCTCTTACAGAGGGAGAAGGTGAGGTGAGTAGGAGGACCAATCACAAGCCATTGTCAAGAGATGGCAGCTTGTGATTGGCCCTCCCACTCAGACACATTCATCCGTCACCATTTTAAGTGGAAATCTAAGTTGGTTTACCGGTATTACAAAACTGGCACAGACTCGGGAAGAATTGGCTAAAGGTAGCAGATGCCGGGGCCTGGCTAGGGAGTAGAATCATTTATGCAGCTGGTATTACAGCTTTATTATCATTAGATAGCAAACTTTGTCACATTATATATACACACAAATATCTTACCATCCCCTGGCCAAGTCTCTTCTCTTTTCTGTCTGTTCTGTGCCCTCTGGAACTAGCGCCCCCTTCTGGTTAGCTCCATGTGTACACATACTCTGGTTCTATTTCAGACTTCTGGGCATTTATTCTAACCCTGTGCTTTCATCTGTAAAGACTTATATCTTTTCTTGCAGCTGGAGCGTCTGCAGTCCAACATCTCACTGAGCAGCTGGTCGATGCTACAATTAAAGTGTACAACACAATTACATCACAGCTGCTCCCCACCCCGGCAAAGTCTCACTACACATTCAATCTCCGAGACCTGTCCAAGGTCTTCCAGGGAATATTAATGGCTGAATCAGCGAAAATGGAGGTGAGTTTTTTTCACCAGGGCAATGGAACATGAGCAGTAAAATAACCCTCTTTTTGCTGACGCCTCATTAAAATGTTAATAAAGCTCAATACATCATTGCTGGAGATCTTATGACTTTATTCCTGACCCGACAGCTTTCAGGTGAGGGTGGCAGTCTCTACTCTTTTACAAGAGGTTGATTCCAACTCATTAGATGTGAAGACCTTTTTTGTAGATGCCTGTATGTAACTATCCCCTTACTGGTGTCCATCATCATTATAGGATTTGGATCTGATATTTGTAGTCATTCAGAAGCTTTGTAAGCTTTTCTCCCACTGACCCTCACTTTTGGTGGTGATGATTTCTAACTTCCGTCTCCTCTTTCAAACTTAAACCAATACTTTCAAGCAGCACCAGTTTTCAACTTGTGTATTCTCTATAAACCAGAAGTTAGCTGCCCCTTGTGCTTAGTATTGAAACTATGTTACATCCTTTGTGACGCTTTAGCTCTCTTCAACTTTCCCCTTGTGTCTTGTAGGACAAGTTTTTCCTCCTAAAGTTGTGGTACCACGAATTGTGCCGGGTGTTTCAGGACCGGTTAGTAAATGAAGAAGACCGCGGCTGGTTTGATGATCTTATCAAGGGCAGGATGCAGGAATTGGGGGCCGGCTTTGAGGAGGTGATACCGCAGCAACCTGTGCTATACGGAGATTTTATGTCCTCTCGAACTGATGTCAAAACTTATGGACTTATTGAGGACCAGAAAAAGGTAATGAGAAATTCCTAAATAGGGCTGTCGTTATCACTGTGTGTGTCTGTTACGTTGTTCGGAGTCTGCCAGGAAATGCACAGCAGAGGTGTAACATTGAGACACTAAACAGGTCGCTTTCAATGTTTAGGATGAGACCTGAGAAACGCCAGCTCTGAGCCTCTGCAAAAATGTATGTTTGCTCATCCACATGCCAAGAAAACCACCCGAAACATGTGCCTTGTCCACCCCTTTAGCTCATTGCTGCAGGGAATCATAAAACGACATTGGTGCATTTACGGCTTACTACACTAACCACGCCTTCACTCTGCCATCTTCCTCCATAAACCTATACATGTCGCCTAAAACGCAGACGCACTTACACAAAACGAGGCGCATAGGCCAAAGCTTCATCTGCGCTGTACAGCTGGCATTTGTGTATGTAACTATATAATCTGTACGAGTGGTTAATGATGTGTTTCTTTCTCAGCTCCTTCGGGTGATGGAGGAATACATGGAAGATTATAATCAGATAAATACTACAAAGATGAAGCTGGTTCTTTTCCTTGACGCCATCCAGCACATATGTCGCATCAGCCGCGTTCTGCGCCAACCGCTGGGAAACGCCCTCCTCTTGGGGGTGGGAGGCAGTGGGAGACAGTCTCTCACCAGACTTGCCAGTCACATGTAAGGACAGCTAGAGGTCTCCTTCTACTATCATTACATATAATTCCTGTAATGTCCTTACCGTCACCTGACAGATATCACCCAACTCTCCCACATTCTAACACAAAGCTGGATGGTAAAACTCAGATTCTCTAATGCCCCATACCATTGACGTTTTACAATGAGCATTTGTTTGCTCACTTGTGTTAGTAGGCTATCTGATGTGTTAAATACTGGAACGTAGCGCTCTGAAAAACGCTACTGTGATGCAAGGAAAATGCTAGTGGATTTGCAAATACTAAATTCAATGGTTTTAAGCTTAGACCCATTTACATCCATTCTACAAATGTTAAAAAATGCCAGTCAGTATGTGTCTGAAGGTTTTCGTAACATCTTTATGTCCTTACACCATATAGAATAAACAGGAGGAAAAAGTTGGCGTATTGGCACTAGTGCCCTTTTGTGAGACACCAGACGCCCAATGTCTGGACCGCTGGTCTCCATTACAGACCACAGACCTTGCGTTAAAGGATGGCTAAACTTAAAACACAAACTGCTAATTACATAACACAAACATATATGCAAGAGTTCCCACAATACAACAGAGCTTTAGACGTTTGACATTCTATTTGTATAGAGCTATTGCTCTCTGACAATTTTCTCTAAATATTTGTATCGTCCTTCATTAGGATTACCCTCATTATAACAACTTGAATATCTTTAGTTCTGATTAACTTGAAACTTTTATTTTTGCCTATTTGTGAATATTCGCTTTCCAATGTTGGGCATATGTGGTTTCCTGGCATTTAACGGGACTCCTAAATTATCTTCCCAGGGCAGAGTATGAATGTTTCCAGATTGAATTGTCCAAAAACTATGGGATTCCTGAGTGGCGTGAAGACATTAAGGGAATCCTACTAAAAGCTGGCCTGCAGAACACACCTGTCACATTTCTCTTCACAGACACCCAGGTACCTGTCTCATAATCCACTGGTTTACATGTATAATCCATGCTAAGCAATACACAGAACATGTCCATGTCCAGGGCTGGTTGTGGAAAGTACTGTGCCCAAGAGCATTCAATTACATCTTAGCCATCTTACACAGTTGCCTATAAACTATACTTAATATACAAATCAATTTCTGCACTCAGTAACATCTCCCCTCTCTGTGTCTCTTAAGATTAAGAACGAGTCATTTCTCGAAGACATAAACAACATCCTGAATTCCGGCGACGTCCCTAACGTGTACGGCCCGGACGAGCAGGATCAGATTGTCACCGTCATGAAGCCGGTCGTACAAGACATGGGGCAGCAACCAACAAAGGCCAACTTGATGGCAGCCTACACCCGCCGTGTGAGGGGCAACATTCATATGGTGCTGTGCATGAGGTACGTTCCACAGACAGGTCCTCCGCCTGCAGCAGCTTTAGACGCTCCATTCGTTAGATGCCACCATCTGATCCGTGTTCCTGTTTTACAGCCCCATAGGGGAGGTGTTCCGCTCTCGTCTAAGACAGTTTCCATCCTTAGTGACTTGCTGTACCATCGATTGGTTCGATGAGTGGCCAGCAGAGGCCTTACAATCTGTAGCTTCCTCTTTCCTGATGGAGATTCCAGAGCTCGAGTCCAGACAATCTGTTGTCCAAGGCATGGTGAGTTTCTGAGGGTGGATATACACATTCTAAGGCTATTGTGTGTGAAAAATGCCATGCGTCAGTCTGGAAAACAGGGAATGCCCTCAAAATGCTCCCTCTCTACCTTTTGAATCAGATATAAACAGTCCTGTCCTGTAAAACAAAATCTAATTTTTGCAAGTGACAATGTAACTAAAGGCATTTAGCAAATAATATTTCAATCCACTCAATTCCTCCTGTCACGAGATGCAAAACACTGTGCATGTTACACCAAATTGCAAACACTGTGCAGCATTTGTATTGCACTTTTGCGCTTACGTGGGTAACCCTTGCTGCGTTCCTCAAGGCTTCACTGTACACTAACCTTCTACAGATCCAGATGTGTGTGGAGATGCACCAATCAGTCGCTGTGAAGTCCAAGCAATATCTAGCTGAGCTTTCTCGGTACAATTACATTACACCCAAAAGTTATCTAGAGCTCCTCGGAATTTACTCAAATCTAATCGGTAAGAAGCTGATGGAGATCAAAACTGCCAAGAACAGGATGAAAAGTGGTCTAGATAAGGTGAGGAGGGGATATTTTATAGTCTTAATAGAAAGCTCACAATTATACATTTCCTTATTTTTCCTGCCAATCTTAATTTATCTCCATCTAGTTCTTTTTATTTTTTCTTTAAGATTTTGTCTGTACAAACGACCCTGGCCATTTGCATCATATGACTCATTTTCAAATCATGATAGAATGCGTACTTCACGCAGCTTGTTTCTTTTGAATCTGTGTTTTGTAATTGTCCATCTGTATTGTCACTTCGCCACTATTACCTGCATCCTTCCACCTCTCTCACATTTTATCCGACTTCTGTATTCTCCCAGCTTCTTCACACAGCCGAGGATGTTGCCAAGATGCAGGAGGAGCTGGAGACGATGCGCCCTCTGCTGGAAGAGGCAGCACGAGACACTGTCACCACTATGCAAAAAATCGAGGTGCCTTAAAGTTTTCTGCTGAGGAATATCTATTTCTTATTTCTCACAGTAATTTTTGTATCTAAAAGCGTTTTACCTGTGTGTGTGTGCTCCAACCCCATCCATTCCCCCCATTGTTTTTTCCCATTCCCCCCATTGGTTTTTCCCATTCCATCCCCATTGGTTTTCCCCATTCCCCCCATTGTTTTTTCCCATTCCCCCCATTGTTTTTTCCCATTCCCCCCGTTGTTTTCTACCTATGCACTACAGCTTTCAGGGCTTATCCCTACTCTGATAATGTTCTTGCTCTTTCAGAAAGACACAGTGGTGGCTGAAGCCACTAGGGCTTCAGTGCAGGTAGAGGAAGCTAAGGCCACTGAGAAGGCCCGCACAGCTCAAGAAATTGCAGAAGATGCCCAGAAGGACCTAGACGAGGCTCTTCCAGCTCTGGATGCTGCGCTTGCCAGTCTGAAATCTCTTAACAAGAACGATGTCACAGAGGTGAGTGAACCTTGGATGAAACTGCCGATACCTATGGAGACAGGTCAAGAATTAAGATGGTGGCCAATGTGATTCTGGACCATTTGCCTTTTTGTGTTATAGAGATCCCAGCCTTTGAAATAGGCTGAATTTTAGTTATGCCCACAAAATAGATGCCTCCTGTATAGATGATGAGCCTGTTTAAAAGAAAGGGTGACAGATTTGGGACAATGGGTGATAGGTCACATGGTTGCTAGTTAAGAGATAATAGAATGGGTGCATTGGGGAAAATCTGTGAGAACATCTATAGGCAGAAGGCAATGGATTGAGAAAAATAATCATTTTGTGCATTACATCTTCCCGTGGTTCTGCAGGTAAGGGCAATGCAGCGCCCCCCTGTAGGCGTTAAACTTGTGATTGAAGCCGTCTGCATAATGAAAGGAATCAAACCAAAGAAAGTGGCTGGAGAAAAACCTGGAATTAAAATAGATGACTTCTGGGAGCCAGGGAGGGGGCTTCTGCAAGACCCCAGCAAGTTCTTGGATGGGCTTTTTAAATTTGACAAGGTAAGAATCACCATTGTGTGTTCTCTGTTGTGCAGAGGATAATGCTCTCATGACCAACTGAAAGGAGTTTCTCCTCCTGCTTTCAGGACAATATTCCAGATGCCGTTATAAAAGTCATCCAACCATACATTGATAACGAGGAGTTTCAGCCCGCAGCTATCGCCCGGGTATCAAAGGCGTGTACCTCTATCTGTCAATGGGTGCGTGCGATGCACAAATACCACTTTGTGGCACGAGGCGTGGAACCCAAACGAGTAAGTTATGAAAACAAAGTACACATGAGGGCTTACCTTTGTTGGCCACCAGAAAAATACCAACAGTGGAGGCAGCCCATCAATTCACTAGGAACCAGTAACTTTATGCATTAGTGATGACGCTGGTTTCTAGTGAATTGATAGGCTCCACTTTCATCATTATTAGTCATCACACATAATTACTGAACACGCATGGCAATGCATGTTTTCAGAGCTTGTACTTGTGTTAGGTACGTTACCTGCTGTCCTCTTTCACAATACAGTATACAGTACAGATAAACAATTACCTTTCTTTCCCAAAGCCGAGACTTGCATGATAAGTCAGTTACACACTGACGTCATAATATGTAGCCAGAAGACATTCTTACCTGTTTCCTGTAGCAAGCGCTAAGAGAAGCTCAGGAGGACTTGGCAGTGACCCAGAAAATCCTGGATGAGGCCAAAGCTTCTCTCAACGAAGTAGAAGAGGGAATTGCAACCTTACAAGCAAAGTACCGTGACTGTGTGTCCAAGAAAGAAGAGCTAGAACAGAAATGTGAGCAATGCGAGCAGAAATTGGTCCGCGCCGATAAGGTAGATGAAGCCAACATACGTCCACATTTCACCATTACCTACTATCTAATTACCCCTCACCTCTTATTCACACCCTTGTCTTTTGCCCCGTCACTGTCACCGCCTTAGTTCTTCAGTATTATTCTGCTTCGTTCTTCACTTATTCCGTTGTCTCTGTTCATATGGCAGCTGATCACTGGGCTGGCTGATGAACGTCAACGCTGGCAAGATACAGTCCTCAATTTGGATAAGCTCTTGGTTAATGTCACCGGAGATCTGCTGCTTTGTGCCGGCTTCTTGGCATATCTAGGACCCTTCACGGTGAGACTCTATTGTATACCAGATGTCTTTAGGGATAAACAATATGCTAAGGTAGCGCGCTGCGTGTCTACAGTTATATTGTGCCCATCTCCACAGGGCCAGTATCGAACTTCACTGTTTGAACAGTGGACTAAGACTCTAAAGGATCTGAAAGTACCATGCACTCAGGAGCCATCTCTAATAGGGACACTGGGAGACCCTGTGAAGATCCGCTCCTGGCAGGTGAGATAGAAGAGTGTCTGTGGTTACCCATAACTTGTTGATTAGATTACATGGCTTAGATTAGACATCCAGTTAAGCACCCATATACGCATTCACCTCCAGTGTAGAGTCACCATATAAAGATATACTGTGAAATACTCCACTGCCCTAACACAAACCCTTGTAACTGGCATTGTGATCAATTGTCCCACCAAGGTGAATGAATTAAATGAGTTTGTGAGGTTATTTTCTGCTGGTTCTGTATTTAATCTCTCTGGTCTTACTCTGGATCAGCAGTGGTGTGATGTTGGAGGAAGAAATTGATGTACTTGTCTATTTATATCATTTTAATGTTCCTCCTTAGATTGCAGGACTTCCAAATGATACATTGTCTGTGGAGAATGGGGTGATAACACAGTATTCTCAGCGCTGGTCTCATTTCATCGACCCACAAGGACAGGCCAACCGGTGGATCAAAAACTTGGTGAGTGGACCTGGTGTCTTGTGGACATGTTACTGATGAAGACATTACGTTGAGTCTTGTAGCCTCCCCAGTGGCCTAGACCAGTAGAACCTGGATCCGTATGTAATGGATAAATGTGGACCTACAGACTTGGAAGTGCAGAGCACTGTATACACTTTTACACTTTCGTGTCTCTGCCCCTGACAGGAGAAAGACAATGGTTTGGATGTGGTGAAGCTCAGTGATCGTGACGTTTTGCGCAGTTTGGAAAACGCTATTCGTTTTGGAAAGCCATTTATACTGGAAAATGTTGGAGAAGAGCTGGATCCTGCTCTAGAACCTGTTTTATTGAAACAAGTGAGATGATGTTAAGTCTGGTTGATATTCATCTCTCCAGTTATTAATCCAACTGATTCTTGTTGTCTCTTGTCGTGTTACAGACATACAAGCAGCAAGGGAGCACCGTTCTACGCCTCGGTGATGCTGTCATCCCTTATCATGAGGATTTCAGGATGTATATCACAACCAAGCTGCCAAACCCTCATTATCCTCCTGAAATCTGTACCAAAGTCACGCTCATCAACTTCACTCTTTCTCCTAGGTAACAGGTGTTTACGGGCCTCACAAAATCTTTTCTTGGCTTCTAATTCCCTTACAGTTGCAGTAGTTGTTACAGATCTACCTACTAACGGCACTTGTATCTGTTTCATGTACATATTTGTCTTAAGAGAACTCCACTGCCCAATCATCTAGCAGAATGGTTAGTCAGGGCTGATGTTCAGTGCCTTCACCATTTGTAAGATGACCCAATGATACAGGAGGCAGGAGAAATAGGAAAGTCTACGCTGTCAACACCACAACCATCGAGAGCACCGATTAGATAGTTAACAGCTCACTAAGGAATGTGCAGAGGCATAAAGTGTGCAAAGTTCAAAATTCTTTTGTGAGATTAGTATATGCCATCTCCGTCATCTCTTTAACCGATAAATAATAAATAGCCATGGGAGAAAACGGAAACCAATCAGTGAAAATTAGATTTTCATTCTTGTATATAGATCTGTACCACCCATGAAGTCAACAATTAGTCATATTTTACCTAGGGACAGACATTATCTATTCAATATTACTGGTATTGTCTGAAGCACTTCAGCTAATTTTCTTTTTTAGTGGTTAATAATCTTCAATAAATCTAATGAGCCAACAGCTTGACTTATCTCATAAACAGATAAATCGGTAACTCTTGTTCTTTTGCTCTCCTGCCTCCATTCCTAATACTGTCCATTCAGTGGCCTTGAGGACCAGCTCCTTGGGCAAGTAGTGGCAGAGGAACGACCAGACTTGGAAGAAGCCAAGAATCAGCTGATTTTGTCCAATGCTAAAATGCGTCAAGAGCTGAAAGAAATCGAGGACCAAATTCTCATGCGTCTCAGCTCCTCACAAGGCAATCCAGTGGATGATGTGGATCTTATTAAAGTGCTAGAGGCCTCCAAGGTGAAAGCTGGTGAGATCAAGGTGAGTAAACAACAGACTGTAGCTTCTGCGCGACTGCACAGGTTCCCATCGGTGGTGTCTCGGTGATGGTTCTGTTAATGGAACAGATCATTTTCCATTTATCTTTTTCACAGGCAAAAGTGCAAGTAGCAGAGCAAACAGAAAAGGATATAGATATCACCCGAAGCCAATACTTTCCTGTGGCGGTCAGGACACAGATTCTTTTCTTCTGTGTTTCGGATTTGTCGAACGTGGATCCTATGTACCAGTACTCACTAGAGTGGTTCCTTGGAATTTTTACTGCTGCCATTGCCAACTCTGAGAGAGCAGGTATATTGTATTACATTTCTAGAATCCGACTCGTTGTGCCCAGTGTTACCATTCAGACCATATCAACCATACTGGTCATCACTTGGTGTCTACTACTCTCTTGTATATACCCTGTATATGTTGTGTTTGACGCTTGTTGCCCCGTAGTCTATGACATTGTGCGTCTTGTATAACATAATGACTTCTCCAACGTCAAACGTGTTATCTGTATTATGTGGTTATATGTATAATACAGCGTCTTCTCTGTATGACCCGTATCATGGAGAAGTGGACGTAATCCAGGCCTATGATTTTCTGTTTCAGAAACGGTAGAGAAAAGGATAGAGAATATAAACACTTACTTCACCTTCAGCCTGTACAGCAACGTTTGTCGGAGTCTCTTCGAGAAGCATAAGCTGATGTTCTCCTTCCTACTCTGCGTGCGGATACTCATGGACCAAGGACTCATTAACATGGTGAGAAGATGCTCCTACAGAGCAACGACAGCTCTGTCGGGGAAAGGTCTGGTCAAAGGCCAGAAACATATATCACAATTCATCTGTTAAGATGTACTATACTTCTTAACATACGCTCTCCACACTTAATGGTAGCAGTCATTTTTTGGCCTAAATCAAAAGTTTTAATTTCACTGTATGTACACCAGGAGCAGCAACATCTCTTCTTTGTAGCCGTTGTCTCTCTCTTAAGGTAAATTGACGGGACTTGCGGGGTCAGTCCTGATTGCTATGTTCCGATCAGGAAAGCATCACAGTTTAATATCAATTAGTGTGTAAATTTAGTGACAAGACGACATGTACTCTGTGCATATGATCTGAAAAAAAACAGTCATGAGATCCTGTATTTACACACAAAGGATATGCCAACATACAATAATTGCACCCAAAGGACATAGTGACATACTGTATTTACACTCTAAGGACATGCTGATGCTGTTTGCTCTACAGGATGAATGGCGTTTTTTGCTGTCAGGGGCTACAGTGCCCCCTCTGACTGAGAATCCATGTCCCGAGTGGCTAACGGAGCGGGCGTGGAGGGACATCCAGGCCTTGAGTACTCTGAGTAACTTCAGTAACATCAAAGAACAAATCATTGAACACTCTGAGGAGTACAGGAGAATCTGTGACAGCCCTGAGCCACACCGGTAAGAAGTAGACTCTACCAGTGTTTCCCGTAGTGTTATCAACTCAACTTACCCCAAATATTCAGCCAACTGCACCCTATTCATCCACAATAACTTTCTTTGATAAGGTATATCACAGTGAATCTGTATGTTGCTTGTTTTCAGAGAAAAACTCCCTGGTGAGTGGGATCAGACTTTGGATTCCTTCCAGAAGATGCTGATCCTGCGATGTCTGCGGGGAGGCAAAGTGACAAATGCCATGCAAGACTATGTGTGTCACCACCTAGGACAGAGGTTCATCGAGCCCCAGGTACCTGCCACTAGTGACTGCTTTCTTTCCATGACCAATGAGAATTTCTGGGGCAAGGCCAGTAAATTATAATAGTTTTTAAATGTAGAGAACTACATTTAATTAGGTAACGGGTGCTCACCTCAGCATATACTTACCATAGAATTAAAATGTTCCCACGAGAAGTCAGAATGGAGGTGACTTCTAGGGTGTAGACGAAGCACTGTTAGGAGGGTTGGAGCAGCTAAATAATCCTAAGCCATCAACAACCTAGGCGTCACATTGCCCGGGAACAACATAATGCTGCGGAAGGCTTTTATTCCATGTGGAAAATACCTTTTATCAGATATTGTATTTAACATTTTAATAGGAATTGGAAGCAGTATTTTTAATCCAACTTTTTGCTGTATGTATATGTTTGGTTTCATTTAGACAGCAGATCTGGGGGCTGTGTACCGCGAGTCCTCTCCCGTCACTCCATTGATCTTCATCCTTTCCGCTGGCACAGACCCAGCCACTGATTTGTACAAGTTCGCTGAGGAGATGAGGTTCTCCAAGAAACTAAATGCTATATCACTGGGCCAGGGACAGGTGGGTACAACACCGAACTACTTACCCCACCCACGGTCCATCTTCATAGCACCCATCATAACTAAATCTATTTTGAATATTTTCCTCCGCAATCCCTGAGATATGGATACCTCACTTTTTTTCTTCCTTCCTGCAGGGTCCTCGGGCTGAGGCCATGATGCGGAATGCTATAGAACGTGGGAAGTGGGTATTTTTCCAGAATTGCCACCTTGCGCCCAGCTGGATGCCCTCACTGGAGAGACTGGTAGAGAATATTGACCCAGATAAAGTAAGTTCTTGCAGAGCGACAATCCATTCTCTTACACTGTGTACACTTTTTCAGTAATTATTATGACTTTCTGGGTTCTGTAGGTGCACCATGATTTCAGGGTGTGGCTAACCAGTATGCCCAGTAACCAGTTTCCAGTGTCCATCCTCCAAAATGGCTCTAAGCTCACCATCGAGCCTCCTCGTGGCGTGAAGGCCAATCTCATGCGCACATACCTGACCCTGAGCGATGCAGAAATGAATGAGAGCAGAAAGGTGTGTACCTGTCCATCGCCGTAATTCAGATAAGTGTAATGTGCTGTATTCTTCCTCTTCCTTAGACTTTTTCATCATTGCAACAACTTTGATCTTCTGTCTATCGGTGATAACTGTCCTCACTCTCCATGAAATTCCACCCTTTACACTGTCTCCTGTTCCTGTCGATCCTCTCACTCACTAGGCTCCCGAGTTCAAGGCTCTGTTGATGTCCCTCTGCCTGTTCCACGGAAGCATACTGGAAAGAAGGAAGTTTGGCCCATTAGGATTCAACATTCCTTATGAATTCACAGATGGGGATCTCAGGATCTGCATCTCTCAGCTTCGAATGTTTCTTGACGAGTATACAGACATCCCCTATAAGGTGAGTACATTGTATGATATTAGGGCAGGATGTCTGCATCACCTTATATGTACAGGCATCAGAAGTCTCCTACACAGGAGAGTGGGCAGGTAATCAGTTGTGAGTTGTGTGGCAGGTTCTACGTTACACAGCCGGAGAGATTAATTACGGTGGACGTGTTACCGATGACTGGGACAGGCGTTGCCTCCTGAGCATCCTGCAGGATTTTTACCAGCCTCCGGTTCTAGAAGAAGGTTTCAAGTTCTCCGAGTCCGAAGTGTATTTTCAAATTAGTCCGACCTATGACCTGAAGGTGAGGAACCCGGGCATCATCAAAATAATTGTTGGATACTAGTCATAGAATATTAACCAATATGGTTTGATTTAGGCACAGTATTAACATGTTTTGCTTGGCATCCGGCCTCAGGGCTACTTGCAGTACATTCGCTCACTTCCACTGAACGATCTGACGGAATTGTTTGGACTCCATGAAAACGCAAACATCACTTTTGCTCAGAAAGAAAGCTTTGCTCTGTTAGGATCTCTTGTGACCCTCCAACCACGGACACAGAGTATTGGAGGAAGCCGCGACGAGGCGAGTACAACAAAACGTAAATCCTTGACGACTGTTATGAAACATGCCCCTAATGAAATGTATGTTCCTGTAGATGGTGGAGGAAATTGCGGAGGGCATCCTGAAGAAAGTTCCTCTGCTCATCCCTGTGCAGGAAGTAATGACAAAGTATCCAGTTATGTATCAGGAATCAATGAACACTGTATTGATTCAAGAAGTCATACGGTAAGAGATGTGCGACGTCTTTGTGCACTGTAGTTGATGTCATTATATGTTGTTTAGAAACCTATTATTCCCTTTCCTCCAGGTATAACAGACTCCTCGGCGTCCTCTCTCAGACTCTGGGCGATCTGCTGAAGGCTATGAAAGGCCAGGTTGTCATGTCCTCTCAGCTGGAGCTCATGGCCAATAGTCTATATAATAATTCTGTGCCAGAACTCTGGAGGGCAAAGGTGAGAGTCCAAGCCCAATTCTAGAGCCACGTGCAGTTTTATCATCTATGTCCCTCTCTCATTCATTGTCATGTGAAGCTAATTGAAGTTTTTCTTCCTTCCAGGCTTATCCGTCATTGAAGCCTTTGGCTTCCTGGGTAATCGATCTTCTCCAGAGAATCGAGTTCCTTCAGAAGTGGATCGATGATGGGATACCTTCTGTGTTCTGGATCAGTGGATTGTTTTTTCCACAGGCATTCCTAACCGGCACTTTGCAGAACTTTGCTAGAAAACACGTTATTTCCATTGACACAATCTCCTTTGATGTTAAGGTGAAATTAAGCCACCATGCCAGTGTATGAAGTGGTGTCTACAGAAATCATAGGGGAAAATAATTACTTTTGATGTTTAAAGATGTTCCAGTGATTTATTTAGTTTTTTGAAAGGCTCCAACAGAGCAAACATTATGCCCCATAACATAGCCATGTCTTGCTGCTGTGGAGGGGTTTCATATTCCGTCTGTGTCCATTGAATGTTTTATAAAGGGAATATTATGGATTAAGGATGCATAGACATGTTTTCCTTTCTGTATTTACAACAGGTTCTCACCGAGACAGTGGCAGATCTGCAACAGCGTCCTGCTGAGGGATGTTATATTCACGGTTTGTATTTGGAAGGAGCATGTTGGGACAAGTCAACAATGCAGCTGGCAGAATCACGCCCCAAAGAACTCTACACAGAGATGGCCGTCATCTGGCTGGTACCGGTGTCAGAACGCAAGTCAACCACTTCAATGACATACCTATGCCCTATTTACAAGACCCTGACCCGTGCAGGTAAGGAATGCATCGTAAATATCCCGTGTGGTCCAGGGCAATGCATCAGCAGTTGTTTCAACTTTGTACATTACGGAAGATTAAAATTGATTATTTTCTCATCCTAGGAACCCTCTCAACCACGGGGCATTCCACCAACTACGTCATCGCAGTGGAGCTTGCCAGCAGCAAGCCTCAGACACACTGGATAAAGCGCGGCGTGGCCCTGATATGTGCCCTCGATTACTGATCTGGATCCAAAAACAAACTGATAATGTGCCAACTACAAAGCCCAGGCGTAGCACAAACATACTACGAAACTAATTGGCTTCCGATAAGAAAAGTCAAGTCATCAGACTCTTCAGAACCACCTTATCACTGACTGCAGTTACTAATCCCTACACATTTATTCATTCCCCCGGTCCTGCAGCTGTACAGAAAATAAATATTGTTAATGAATATATTGAACAAAACCCATGCCTCCATTTGTGTTTTTTTGTGTAGCAGTGGGTAATAAGGGGGTTTCATTTACAGCAGTTTTGAATAAAGCCCAGAAAAATAGGATTAACATAGCTATAAATATCAACTCACTTTACATAGTAAAAAAGCACTCAATACGATTTCTGTGGGGGGGAAAGTGGAGACAATTTAACTCCATTATCAGAGGACACCCGGTATATATGACCAGTTGGTCCTTCAAGAAGTTGCAACTCCTAAAAGCCTTTGAAAAGGGTTGACTGCATGAGGAGCATAGGAGCTGTAGTGTCGCTAGAGGGGCAGTCACAGGATTCAATATAGTGAATGTGTCTCTAACTACTTAGCCTTTAAATATGTTCATGGTAAAATGGAGTGTCCTGCCCTAAAATATGCTACAAGCCAGTCTCCTATTAAATAAACATAAAATGGTAAAGATGAAAGGCATCGCCCTCTGCAGGCCACAAGTTGTATTGCAGCAGGTTTTTTTTTTTATAAACCATCACTATTACTATCCTATATTTCTATAGCACCAACACATTATGCAGCACAGTAAAGAGAATCTATTAATCATTGACATGAGTCCCTATCCCAGTGGTAATTACCGTATAAATTCCCTACCACACACAATAACGTACATTTTTAATTTACACGGCTACAGACAGAATTCTTATTTTTCAAGTTTATTATGCCACAAAAAAAAAAAAAAAAAAAAAAGTTTACATAGTGTCACCTCCACAGGGTTTATCTGACTGCGATCTGTGACATTTAAGACGTCGTGGAACCAGCCAGTGTGTCATTTACAGTCAATAGTCTGGGACCTGCCCGCAGTCCAACACCAGTTACTGTGATACAGTCTTA
Source organism: Mixophyes fleayi (assembly GCF_038048845.1). Classification (NCBI taxonomy): domain Eukaryota; kingdom Metazoa; phylum Chordata; class Amphibia; order Anura; family Limnodynastidae; genus Mixophyes; species Mixophyes fleayi. The sequence goes on from NC_134409.1 coordinate 139,326,043, forward strand.
GAGAGACCTCGGACAATGAATAAAGTTACGGAATCTAGGAGGGACCAGGTCACACGATGTGGGGTGTGAACAAACAGGTCATATATAACCTATGTGACAGGTATACATAAGGGAATATAAAAAGAGTTTATGTACATCATATACATGGGTATGCGTAAAGAGACACAGTGGGAGCCTCTCTACAAGTATTCTATCTATCCCATATACGATATTGCAGGCGCAACATATATACGTTGGGATTACTGGCGCTTGGCCTTGTACGGACGAGAACGTTTGCGGCGGTCTGGCTTCCTCTGTTTGTGCAGTCGACCGATGCTGACTCCTTGCCGTCTCCTTACGGAAATGTTCTGCTCCACCAGGCTTGCCAGCATTCCTAAAAACAGAGGAGTTACGGATACATGAGACCCACCTCAGATAGACCCAACTCCATCCAGATCCCGCAAACTTACCTTCCTGAGCCAACATAGAGATGAATGCGCAGATAAACTCATCATAGTTATGAGTCCTCCTTTGGTCATCAATCTGGAAGGGAGGATGGAGAACGGTCAGAAAATAACTCAGAGAGAAGATGGTAGGACAATGAGGACTACAGCCCAATAAAGATACCTTGAACTTCTTGCGTTTCTCCAGCTCCTCCCTCAGGCAAGCCTCCGAAGTGGAGATTTCAGCTTCTACACATTTAAGCAGAGCCAGGAGCTCCTGAAAGAGAACACGAACCACGTCTAAACTTCACTGTATCCAATCGAACCAAATCGCCCATCATCGGCTGATTGATGACCCACCAACAGCCCATAAATGCCAGATTCAGCCATCAAAATGACCCTGATGCTTAAGGTATTTGGCTGAGTACAGAAACAAGGCATTTTGGTAAACGGAAGTTCAGGGGACCATGGTTACAAAATGCAAGTAAGATACTTGATTTATACTCTAATAGATAATTGTCTGTAGCCTCTATTATAACAGAATCCACTTCCTTACCTTTGGAGAAAACCTCTCTCCTACCGGAGCATCTGGAATTCTGCAACGTGATCCGTCTGTCTCCAAGTTCTCTCTTCCTTCTTCCATTTTGCTGATTTTAGGGGAAACTTTGCCAGAATCTGAGAATCAAGAGTGTAAAATCCAGAATCATTCACAAACATTATCTATTAGCTTATAAAACTTTCTCTATAAACTAGTAACTTCCACAATAGCCGCGAGCACACACAGAGATCTCACGTCGCATTGTCAACAAAAAATAGACATGGATCTTAGCACAGCCCTCTTATCATACCCATTCGGCTGAGTGTACAAAGGTGCCCATCTCTGCTGAGGTGTAGAATCCCAGTGCCAACCAACGGCCCCAGCTCCCGCACCGCGCGGTTGTACCGAACACAGTCTAAACGTAGAGGCTCCTCCTCCCCAAACAGGACCTTGGACAGGTGGGATGTGACGGGGCTGGAGGGACGCGTAGGGTTGGCGGATCTCAGAGGGGAGCGCAGTGGGGAATTGAAAGCGCTGCCGATTTCTGAAGCGGTGTCTGTGCTCTCGTTGCTGGGGGTTGGTGATGGCTGGGAAAGTGGGGCTACAGGGGCGGCTGTTTTTATAGATAGTGGGGAACACAGTTCTCTTTGTGTTTCTTTTAACTTCTCAGCCAGGACGTTAGCCGGTAGCTCGGGCCCAGGACCAGGTGGAAGGGACTCGGAGCTTCTCCTCTTGAACCTGCAGGATATATGAAGCAGTCAGGAAATGTATCGGTTTGAGATGAATAAGGAACAACTTAAACCTTTACTCACACAGGAAGAGCTGGTGGTCTTGTGGAACTTTCAGTTTCCTCTTCTTCCTCTTCATCGGAGTCTGGAGAGGGTGGTGGGATTCCCCGAGATCGCCCAACACCTGCAGCCAAGTCTTCTTCTTCCTGTAATAACATGTTACGTAATACAGATAATGTTTATTCAGTAACTCCCTCGCATTTCACAGATATCCCATAAACACTACATGAAGCCTCAGGCAACCTGTGGCTCTCCTACTACAAGTCAATGGATGCCTAAGCCTGTCCTATATAATCCTGACTCTCGTCTTATGGGTCTCATATGTTAGGTCAACATAATTATCCACACACAGACAGGTACAGTCAATCAGGTCCCCCGAATGAATCACTGTTGTTACACAATGTCAATTCCAGCTAATCTCCCACCCAGGTGACATTCAGGGGGGGGGCACTAACCTGCATTGGGGACTTGGCATAGTTGTGGTTATCCAGAAAAGCAGGCAATCGGGGTCCTTGGGCAGTGGCTGTGCCCCCATTATGAGGAAGGGTGTTGAGTTTGCTGTAAGTATTTGCTATGCAGCCTCGCTGGACAGATCCCGATCCTTCTCCGCTCACATCTGAGAATTAGAGATATGCAGACATGGACATATTGTATATAAATGTACATGGTTTTAATTCTTTTTTAGTGGTTAAATTAGAAAAGGAGACTCTAAATAGACTAACCTTATCAGTCTCCTTTCTTATATCGTCTGCTTGCTACACTCTCTAGTAGAGTGTATCTAACCTCACCTGCAGCTATTCAGCCTTAATGACTCCACTAGAGACGCTGCTCTTATACCGTCTCCTCATTTTACAGATATCAGGTTTAAACAGAGTAACAAGGAAAGCTGTTCTCACTGCTTGGTTCACATTAAACTTCATGACTTTGTGGCTGTGAAGTATCAGTGGGGGCTCTAAAGTAAAAATGATGCAGGGGAGGTACGGGCTAGATACACTCGAATATAGAGTGCATCAGGCAAATGATTGAAGAGACTGGATTTATCTGAACTTACCTTGAAAAAGACCCAAGACGCTGGGTGGAAGCGTGTTGGTGGTGACAGAGCGGTTCTAGCAAGCCCACCTACCATCTAACCGATGTCTGAAGATATTTGTCAAGCAGCAGCTCAGGAGCACAGCGACATCTTAAGAACGCCGACTATCCTTCATGTCTCTGGTTGGAGTGGACTTGCTATTTTCATAAGAGGATATTTTATATGTGCGGTTTTTTATGATCTCTATATGTGTTTTTCTGTGTTTTTATTGCTTTTGTTGATCGTTGCATCTACTTTATGAGAATTAAACCAGTGTTTCAAAAGGTAACACACTAGATTTGGACATGATTTTGTCTTTTACATGTACCGTATAACACAGAGCATGGGATCATAAGCAGTTCAAAGCATTTGACCACGGTCTGAGAAGGAATCGGACCACCTTATTATGCAGGCTCGAATGGATATAGAGTAAGCAGAATTGAAGGGGCACGTACCCCGAGATTATTTTATGTTGTATTAAAGCTTCTCATGTGGTGGTACTATAGGTGTTTTCGAATCTCCTCCACTGGTTCTTTAAGGGTCTCTCGCTTTGGATATTCTTTTTTGTATCTACTGACAACATTGGGGGAGTTTTTACAGGATTTTCCTCCCATCAAAAGGACACAAGAATTTTAAGAGACATTATACTTATAAAAGCCATTCAGAATTGGACATTATTTTATTTTATTATGTGATGGACTTGAACCGGATGTACCTTCAATGAGTAGCAGTTAGATTGACTGTTAGATGTTGTGTCAGTAGGTAGTTCATTCATCTTATTTGCTCCTGGAATATACACATTATTGTTGATTATATTGTATATATATGTACACGGTTTTATTTTTTTAGTGGTTATATTAGAAAGACTCTAAAGGGACTAACCTTTCCAATCTACTTTCATATATCATCTGCTTGCTACACTCTCTAGTAGAGTGTATCTAACCTCACTTACAGCTATTCAGCCTTAACTCCTCTAGAGACGCTGCTCCCACAAAGCCGTCTCCTTTTACAGATATCAGGTTTAAACAGAGTAACAAGGAAAGCTGTTCTCACTGCTTGGTTCACATTAAACGTAATCACTTCGTGGCTGTGAAGTATCAGTGGGGCTCTGAAGTAAAAATGATGCAGTGGAGGTACAGGCTAGATACACTCTAATAGAGAGTGTATCAGGCAAAACATTGAAGAGACTGGATTTATCCTGTAAATCTATCCGACCTCAGACAGTACCTGTAGTATTATTCTGGGTACTACTTATGCGGGGGGTCTCTTGGGCCGTGGTAGGCTTTGCCGAACTGGACTTTGTTTCCTCGTTGGTCTGACAATCTGAGGGTTTCTGCGCCTGTATGAGCTCCGGCTGGGTCACACGGATCAACTGCAGACAAAGATGGATACTTGGGAAAACTCAATTACATATATACATCATGTGATTAGGCAGGAAACTATAGGACACTTAGCACTGAGGGTTTGGATGGACCACCATGTCCCATCTTATGTACCTGCTGTAAGGCCTCCAACACGGTCTGTCTGTTCATCTTTAAGATATGAAGTTTGCTCTCGTATTTCAGCCTTCGATCTGGCACCACGGCCATCAGGTTAAAGCGGATGTCATGATATGGTTCCCTGTACAAATAACACAACAACATGAACGTACAACGAAACATGCAAACAACGTTCATCTGTCCGTACACCTCCTGTAAACTTACCCTGCTGTGGCCAGTCCGATTCTCTCCATGATGACTCTACGTGCCTTGTCTGTCCACTCCTCGTCCTCCGCCCAAGGACCTGAGGAAAGAGAACAGGTAATGTTCATTATGTGAGCCACTATGTGGGGTGAGTCGGCACTGGGGGTACAACGGTAATCTGGGTTGGTGAGATATTTGAACAAGAGGACCGACAGTTCTGCAAAGGTTATTTGGCTACAACTCCCAGGCTAACCTATCAGTCCTAATGCAGTAATGTGAAAGAGGCGCCTCTTAAAAGGTCTCCAAAATGAAGTCATTTCCCCTGGTTCTGATTTTGTAACCAACACATCAAGCCATCCATTAAACGCCAAATTAATGATGATTTATGCCTTACCATGATCAATTGGATAGACCTTCAGCCCATCCAGCTCAAACAGCCGTCCTTTAATAGGAACATAACTAACGAAGTGAAACGCCTCCATGGTGCGCACAGCGCTGATCCCGTTCTGCTTCTCAGGGAGGTGACGTGGCTCTGGTCTGCGGGAGAAGGGAGAGAGACGTCAGCCTTCAATGCCTTGTACTGTAGATGGGAAGAACAGGCGACGCTCATGTTTAACATAACCCTCCTTCAGTCATAGCTCTGAGACAGCTAATAATGCCTGATGTAATGGAGGGGTGACCAGGTGAGAACTAGGACTGATTATATTTAATACTAGCTCTGAGACAGCTAGTAATGCCTGATGCAATGGAGGCATTTACAGAACTAGGACTGCTTACATTTAGTGATGTCTCCATCTATAGCTCTGAGTCAGCTAGTAATGCCTGATGTAATTGAGGGATGGCCAAAAAAGAACTAGAACTGCTCATGTTTAGCCCATTCTTCATCCATAGCTCTGAGACAGCTAGTACGGCCTGATGACAATGAAGGTGTTTAGAGGACTGAACTGGGGACTGCTGGTATATGGGAACCCACATTTGTCTGCATAAGAGGATATTGCTGGTCACTCTAAAACGAGAAGCCGAGCACCGATAATGTCTCTGAGCGCGAGGGGTCTGTCACGCTGGGAATGGATCTCTTACCTTGCGTGGCTGTTGTGAGCTTTTGCCAGCTCTGGAGCATTCCCGATGGCATAACCTTTACTCTAAGAGAGAAGAGAAAACACTGACTCAGAATAGACACCTATATTTCTCCCCAGCAGGGCCGAGCCGAGGGAGGAGGATGCAGTGCTTCCTTAAGATCTGCTCCCATCTCTCCTGCTGCTTAAACCCCGGAGAGAGAGCTCAGCTGGCAGAAGCAGTCAGATTGCCTGTGCCCTCCTACTGGATCTCACAGCTGCTGTCAGACTAGTGGCAGCTCTGTTACCTCTCCTTCACAGGACACCAGCAGAGGATAGGTGTTCAGTAGAGGAAACGCATCTGTGATCAGCCAATAGACCAATAGCAGCTCCATGATCCAGTGGGAGCTAAAAGGTGGTCCAGGTGCTTCTTCCACCTGAGAATGGGCTCTGTACTTTCTCTCTCTGAGCTCTACTGATCATCGGGCTCTACTGTACATGGGCCACTATTTTTCCTTGGATGCCAAAACAGCTTGTCCTGCCACTGCTCCCCAGTAACATTCGTGTTCCTTTCTGCCTCTCATCTTCCACTCTGTATTAGCAGACTAGACATACATACAGTACATACTGTAAGAGTGACAGCTACAGCGGGATGCCACACAAGGGGTTTATAGATACATGTATGTCGACAAGAGGAGGTTCCTTTACCATTGTGCAAGAATCATGGTGACCTCCTGTTGGTTAAAATATGTTGGACTGGCACACTACACAGTGGGGTTTCCAAGTCAATCTCCTCTCTTGCCCATTAAACAATCCTAAATGGGGAAGAAAGCTAGAGATAGACAGCCCCCATAGACCTTCCGACAGAAGAGCTGGGCTGCAGTGTGACCAGATGGGAACAGACTGGTCTCCTAAGACCATACTTGGATCGGTATTAGAACATGGAGTGACTACCTAGAGAACCGTGTCATTCATATGAGGATAGAGAGAGCCTGGATTAGGAAGGATCTGAAACTAAAGTAATACGGACAGAGACGTCACCTAATAGCCGGGGATCTTTGTGAAGTTAATAAAGCCCCCAGTTGTTTTCTATACAAAGAGATCCAGTTTCTTTGTTGTTGCTGATAAATCCAGCAATCTGAAAAGCTGGAATCTGGATCCCATGACCTATCCCCTACAAACAGCACCTACATAATTGGTCACTGATATCCTCACCACTCAACCCATATACACTCAAAGCCCCACTCACTTCCCGCTGTGAAAGTTACAGCTACAATGAAATCTAGGACGGTCTTGAAAGAGCTCACTGCAGTATTACCTCTGGACTGAACCCCTTGGTGAAATCCTTGATGCGGCTCAGAGTCGGCCCCAGGTGAACCCCATTACAATTGAGCAAGACACTGAGGAGGGCGTGAGTGGCGCAGGAATTAGGGATTAGCTGTGAACGACAAACAAGACAATAATAAGAGGTGGGCCAGACATCTGAAATGCAAGTCATGATAACCACGGTGTCTATACTGCACCTGGTGAGCAAAGAACATGTTGTTGACCACTTCCTCCTCGATAACGGATGTGTCGTCCAGTAGGGTGGACACTTTCCTGCGTGACCGTCGCTCTTCGATCCATTTGAACAGGAATATGAAGCCATAGACTGGCCTGAGGAGCAGTATAAGCGAGTGGTAAGAGGGAGAAGGGATAGAAACAGGGTCGATATAATAAGAATATAAATCAGAATCTGTGCACCATACCCCGGGCATTTGCTTTGTAGGTCATAGATCTCTTCTACCTGCACCCCCTTTACACCTATGGAGGAAACAAAGTAAGATACGTCAGTCGCAAAACACAAGTCAACCTCTCCCCTTTCCCAGCACCTCTGGCATGTGTTATGTTTGTTTCTGGATTTTTCCTCAAACTATTTATCCTAAACCCCATCACCACAATAAGGAAAGTTGACACATCCCAATTAATTGTCATCTCCTTTCATCATCACCCATTAAGTATCCCTATCAGTGTTCTTAGCAGTATTACCCGTTTCCCACAACAATTACCAATATTTTACTTACCAAAATCCTCCACCAGCAGCGTGAAGAGCCCTAAATGACAGGAGGGAACTTTATCAGCACACAACATGTTAATGATGGTTTGACATGCAGATGTAGGTATAGAGTGGATACCATATAGAGGAGAATCAGAAGCCACAGGATGTACACACCTCTGCCAGGCAACATACAGCCACTGTACCCAGCAATCAGGTGGCGGTCCCCAAATCAGAGATGATATTAATTGTGTACGTACTAGGCATAGTTTTATCTTATCACACTGTGCAAACTATGAGCAAAACCATGGGTTGTATCTGCCACCTTATTGGACCTTTCTAAACCTGGCCACACCCCCCACTAACATACCACACCCACAATTATGTCATTCATACCACTGACCACGCCCGAAACGATATTATTGTGAGATTATCACAAATGAACGAGATTGGCAGAAGGGAGTATGAGGAGATAAAATATTTATATGACAGATGTTAGTTGTCACTGGTAAAGCTGGGTACACACTGATGCAATTATTATGCAGATCACACGATAAACGACCGTTTGGTCAGATACTGCAAGAGTGAGTACGCTCCCACCATTACGTCTCATCGTACCAAAGAACATTGTGTCTTTGGATTTGGTTTACTAAACTTCCTAAAAATCACGATCATCGATGTCGGGCAAACATGGAAGCGTGTACGCACTCACAACCAGCAGCGTAGGCAGATATCTGTACAGTGTACACTGTCACAATCTTTCTGCAGATGGTTATGAGAGATGAAGATCACAAGTCTGAAGGTAAATGGTGTAGGTGTGTACACATGAATGGGCTCATCGGTACTTTCAGTCATTGGTGAAATCGTTACAGAAATCACATATGAAGTAAAATGCAATATTCTGTACCCAGCTTAAAACCTTGCCTCATATGGTGTGGAGTTCTGGGGAGAACTACCTCCAAAAGGACTCTCACTTACCTGCAACTGGTAAAAATACAGATGGTCCATATGAGTGAAAATCATAGTTAGGGAGTTACGCACCCTCCCTCAGTGCCTGCACCCCATGTTGTTTGCAAATGTTTAGAGGTGCTGATTGCACGCTCGCTCTGCGCAGTGAAGCCTGATTTTGCAGATAATGAGGCATAAATTGCACCTTGTACAAACAACTAAATACTTTATATTCAAACTTTAAGCTGTTACCCCAGGATCAGGCCCAGCCAGGGTCAGTAACACTTTTGTTAGCTGTGGCAATGTAACTTGACTTGCTGATGAAAAGGGTGTGAGAGGAAGGACCAATAGGGAACTGCAAGCTCCATGTTTGGGCTTCTTAATGGTCTGCGTGGTCACATCCCTATACGCTGTGCACGCAAAACCAGCTTTTTACTATAGCAACAGCAGAGCCCAGGCTTTAGTTTCAGTTCCTGGGGCTGCACGAAAAGGAGGGAACAGCTCAAATAATTTTTAACATTTAGCCAAGAATGCTCCCTTAAAGGCAAGGACACCAGCCATGGAACCCTGTGGTTTTAACTTAAATATAAGAGATGTCCCTTCTGGTCAAGCCAGACTTGCTGGATATGGCAGCATCGGGCCTGACAGCATCACAATACGTTATAGAGAAAACATGACGTACATATTAAGCACAACCGGAGATTCCCCAACTGTTGCCCTTTGCACTAAAAAATCCTCAAATGTCCTTTTTTATTGCAAGACTGACTCCTAAAATTTGCAATACAGTATAATGTCAGTATCTTTCAGTTTCACAAAGATCATTTAATTATGCACAGGTTCCATTTCATTTTCACCAGAACAGCTCCATTAAAGAGGTCATGGTTCACTAACAAATAAATGAATTGAAGAGTCCCCATCTGTTCCTGTCTTTATTCCAGATTTAACAATATAAACAGATATGACAGCGTCATTATTAAGTAACTTTGCTCTATAATTACATCTAACTCCACATCTGTCAATCTAACCTTGCATATGTCTGCAATCTGCTGAGGAACTACAAGTACTATCACAGTGTGCGTGCTGGGACTTGTGACCTGTCAGTGATTGCACTGCTACAAGTCAGTCCTAGACCAATATATCTTAAGCCATTTCTTCTGACACAACCAAATATATATCACCATGTCTAAAAATGATACAATTTACCCCCCATAACTTTAAACAATACAAATTACCACCTATGTCTGAGAAGGATTAATAATTGCCCCCTCTGGTTGTCCTGCATACACTATATTATATATCAGAGAGACTTGCTGAGAGAGGTACACACACCCCAGCCTCCCCAGATGATGGGTAAATGCCCCCAATGGTCTATGCAGGGTGTAAGATAATGTCCATTATAATACCTGGATCGCTCTCCAGCTCTAACCAGCCTTTATTCATGTTGTCTCATCCATGCCTCAGGGCCTCTGACGTCACGACAGCGCGACGGAAACGCATCCGGTAAACAGAAGTTTGTGATCTCTACAATGCAGCCATTCCTTCCCGTCCGTAGTCTCACTTACTCGGTCTCCATGGCGGTAGCCATGTTTGTTGAGTCATTTGCCTTCAGTACAATGAGTTTTGGTCTTTGAGGAAATGGCCGATGTGACTCTGTTCTGCAGACACTCAGGAAAAACCGTAAAACATTCAACTCTCTCTAGGAATTTGCTTTGATTTATCACGTGACGTCGATCAACGTGACTGAAGCCATTTTTAGTAAGGGCAAACAACAGTTTGGAGCTAAATTTCAGCTATAAAAATACGGCAGCGAAACTTTTCGCTGCAAATTATCCACAGTTATTGAAATAGAAGCAACACAGGAGAGGTGCACTTGGCTTAGGTCATTAAATACGACCCTTGTTTCCAATCAGGTGCCAGATGCAGCAAACTAGCCTTAAGAAGTTTCATAATATTCCCAATTTCCACACAGTCCCAACCTTTATCGTTTCTCCCGACAAGTATATCTATTTATCAGTATTTACCATTTTCCCAACTCTTCCTGTTATTCTGTGGTTTGAATGAAGTTATCATAATTTATTGGACTGTACCCATCCCTATGTACTGAAGAGGGCACAGACCTCTATCTGACCCAATCACTAAATTGCTTTATATTCGTTAGATGAATCCAGGTGTATTTCGTCAAAAATTCAGGAGCAGACAAATATCACCCAGATGGATCAGGTAGGTATTTATTATAAGAGCTTTTAAACTGTAAAACATTATATTAACCAATTTCAGTAAATGTGTCATGATAGGTAGCTGTGGTGCATGACTGAAAACCTGATTATTAATATAGCTGATACCATGTGTGATGTACTTAGATTAGGACATGATAGTGGTGCTTTATCCTACTTACTTTAAATGTGTTTATAGGAGCATTTTGGTGGAGATAGTTGGTTACTGATAGTAAACAGCCCTAGTCAGGGGTATTAGCTATATAAGTCTGTCTAGAGATACTGTACTATAATACAGAGGAGAGATCAATCAGGGGTAATATACTGAATTACCTCAGAATATAACTGTATGATACAGAGGAGAGATCAATCAGGGGTAATATACTGAATTACCTCAGAATATAACTGTATAATACAGAGGAGAGATCAATCAGGGGTAATATACTGAATTACCTCAGAATATAACTGTATAATACAGAGGAGAGATCAATCAGGGGTAATATACTGAATTACCTCAGAATATAACTGTATAATACAGAGGAGAGATCAGTCAGGGGTAATATACTGAATTACCTCAGAATATAACTATAATACAGAGGAGAGATCAGTCAGGGGGTAATATACTGAATTACCTCAGAATATAACTGTATAATACAGATGAGAGATCAGCCAGAGGGAATATACTGAATTCTTTGTTTCATGTCAGTGACTTATTTATAGTTTTCCTATCAATACAATTCTGGTGCATCTCCTGAAATGTCCATCTCTTCACTCTTTTAATCACCATTCCAAGGTGATTAGACAAAGAGGCCTTAGTGTCTGGAAAGCTTTCATTCATGTGCAGTAAAAAAGAAAAATAAATTGCATTTTTTGAGGGGACCCCATACCGCCAACCCACAATTTTCCATATTGCATTTTCCACACAGCATTATCAGGCACCTGGGTATTTATACCTGTTATTGATGGAGGATAATGATGATCATAAAGGAACAGAAATAAGGGAAAGGAGACTGTCGATGATTTATGGACTTTATTATTATTATGGAAAATACAAATATCTGAATTATTTAACTCCCTGAGTATATACAGATACAAGAATTAATTTTACTGCTGACTCCCAGATATTAAAGCGATTGTCTGTGAGGTTAGTGGTCAGACCTCAGCATACTCCACATTTTATTGAACAGATCGTATGCAGTTCACACGTCACTTTTGCCTCTAGTGTCCTCATTCTCCCTCTAATGGAGGGACACTGGCGAGTGATCCGATGATACGAGTGTAAATCTGAATTCCACGTAGGAAGACGTTCTCATTCAAGTACTCGTTGTGATCATGGAGTAAGATTGGGGTATTGTTCATGGGAGAGAACCCCAGCGCATCAAATCCAGCCTTTGGGGATCAGAGAGGTACAATTAATGTTCACAATTAAAATTCACTGAGAACCAATGATATCGCTGAGACATGAAGAAAAGAATCAAGGTGAAAATCTATTAGATAAAAAGAGTTAGCTTTTCACAGCAATTTCCATGACAATTCTCCTGTACATACTCACCATCCTAATGTATTTACTGTCGGTGGAAGCTGGGAAGATCTCTGGTTTTAGCGTCATACCCCTGAAAACAGGATATCAACAAGTTTTAAATCATCTGAATGTAATATCCAACACTCTCCCCTAGCTCCTGGGCCAGTCTCATATCTGTAACCTCTGCTAACGACAGACCAACAGCTGTGTAGAGCATCCCATCTCTGCCATATTGCTCTTATCTAGGACAAGATTTCGCCCAGCATGGTGGGGAAAAAAACGAGGCGTAAAAAGGTCAACACAGTTGGTCGATGATCCTATCTCCTTTACTCACAGCTCTTTACAGGGGTCGCTGAATGCTTTCCACCAGGGATTATTGTCTTCTGGTGTGGTCATCCTCTGCTCCATAATTTTCTAGGAGAAATAAGGAGATCACATCATTTATAGCACAGAATGTATAGTTATCCATACTGGACATGCAATGATCTCATGGAATCTCTCTCACCAGATGATACTCCCAGGTGACCTGGTCTCCAGCTGTCCGGAACCAACTTTCTAGCTGAGATTCAAACTCCTGTTCGAATAGATGCCATTATGTACATTGGTGGAAAAGCTGAGTAAGTTGGAAAACCAGACATAGGAAATAAAGGAGAAAGACAGGACGAGGATGACCATTAAAAACCACCATACCTTTAAGTTCACAGTGGGTGGGATACGGAGGTCAAAGGTTGCGGACATCTCGGTAGGAATGACGTTGCAGGAAACCCCTCCATTTACCTTTGTCAGGTTTACTGTGGTCACATCACCGAGTGTAAGGGACTGATCGGATTCCAGTCTAAGGAAAAGGGAAATAAGTCTGTTCTCTTTAACCCAACCTCCCCAATTTGTAACCAAAATAGCTAAACCCCGTGGTTCTGGGTCCCCCAATATTGCTGTAGAGAAACTGAGAGTGTAAGTGTGAGGCAGATTATCATTTCAAGCTAATTAATCTCACAGAATGTTTTTGGACTGTAGGAGGAAACTGGAGCACCTGGAGGAAACAAACATGATCATGGGATAACATACAAACTCCACACAGGGACCCAGACTAGAACACCATGGGTGCTACACAGCAAGGCAGCAATGCTAACCACTGCACCACCCATTCATATACTCCTAATATTCCTGTGAAGATTATATCATGGAATAAATGCATAATACATATTTCATCCCAGTTTAAGCAGATTTTCAAACAATGTTATCTGATCTGTGAGACTCATCTGCTTCTTCACATATAAAAACACGATAATAGCCAAGAAAAGCTTTTACCTCTCCTTCTCTTTTTCTCGAAACGCCAGTAAATTTGATATAACTGAATTCTTAAAACAAACAATATTCAATGTTAATAGCATGATTTGTAAAACATGATATATAAAATCTATCCCACAATTTTACACTCTCAGATTTACATGTTTTTTTTCATACTATTATTTCCATAATTCCGTATACCAGTTCATGTTTCTGTAATTCAAGAGTTGAAATAATGTGCATATAGTATATAAATATATTTCTATAACCTATTATTACTCAGATTAAGATATATTACATTTTGTTCTCAAATTTACATTTTACTGAACAGATGGGATTTTAATAAAACATGAAAGCAGGTAAGAGTCACTTTGCCCATCTCGTCTGCCCACTTTTATTCCCAGACCCCAGAGGGCCTTTGACTTGGGAGGATCCCACACTGTCCACTTATAGGCTGCCTGCACCCAGAGTTACACGGTCCGTGGTTCCTGCCTAATTTAGCTCCGGACTGATGAGATATCGTGTTAGGAATAGGTCACGATGCAGAGCCAAAATTCAACTGACAACTGTTTTGACTTTTATACATTCATGGATCACATACGCTTGTATGTCATGCTGACTTTGTACTCATTGGGGCTGACGCAGAGTAGGAGATACACCAATTTGCGTAGCATATCTTGCGTGAAAAAGGCACCGCGCATGCCCAGAAAGTGAGCACATGCATATGCGCTTACGCAGACTTCCGTGACTCTGGCATTTATGACTACATGCGTCTGAAGAAGCGGGTAAGGGATCTGAAGGCTGTTCTAACTCTGGCAGAGTACCATATAGGTGTGTTTATGGAAATGCGGCTGATGCACACCTGCTGAAATGCGCATAAATGCCTGTTAGCAGGGTTATTTTTTGCACCTGATGATGATGGCTTAGCATAAACCAGACACATATGCTGCTACGGATGCATCTCAAAACGCGTACGACGCTGCAAATTGGTGGACGTACGCTATTTTTCAGAGATCTATTTTTTATGCCCATTTTGCCGACATCTGCATCAGTCCTCCTATGTTTTACCATACACTACTCACAAACTAATATAATCGGGTAAACTCACTAATTTGGAGGCAGCTGTATTCTCTATAAAGCGGGAGCCGTGACCAGGATTCCCCCTGCAATGTACGGTTACCCCTACAGGTACAAGAGACATAAGGAAGTCAATGGATGTGAGAGAATGGATCACTAAACCGAATATGCAAACAAAAATCCACTGACGCATATCTATGTGCATGCATCATTCCTAAAAGACATACTAGTTATAAAGGGCTTGGACCTTGGTGGAGACTACACACTTGGCATAATTCAGAAAACCTGATCATAATCAGGAATTTACACCCTGAAAACCAAATCTGGGACAAGATTTGACAGATATGAGGAATTCATAATTCCAGCCAAACACTAACAGGTCATTGGCCAATCTGATTTTCCAGCCACATTTATAAAGAAAAATCTAGGTCAAAACAACCAGTTTGGTCTACTAGACCTGCACTCATGTTAATTAATACCTTAAGTCTTAAAAGGACAGTGAAGTATACAGCAAGTAAAGTTTTACATTATTACACCAGACTGTATAATTATTATTATTAATGTATCTGATATAAATTAAGAGTGTGCGGGGCCAATGATATCACAGCAGCTTAACTGACAAATTAAAAACCCTTTTGTCCATATCCCAATGCTATGGGATGTGGCTTTTAGGTGTCTAATGGAGCTGGAATGTAATACTTAATTAAACTTTTCTGTTTAACAAAGCTGCAGGAAAAGGTGCAGATAACACTGAACAATGTATCCTATTATGCCTCATTTGAAACATGTATAGAGTTCAGTGGCTCATTAACTTGTATGTTACAGTTAATGGCCCTTTCACAGATGAAGAATGATGAACAAAGAAGACTTACACCAAACACACTTTTCTCCATAAAACACACTGAACTCGTCTGTGGGGTTTGCAAGACCTGTAAAACAAGAATATAGTGACTGGGTCAGAGACTGGACGGCCGATAGAATGACTGGCGAAGATGGGAATGAATGAGACACAAATGGCTTAAAGTGTGAAATAAAATTAATGGTAAATGAAGTAAAGAAAAATATTGGAAATAATGGTAAAAAAAGAAACATTGCATTAACAATTAGAGAGAATCACGCACCTTCATCAAGAGCTATCCCAGGATTAAGTGCATGGAATTCAAGGTGATCTGTAAGACTTGGCATTCCAGCCTTACTACTGATTTCTTCATCTGTCACAGAGAGAGATGGGATTTACCCTGTACATATTTTCAGTACAGGTAACTACAGTACTGACCCTTACCCCTCCCCCTACTTCGAAAGCTCTACCTGTCTTACCTGGGACCATTGTGAGGTGAATGGTGCGCGGGAAGTGATGGCCCTCAGACTTCAGCTGACGAACAGCTTCTAGATACCTGCAGATCAAAAGAAGAGCCCCTCAGCTCAACTTTATCAAATTAATTCGAATTACCCAGTGTCCAGCCTTCATTTATGGAGAAGTGAAATATCAGTGAAGAAATAGAATATTCTCAGTGTAATAAATGAAAACTCTGGACCTCTAGAGATTTTCCGCTCAAGACAATTGTTGAACTGTATATAAAATCCTGAAGTCGCCCAAACGCTGCAACTCTGCCAGGCGATTAAGTTGTCTTAGACTAAGTGGTCACAAGTTGCAGCATTATGGCCCCAGCGACTATCGGACCCAGTCTGATCAGGATCTTTCATAGATTTGTTTGGACAGAGCTGGATCATCCATTAGTCTCCTGCTAGGGTCCACTAGATACTGAGGAGCCCAGATTACCCTAACCATTTTTTATGTGGGGCTTTTTGACAAACGTAGAGTGTAAGAGGGAGCCTAAACTAATATCTTCCCTAGGACCCCATCTTATCTTAATCAGGCTCTGAGTCAGATGATTGGTACATGGACACTGACTGCACCTGACCGTGTGTGCATTTGCAACGTGGCAGCTGTCTGTGCCAACTCAGATCCCATAGGAGTTTCCGGATTTTGGGATACATGTTCTGCATGTAACTGGCTCCTTTCCATTCACTCCTTCAGCCCAGTTATTGACATTTTCAATGTTGGTTTTCCACTCATTCAGGTCATCTACTAGTAACTTACTGGATAGTAACTGATTTCATGTCCTGCGTTCCTCTTCCATAAATATTCCCATCTGTGTCTTTATGGGCAGAGAATGGTGGGTACGTCCAGAACTCCTGCAAAGGAAAGTTCTTGTTTAATCTTCTTTTTTTCTAACCTCATCCCAAATTTCCACGTTTTGTAGCCCCCCCGACCCTCCTCACCTCAAACACTGGAACCACATCCGTGTGGGAGTTTAGAATCACAGACTTCAGGTGGGGCTGAGACCCCTTCCAGGTGAGGATGACTATTGTCTTACCTGGAGAGAACTAGAGAGAACACAACATTATACACAATCTAATCAGTGGCCATTGTGACTAATGCCACGTTTATCACCATGATACAGACAGCAGCTGTGCTTTTATTGCCGTCACTCCATCAGGATATACACCTATATAATTATACCTCATTCTTCCCAATCTCTTACCTCTTCATAACTGCTATTCCTCTCAATGACCACACTTACCTCCAGCTTCTTACTCTCCAGCCCAATCTCTTCTGCCATCTTAAATAGAAACCGGACAATTCCATCTGGAACACACATGAAGAGAGTTAATAGTTTCTGGGGAACGCGCACTGGACCTGATTTAGTATTGGACACAAAGTTAATGAATGAAGGGAAAAGTGTGTCTGCGAGAAGCCAATGAGAGCGGTTTGTATTTAATTGGCTGGAGCTGAAGAAAATTGATTGGCTGTTTGAATATGGATCTCTTGTGGTTTATTGATGAAATTGAATGAACTCCATAGAACACAAGAGGTCTATACGCAAGTAGCCTATTGGAGCAAATTTCTCCAGCTCCAGCCAATAGGAGGTAAGCCATTCTGCGTTACAGCTTCGCTAGCAGCGTTTTCGGAGTCTAATACGTCTTTTATTTTCTTCCCCTATTGAATTATTCTTAGATTACTTCAGGGTATATTGAAATGTGCATTTAATGAAATACTCGACTGAGATGAAGAAGAAATTGTTATGCAATTCATGTGAGGAGTTTCTAAAAATGCACATTTCAATCTCTATGAATACAAGAAATAACTGATTCCTAGGATTACTACCCTGAGGAAATGCAGGGTGCATTGTCCAGTGAATAAATAAGAATAAAGCATGTTTTTCTTGGGCACTATAGGGATCAATAATCTTTATGGCCACGTGCCTTACTGGTGCATATGTGTGCGACACCGCAATGGGGGATATAAAATTCACTGTTCACTGAATAATTTGCATTCCTTAAAAAGCCAATGAGGAAATGGCTGAAGTGACATTGGGATGGTGAATGCTATACTGCCATTCCAGTCAACCAGTATCCGCTCTGAGGTCACTAATACGAAGAGTGATGTGTGTGTTACTTAGCATTCATTTCACTTCAGTGCAGCACTAATACATTATACTGTTCCAGGATTACCCTTAGTTGCTGAGGTCCATAGAGTGTTATTGAGTCCACAGGTATTTTGTCCTCAAAGTTCCCATTATCACGTGGAGTGGAGGATTATGTGGTTTCATCGGATTACCTGTGAGGCTGTTGTTTGCCTCACATTGGTGGATAGACTGCAGATTACCCCATTTCTATATTCTTACATTATACTAGCTTTTCTTTGTGTTGTTATTTAGTATACAAGGTATGTCTATTAAATAACGAGACTGATTAAATAACTCGCCTTTATTTATTGGTATTACAAATTTAATGTTTGTCCCCTTCAATATACTCCCCATTTGCACGAATACATCGCTGTAGTCTTGTATTCCACAAGACTACTTTCCCTGTAGGATGAGCATGTGTTAACTGAGACTAATACACTTTCATTTCTGCAAGTTCTGGAATTATCATCAGTGTTTTGCTTCACACATTTATTCAGCAGAATATACTACTAGAGAAGTATAGGGGTAAGGGGCCAATTGTTACCGTAGTCAGGGTCTGGCTGCACACTCCGTATCCTCAGATATTCCTGGAAACGTGCAGTTGACGGATTGTCAGCCGGTGATTCCATCTGCAGAGAGTAAAGAGCTTCATATAAACTCACGCCAAGTGCAACATCTGATCGGCTTATTTACCCTGCAAAGATTTTATCTGGGAGGTGCCGTCACCCCACCCCAACACAGCAGCCTCACATTAACCCCAACAGTGCCAGGCTACAGGCTATGCAGGTACTTTTAGTTCCACATCTGCTGCTGAGCCAGATGTTGCCTAATTATAACTCTGAGTTACTATAATTGTTGCAGCAATAACCTTTGCATCAGGTGCATTCCAGAGGATATAGCGCCCTATGGCATAGTGGATGTACTCACTAAGAACCACAATATTATTTACAGGCTACACTCCCATTCCCAAAGAGAAGACATGTTGCAGCAAATTAGAAGTCTTGAGGGTATTGATTTCAACGGTCACAAGATCAAAATATTTCAGGATCTCTCTTAGCACACTCTACAGCTAAGAAGCGTTCTCAGACTGTTGACGGAAGAGCTTTGCGAACACAATATTAAATATCGGTGGGGCTTCCGCTTTAACCCCCATGCAGCACATAATGGCAAGCAAGCGTTGCTTAAAGACTCCTCAGATCTCAACCTTTTTTCCTCAACTGTGGACCTTCCCCCCCCTGTGTTGCTACAGGAGTCTAAAACTAGAGGGATGGCAACAAGTTCCTCAGCCATGCAGAAGCCCAAAAGCCACTTCATCTTGTAATCAAATGGATAATTCTAGAGTATATCCCTGAGATCTTCAGTCTTCTCCACAAAAGTAGTTAACTGGATTGTATATACACCATTCTGAACGCTTGTCTTTCAAGCCTCGAGGGCTTCCTATAGTTGCATAGACATAACCGACCTATATGTCATTATAATTACTATGTTGTCTTATCTTGGCCTCACTATTAATCACTTGATTTCTGATGCTCATTTAAATATTTCTTTCAATTACTATTATGGTCATCTAGTTCTTGTACCAGCACCTATTTCCCGGGGGCTCCACCGGGCTGTATTTACTTGTCACCCAGCTCTTGGAGCCCAACAGAGTCCTATTATAATAGAATACACCTATTTTTCCTATTAGAACAGGCACTATGTCAGAACTACAGCCAGTAGTGTGCGTTAGACCACTGACATCCAGTCCTGGCAGGTGTGGGCAATAACCTCCAACATTTTTCATTATTATTGCAAAGTATTATTGTCACCCGGCTGGTAAAATTTTTCTGGGGAGAACACGACTCTCCTCTTGGAGCACTAATTCGCTCATTTGGCCTCCAGTACGCTGATGACACCCAAATCTATATCTTCCCCTGACCTCTCCCCTTTTGTACAATCTTGTGTAACCAACTGTCTTTCATCTCCACATGGATGTCCGAACAGTACCTAAAGCTCAACATATCCAAAACAGAGCTTATTATCTTCCCTCCTGCCAGAATCACACTCTCCCCTCAAGTTTCCCTCACTGTCAATAACACCACAATTTCCTCAGTCTCCCAAGCCCGCTGCTTTGGTGTCACACTTGACTCCACCCTCTGCTTTATTCCTCACATCCAGACTCTCCCAATCCTGTTGATTCCACATTTAAAACATTGCCAGAATACGCCCTTTTCTTACTCAACATGCTACCACAACTTTTATCCATTCTCTCATCATCTCCCATCTTAATTACTGCAACCTGGCATTCCCGACACCCCTAAGTGCTGCTGCAAGACTGATCTTCCTCTCTCGGCTCTCCAAATCTGCTGCACCACTCTGGAAATCCCTACACTGGCTCCCTATGTCCTCCAGAATCCAATTAAAATTACTCACCCTCACCTACAAAACCCTCAACAACACCACCCCTTCATACATCCCAAATCTCATATCAAAATACTCTCCCTCCCGCCCTTTGAGATCTACCTCTGACCTGCGCCTTGTCTCGTCTCTGGTAACCACCCCTACAAGACTCCCGTGCGTCTCCCCATTTATGGAATTCCCTATCACGCTCAATCAGGCTTTCAGACAGCCTTCAAATCTGTACACGTTCTCTAAAAACCCATCTCTTTTTTAAAATTTTCCTTATCCTTGATGATATTACTAATACACCCTCACAACTGTCCCAATCGCCACTCTAAGCCACACTCACTCCTCTTGTTTCAGCTGTGCCCTCTTCCACTTAGAATATAGCAGGGTCCTCCATACCCTTTGTTTTTATCTCTTCATTTATTTTGTCTACCTTGTCTGTCCTTGTTTTATGTATGTCCTGTTTTCACTACTGTACGGAAATGCTGAGCACTGTGGCACCTTACAAATCTACGATAATAATAATAATCTGCAAAGCATCTCGCCCACAATCAGTAGCACTGAGGAACCTTACCCCCAGGAATGCACTGTGTCTCTATACCTGCTCGGTTATTGTCTGTTTGCAGCTGCCAGCAGCCTCTGTGGTCACTTCCCCTTCCGTGCAGAGCTGCTGCACTCAAGGGACCTTTTATACCAGCCCTGGCTGAGAGGCATAACCAATCCAACCAGATCACATCCACCCTGAAAACAGGGACTGTGTAGGGATATAGTAGTAATATCTAGATTAGAGAGGGAAAGTTAAACTTATAAAGTATATATAGTTATTAGAAGAGGATGTGTATTTCTTCCATAGTAGTGATGAAACAGCTTGGTGTATGAGGGGGTCTGCAGCATAGTGTATGTGTTTAGTATGTAATGTGTATGTCGTATGAGCACTAATGTCTTTATTATATACGAAGGCAGTGCAAATTATATATGGAAACTACAGTATTTTCATTCAATTATCATGCAGACCACACAATAAACGACTGTTTGATAAGATATCGCATTAGTGTGTATGCTTCCACGCTAATGTTTTATAGTACAAAGTACATTGCATCATTTGATTAGGTTTTATGAACTTTCTAAAATTTACGATCAACGATGTAGTGTAAATTCGGAAGTGTGTACGTACTCACGACCGTCTGTCCAACACTTCTGCAGATAGTTCCCCCAACCGCGATGCATTTGTGGGCCTGCATATTTAAATCTATCATGTTATTTCCTATGTAATGTGTTGATCTGTTGCTTAAAATTTAAAGCACATTTTCATAGCATATCAATAAAAAAAACTTTTTTACATCCTCTATATGTCATCTGTTCCTATATGCAAGTGTATACTACATGAACTGTTAACATATGTGCAAATACTGTACATATTATCAATAATGCCTCATTTACTTACTGATGTGCTATGTGTCAATATCTTAAATTCTGTATTAGCTACCTGTATGTATAATTATTTTACCTGTTCTACCCATTATATATATATTTATATATAACATTCAGAAAAAAATGCACAATACCTCCAGTTGTGGGTGCCAGGTTAAATGAGTTGCACATATAATCCTGTCCAAATAAGACTGGAAACCAGCACAATATATGCAAAGAAATAGGCTTGACTTATTGCATTTAAAATCCACAGCAAAACGGCTCCTTTGTGCCATCCACAGCTACAAGTCAAAACAAACAAATTATCTGCTTCATTGCTATGTACTTATCTTGAAAAGGCAGTATGGGAACATAGCTTGTAATAACGTCAGTCACAGAACACCCCACGGCTGTTCTTGTGCTCATGAGGCGTGCGTACGTACGTACACTATAAGGTTCAGTATACCTGTGTCTGTACCGAAGAATAAATTAACTTCGTAGCCTTTATTTCAGGCTTATCAAGAAATTTCAGCAAATAAAACAGTATCTTCTTTAGTTATTTGTTAATATAATCATAAAAAGGCATACAGATAGGGCCATTTCAAGTGCACATACTCTGCATACTCTACTGTGGTCCTGTATGTATACCTTAAATATATATTAGTTTTATAAATTTGTTTTTACATTATGTAAATATATCGTATATACAAATAACCTTAAATGAATGTTGCATAGCCATGTATGGCGGTGCTTAACACATTACTAAACTGTAATGTTATAATGGTATATATGATTTAATTATTTATTAAAGGCTACTGATCATTTAGATCTCTGAGTGCTGTATACTGTTTTACAATCTTAGCACTATATAGATCATTTAACTTTAGAGCTGGCTATAGCCTTCCATCAATATTTTTTCATTTATGTGATACAAATCAATATAGCTTTTTCGAGTTGGATGAATTAATTTTTAACGTCATTAATGTTTGCCCTCGATGCGTTGAGATATTCTTGCAGCTTTGACATCTTTTTCGGCCACACCTCTTCCATCACCGGAAGCCTGAGAACTATTAATGTTTGACCCCTCCTTCTCTCCTTCAGAACTTTCGTGAAATGACGATGGTATCTATATGAACAACGGAAACAAGATTTAGTTAATTTTAGTGATTACAGGGGATACAACATTATTTTTTAACACTACTACTGGACTACTACCATTTGCTCACATTGGACACTGCTTGAAATGACTTTGTGCTGATGTCCCTCTTGGGTTTGTCCAAGTATGCTGTTGTGCTGGTCCATACCAACAAAAAGAAATACAGTTATGGCCAAAAGTTTTGAGAATGACACAAATATTATTTTTCACAAAGTCTGCTGCCTCAGGTTTTATTATGGCAATTTGCAAATACTCCAGAATGTCATGAAGAGTGATCAGATGAATTGCAAATAATTTCAAAGTCCCTCTTTGCCATGACAATTAACCTTTCCACTGCATTTCAGCCTTG
The DNA here is from genome assembly GCF_038048845.1 of Mixophyes fleayi. Lineage (NCBI taxonomy): Eukaryota > Metazoa > Chordata > Amphibia > Anura > Limnodynastidae > Mixophyes > Mixophyes fleayi. The sequence goes on from NC_134409.1 coordinate 139,349,449, forward strand.
CCACAAAAGGGCCAGCTGACATCAGTTCAGTGATTCTCTCATTAACACAGGTGAGAGAGTTGACGAGGACAAGGCTGGAGATCACTCTGTCATGCTGATTGATTTAGAATAACAGACCGAAAGCTTTAAAAGGAGGGTGGTGCTTGAAATCATTGTTCTTCCTCTGTTAACCATGGTTACTTGCAAGGAAACGTGCAGTCATCATTGCTTTGCACAAAAAGGGCTTCACAGGCAAGGATATTGCTGCTAGTAAGAATGCAACTAAGTCAACCATGTATCAGATCATCAAGAACTTCAAGGAGAGAGGTTCAATAGTTGTGAAGAAGGCTTCAGGTCACCCAAGAATGTCCAGCAAGCGCCAGGACTGTCTCCTAAAGTTGATTCAGCTGTGGGATTGGGGCACCACCAGCCAGAGCTTGTTCAGGAATGGCAGCAGGCAGGTGTGAGTGTAAAACAGTGGAACAAAACAGGAAACTCCCCAGACTTTAATTCCATTGATAACTTGTTGGTCGATCCTCAAGAGGCGGGTGGACAAACTAAAACCCACAAATTTTGACATTCCAAGCATTGATTAGGGAAGAATGGGCCATCGCTTCTTGTATTTGGAACTTGCTTCGTTTTTCCCCAGATTTTCTGCTCTTTTCACATTGATTTTGCTCAGCATTGAAACTTTTGATTGACGTTTTGGTCCTTTCCAAACGGATTTCACAATTTCTATATTATAGCAAGGTAAGTACTTGATTGCAACAGACTTTGTTCCTATATCAGTTTTGTGTGGATGGAAATATTGCAATACATGTTTTATCTTTTTTCAGAAATTTCATCATGTCCTCTGACAAGAATGTAGAACTCATGAATGATATTATTGAAGCCTACAGATCACATCACTGCTTGTGGCAAAGCAAGTCCAAGGACTACTCCAACAGGCAGAAGTGGATAATGGTTTATAAGGATATGGTCAGAGTGAGCCTTCCTCATTATCCAGAGGCAAATGCAGATTGGGTCAGAGGGAAGATCCAAAACATGCGGACTGTGTTCTGCAAGGAAATCAATATGTTTTAGGCTTCAAAAAGATCAGCGGCAGGGGCTCAAGATGTCTATGTACCAAAGTTGTGGTAACTTGAACTCCTACGGTTCACGGCTGACCAAGAAATTGCCAGACCATCCACTGGCAACTTGCCCTAGAGGGAGTCCATATCCTCCTCTGTCCCTCAGGAAACCGAAGACATATCGGCAAGTGGCATAGTAAGTAAACATGCAATCATAAATTATTAAAATATTTATTTATATATTGGTAAAAATTAGTGCTTCAATATAACATAGAATGTCAGTGTACATACATTATAACGTCATTCTGTCATGACATGGCGCCCTGACCATTAAAATATTGCAAATACTCCTCCCTGTGTAACTTGGCCTTTTCACTGGCATTTTTCATTTGAGAACCCGATGAAATAGGACAGATTTCAGAGAGAAATTACTTCAGAATATACCTGTATAATACAGAGGAGAGATCAGTCAGGGGTAATATACTGAATTACCTCAGAATATAACTGTATAATACAGAGGAGAGATCAGTCAGGGGTAATATACTGAATTACCTCAGAATATAACTGTATAATACAGAGGAGAGATCAGTCAGGGGTAATATACTGAATTCTTTGTTTCATTTTAGTGATTTATTTATAGTTTTTCTATCAATACCCTTCTGCGGCATCTCCTGAAATCTTCATCTCTTCTCTCTTTTGATCACCATTCCAAAGTACATGACAGTAATGAAACAGACAAATAGGCCTTTGTGTCTGGAAAGCTTGCATTCAATCATGTTCACAAGTAAAGGAAAAATCAATTATCATTTTTTGGGGCCCCATACTGCCAGTCCACAATTTTCCATATTGTATTCTCCACAAAGCATTATCAGGCACCTGGGTCCACATTTTGTTGAACAGATCGTATCCAGTTCACACGTCACTTGTGCCTCTAGTGTCAGCATTCTCCCTCTACTGGAGGGACACTGGCGAGTGATCCGATGATACGAGTGTAAATCTGAATACCACGCAGGAAGACGTTCTCATTCAAGTACTCGTTGTGATCATGGAGTAAGATTGGGGTATTGTTCATGGGAGAGAACCCCAGCGCATCATATCCAGCCTGTGGGGATCAGAGAGGTTGATAATTAAACTTCACTCAGAACCAATGATATCACTGAGACATGGCTAGAAGGACTGAGGTGGAATTCTAGTAAGTAAAAAAATGTTAACTTTTTATTGCAGATTCCATGAGAATTCTCCTGTACATACTCACCGCCCTAATGTAATAACTGTCGGTGGAAGCTGGGAAGATCTCTGGTTTTAGCTTCAAACCTCTGAAAACAGGATATATACATGTATTAAATCACCTGAATGTAATATCCAACACTCTCCACTAGCTCCTGGGTGAGTTTAATTTTTGCTAACAGCTGTGTAGAGCATCCCATCTCCGCCATATTGCTCTTATCTAGGACAAGATTTCACCCAGCATGGTGGGGAAGAAACCAAGGGGGGGGGGGGAAATCCATAAATTGCAGATTTGTTCTACACTCCTGTCTCCTTTACTCACATTTCTTTACAGGGGTCGCTGAATGCTTTCCACCAGGGATTACTGTCTTCTGGTGTGGTCACCCTCTGGTTCATACATTTCTACGGGCAATAAGGAGGTCACATCACTTACAGCACAGAATGTGTCTTTATCCATACTGGACATTATCCACCAGGATACAATGATCACCTGGAATCTCTCTCACCAGATGATACTCCCAGGTGACCTGGTCTCCAGCCGCCCGGCACCAACTCTCTAGCTGAGACTCAAACTCCTGTTGGGATAGACGACATTATGCACAATGGTGAAAAAGCAGAGTAAGTCAGAGAACCAGACATAAGGAATAAAGGAGAAGGACAGGACGAGGATGACCATTAAACACCTCCGTACCTTTAAGTTCACAGTGGGTGGGATACGGAGGTCAAAGGATGCGGACATCTCGGTAGGAATGACGTTGCAGGAAACCCCTCCATTTACCTTTGTTAGGTTTACTGTGGTCACATCACCGAGTGTAAGGGATTGATTGGATTCCAGTCTAAGGATAAGGGAAATAAGTCTTCTCTTTAATCTCTCCCCCAATTTGTAACCAGAAGAGCTAAACCCCGTGGTTCTGGTCCCCCAATGTTGCTGTAGACTAATTGAGATTATAAGTGTAAAACAGATTATCATTTCAAGCTAATTAATCCCCCAGTATGTTTTCGGACTGTAGGAGGAAACGAGCACCTGGAGGAAATAAACATGATCATGGGATAACATACAAACTCCACACAGGGACCCGGACTTGAATCCATGGCTGCTACATGGCAAGGCAGCAATGCTAACCACTGCACCACCCATTCATATACTCCTAATATTCCTGTGAAGATTATATCATGGAATAAATGCATAATACATATTTCATCCCAGTTTAAGCAGATTTTCAAACTATGTTATCTGATCTGTGAGACTCATCTGCTTCACATAAAAAAATACTGTAATAGCCAAGAAAAGCTTTTACCGCTTCTTCTCTTTTTCTCGAAACTCCAGTAAACTTGATATAACTGAATTCTTAAAACAAAATAAAACAAACATTATTCAATATTAATAACATGATTTGTAAAACGTGATATATAAAATCTATCTCCCGTTTTTACTCTGTCAGATTTACATGTATTTTTCATACTGTTATGCCCATCAGTCAGTATACTAGTTCATGTTTCTGTAAAAAATATATATCTTATTGCTAAGATTAAGATATATTTCATTGTGTTCTCAAATTAACATTTTACTGTAAAGAAAGTGGGCGCACGCATATATAGACTAGGAGGATTCTGGCATTTACGACTACATGCGTCTGAAAAGGCAGATAAGGAATGTGAAGACAGTTCTAACGCAGGCAGCGCACCGTATAGGCGTGTTTACAGAAATCCGACTCATGCACACCTGCTGAAACATACATAAACGCCTGTTAGGTGGGCACCTGATGATGAGGATTTGGCATAAACCAGGCGCAATTGCTGCTGCTAATGCATTTCGAAAAGTGTACAGCTCTGCAAATGGGTGGACGTACGCTTTTTTTTAATGATCTATTTTTTATGCCCATTTTGTATACATCTGCATCAGCCCTCCTGTGTTTTACCATACACAACTCATAAACTAATATAATCAGTGGTAAACTCACTAATTTGGAGGCAGCTGTATTCTCTATGAAGCGGGAGCCGTGACCAGGATTCCCCCTGCAATGTACGGTTACCCCTACAGGTATAGAGACATAAGGAAGTCAGTGGATGTGAGAGAATGGATCACTAAACCAAATATGCAAACAAAAATCCACTGACACATATCTATGTGCATGCATCATGCATAAAAGATATACAAGACACACATCTGGCATAATTGAGGAAACCTGATCACAATCAGGAATTTACACCCTGAAAACCAAATCTGGGACAAGATTTGACAGATACGAGGAATTCATAATCCCAGCCAAACACTCACAGGTCATTGGCCAATCTGATTTTCCAGCCACATTTATAAAGAAAAATCTAGGTCAAAACAACCAGTTTGGTCTACTAGACCTGCACTTATGTTAATTAATACCTTAAGTCTATTAAAAGAACAGTGAAGTACACAGCAAGTAAAGTTTTACATTATTACACCAGACTGTATAATTATTATTAATGTATCTGATATAAATTAAGAGTGTGCGGGGCCAATGATATCACAGCAGCTTAACTGACAAATTAAAAACCCTTTTGTCCATATCCCAATGGTGTGGGATGTGGCTTTGAGGTGTCTAATAGAGATGGAAGGTAATACTTGATTAAACTTTTCTGTTTAACAGAACTGCAGTGAAATGTGCATAAAACACTGTACAATGTATCCTATTATGCGTCATATGAAACATGTCTGGAGTTCAGTGGCTCATTAACTTTTATTTTACAGTTAGTGGCCCTTTGACAGATGAAGAATGATGAACAAAGTAGACTTACACCAGACACACTTTTCTCCATAAAACACACTGAACGCGTCTGTGGGGTTTGCAAGACCTGTAAAACAAGAATATAGTGACCGGGTCAGAAATAGGACGACCAACAGGACAACCGGGGGAGATGGGAATGAATGAGACACAAACTGGACTCATGGGCATAAAACTGAAATAAAATGAATGGGAAATGAAGTAAAGAAAAAAATTGGAAATAACAATTTAACAAGTAACATAAGTATTAACAATTAGGAACACGGACCTTCATCAAGAGTAATCCCAGGATTAAGTGCACGGAATTCAAGGTGATCTACAAAAAGTTCCATCCCAGTGTGACCCCCGATTTCTTCATCTGTTAGAGAGAGATGGGATTTACCCCGGGCGTCAAGATTGGTTCTTTGTACATATTTTCAGTACAGGTAACGCTCTACAGTACTGACCCTTCCCTAAACCCCCTATTCCGAAGCTCAACCCATCTATTACCTGGGACCATTGTGAGGTGAATGGTGCGCGGGAAGTGACGGCCCTCAGACTTCAGCTGACGAACAGCTTCCAGATACCTGCAGGTCATAAGAAGAGACCCTCAGCTCAACTCTACCAAATAACATAGAATTACCCAGTGCCAACTCTACTGTAGGAGCTTCCCAACTTGAGGATACACGTTCTGCATGTAATCGGCACGTTTCCCATTTACTCCATCAGCCCAGTTACTTACATTTTTATTGTTGGACTTCTTGCCATTCAGGTCATCTACTAGTAACTTACTGGATAGTAACTGATTTCATGTCCTGCGTTCCTCTTCCATAAATATTCCCATCTTTGTCTTTATGGGCAGAGAATGGTGGGTACGTCCAGAACTCCTGCATAGAAAAGTTCTTGTTTTATCTTCTTTTCTCTAACCTCATCCCAACTTTCCACGTTCTGTAGCCCCCCTGACCCTCCTCACCTCAAACACCGGAACCACGTCCGTATGGGAGTTTAGAATCACAGACTTCAGGTGGGGCTGAGACCCCTTCCAGGTGAGGATGACTATAGTCTTACCTGGAGAGAACTAGAGAGAACACAACATTATACACAATCTAATCAGTGGTGATTGTGACTAATGCCACGTTTATTACCATGATACAGGCAGCAGCTGTGCTTTTATTGCCGTCACTCCATCATAATATACACCTATATAATTATGCCTCATTCTTCCCAATCTATTACCTCTTCATAACTGCTAGTCCTTCCAATGACCACACTTACCTCCAGCTTCTTACTCTCCAGCCCAATCTCTTTCGCCATCTTAAACAGGAACCGGACGATTCCATCTGGAACACACATGAAGAGATAATAGTTTCTGGGGAACGCACACTGGACCTGATTTAGTGTTGGACCTGATGTGAATGAATGGAAAAGGGCGTGTCGTGAGCAGCCAATCAGAGCAGTTTGCATCCAATTAGCTGGAGCTGGAGAAAACTGATTGGTTATTTGAATACAGACCTCTTGTGGTTTATGGATGAAATTGAATGAACTGCATAGAACACAAGAGGTCTATATGCAAATAACCAATCAGAGCAAATTTCTTCAACTCCAGCCAATCGGAGGCAAGCCATTCTGATTATTTACAGAGTATGTACTTCTAAGAAAGAATTACAACTCAGTGCCTGTGTCTTTCTTGATTATTAATTAGGTTAATAAGATGTTAGCTTTTTATCAATCTAGTGCAAGTCAGTCTAATGAAAGTCAATATCTGATTGGTTGATAAGGGATACAAGACATTTCTGCTTATCTACCAAGTTTATACATAGTGCATCAGAAACAAATACATTAAAATGCCAATACGTTGAAGTAGAGCAATATAATAGGACTGTGATTGGAGCCAATATTACACAGCACACATTTACTAAATAACAACACAAAGAAAAGCTAGTATAATGTAAGAATATAGAAGTGGGGCAATCTGCAGTCTATCCACCAATGTGAGGCAAACTACAGCCTTACAGGAAATCTGATGAAACCACACATATTTCCTGGTGGTAGTCATTTTCCCGGCTCATGTATAATGTAATCCAGGCTGTGGGTTCAGCCATTGTCGCTTTAAATCCGCAGTTTGGATCAGGACCATTAGAAATTACGTCATTTGTTAGTGTCCATGTATTTCAAAGTCGCTTTTTACATTTGTAGGAAATTGAAGGCGCCACAAATACTACTTGGCACTTACATGGTAAGTCACTATTTTTACGTTACCGGTGTTGTAGTCATCGTGATATTTTCGTCGATGTCTACTGTGTCGGATTTATATGAGTCGGGAAACCCTACGAAAACCCACCATCCACACCACATGATAATAGGAACTTTGAGGACAAAATACCTTTGGACTCAGTAATATTTTATGGACCTCAGCAACTAAGGGTAATCCTGGAACAGTATAATGTACTGTATTAGTGCTGCACTGAAGTGAAATGAATACTAAGTAGCACATCACTCTCCGTATTAGCGAGCTCAGAGCGGATACTGGTTGACTGGAATGGCAGTATAGCATTCACCATCCCAATGTCACTTTAGCCATTTCCTCATTGGCTTTTTGAGGAATTCAAATTACTCAGTGAACAGTGAATTTTATATCCCCCATTGCTGTGTCACACACATATGCATCAGCAACACACATGGCCATAAAGATTATTGATCCCTATAGTGCCCAAGAAAAAAACATGCTTTATTCTTATTTATTTACAGAAGAATGTACCCTGGGGCAGTAATCCTAGGAATCAGCTACTACATGTATTCACAGAGAGTGAAATGTGCATGTAATGAAATGAACGGCACAGGGATAACCAAGAAATTGTTATGCCAGGAGTTTCCAAAAAGTAAATAAGCTGGAGGCAGTTTCCCCGTAAGATGATAAAGTGATGACTGGGACTAATACACTTTCATTTCTGCAAGTTCTGGAACTATCATCAGTGTTTTGCTTCACACATTTATTCAGCAGAAGATGCTGCTAGAGACGAACAGGGGTAAGGGGCCAATTGTTACCGTAGTCAGGGTCTGGCTGCACACTCCGTATCCTCAGATATTCCTGGAAACGTGCGGTTGACGGATTGTCAGCCGGTGATTCCATCTGCAGAGAATAAAGCTTCATATAAACCACGCCAAGTGCAACATCTGATCGGCTTATTTACCCTGCAAAGATTTTATCTGGGAGGTGCCCTTACCTCATCAAAGCAGCCCCACATTAACCCCAACAGATCACAGGTATTTGTAGTTCCACAGCTGCTGATGAACCACATGTTGCCTAATTATAATATACTATGCTATAGCTACAGATTGCATCTACAGTGAAACCAGTTCTCTGCAATTGTCTTCCTGGTATTTTTGAAAAGTTGCTTTTACTTCTTCTTTTGCAACAATTCACGCATCAAATTTCTTAAAAATTTCCCTAAAAAAATGTATCAGGAACGTGGCTTGGCGGCCATAGTGTGTGGACAAGTTTCTCAGAGCACCCCTCATTTCTGGACTAAATTTGTTAAAATCGGAGGTCCCTCTTTCCCCTAGCTTACCACCCATTACAGACACAGCCGTTGTCCTGCAGTTGGGACCCAATTGACTCAAACCTGGTCCAAGTAGGCTCACGAGAGCAGTGACCCCCTTTTCAGGTCTGTTGTAGCGCAGCTTTTCCTGCGGTGTCTGGCAGTGCTCCTCGATCACTTGTGATAGCCTGTTCGTTCTTGGCAGCTGGCCAGGGGACTAGTTATTCTGGAGGTGACCCGCTAAGTGACCTCCACCACTTCTTGCAGTTTTCACTCTGTACCAATCGACAGGAGCTCCTATACATGGCTCCCTACCCCTAGCAGCAGAATACTGCTCTAGCATACCAGCCTGCACTGAAGACTGCTCAGATTCATTTTAACAAGAGAATACGCTGACCTTTTGAGAAGTTGCAAGTGCTACAGACCGGAGTGTGTGACATTTCTGACCAGTAAGCTCTGGCTCAGCCCGCTTAAACATATTTTTGATACCCAATGCTTTGAACTCCAGGAATACTGCATTACCATCCCTCATTGCAACACACCTCATTGTGTTCCAAGCTCTCCTCAATTATCTAGAGCTTTCTTTTGCTGGCAAGCCCTATTCAATACCTATACTACTGCCTCATCCAGATGTCAACTGGCTGTTCCATGATCTATGCTAGTGATCCAGCGCTGGGCACAGGGACCTCTTCACTACATGTGAACAGCTGTTTTGAACCATCATTCGGATATTGATATGTAAAAGGTCTGCTGATTAATCCTCCAAGTGATTTGTAAAACTTTTGATATTAGCTGCCAGTACAGGCATTGGAGGCTTGCAGCGGCAGAGACCCTACACAGTAACCAGATATGCGACGATACCTTAAACCTTCCAGCTGTTCATCCTCGCAATCTTTTGCAGGAGATGGCCATGCCCCAGAGCCTATGGAAGCATCCACCTCCCTGGCAGACAATGCTGGCCTTCACGAGATCCTTCAACACATCAAATCTTTATCAACTAAGCCGGACATTTTAGTTGTGGAGCAAAAAATACAAGAGAATGTATCCACAGCTGTTTCTAGCACCCATACTGACATATCACATTTGGCTGATAAATATACTTCTTTGGAAGATGAAAGAGACACCTCAAATGAGTATGTTACAAAGCTCCAAGAGTCTGTCCTACATCAGGCCTCGAAATTAAAGGATCTCCACTCCAGGCATGAGTGGATGACCTAAATAATAGGGGTTGCTGCAATAACCTTCGCATCAGGGGCATCACAGTGGATATACCTCCCCATGGCATAGTGCATGTACTCACTAAAATCTTCAACAAAACTTCTGGGGCAAGAACCTAACTCCCAGATAGTCTGACAGAGCACATAGGGCCCTACGCACCAAAGCCCAAAACACGGAGAAGCCCCACGATATAATTTGCAAACTACAGTACCATTCCCAAAGGGAAGACATACTGCAGAAAATTAGAAGTATTCAGGGTATCGACTTAAATCATAACAAGATCCAAATATTTCAGCATCTCTTCTGGCACACTTTACATTTATGAAAAGTTCTCAGACTTTTGATGGAAGAGCTTTACAAGCACAATATTAAATACCAGTGGGGCTCCCACTTTAGCCTACATGAAGCACATAATGGCAAGCAAGCTCTGCTTAAAAAATCCTCAGATCTCGACAATTTTTGCTCAACTTTGGATCTATCCCCTTATCTCTACAGGAGTCTGCAATGATAAGGATGGTCAGCACGGTGGCTCAGTGGTTAGCACTTCTGCCTCACAGAACTGGGGTCATGAGTTCAATTCCCGCCCATGGCCTTATCTGTGTGGAGTTTGTATGTTCTCCCCATGTTTGCATGGGTTTTCTCCGGGTGCTCTGGTTTCCTCCCACATTCCAAAAACATACTAGTAGGTTAATTGGCTGCTATCAAATTCACCCTAGTCTCGCTCTGTCTGTCTGTGTGTGTATGTTAGGGAATTTAGATTGCAAGCTTTTATGGGGCAGGGACTAATGTGAGTGAGTTCTCTGTACAGTGCTGCGGAATTAGTAGCGCTATATGAATAGCTGATGATGATAAGGATGGCAACAGGTTCATTGGCCAGGCAGAAGCCCCAAAGCCGCTTCATCTTGCAATCAAATGGATAATCCTAGAGTTTATCCTTGAGATCTGCAATGTTCTCCACAAATGTCGTTAACTGGACTGTATGTTATTAACTCCCAAACCAGTACAGTGAAACTTGGGGACTACTCTGAAGGCCCGGTGTTCGCTGGCGCCCCTAGTGGTGGGGACAGACTTGGCTGCGGGCCGACCGAGGGTCGAGTAACGTATACTGACTTAAAGGAGTACCCAGGAGTGGAGTGATTGGCGGGCTGTACTAAAGAGGTATCAAAGGTCACAAGCACAGATACAAAATCCAGGGACAAGCGAAGGGTCAGACACACAGGCAAAGAAGCAAAATCCGGAATCCAGGCAAAAAGGTCAAGGTCAGAAGAGAAGGTTCTCAGGTCCAGGAACAAGCAGGGGTCAAAACACGGGTAGTCAATCCAAGGTAGCAATAACCAAACAGATAGAACAAGTAGGCAGCAGGACTGAGGGCAGAACACTATAACCGGCAGTGAGGCTGCAGACCTCACTGCCCTAAATACCACAGGCCACCAATCAGAGCCTAGCTCTGAGCCTCACACAGCCCCCATATAAATTACATTAATCAGCCCACAGGCTGTGTTAAATTGCGCGCATGCGCCCGGCCACTAGTACCGCCGGGACGCAGCGCCAGATTAGAAGCGTCAGACCGTTGCCTTGCAACGGCCGACCAGGAACTGGAAAGGACGTCCCGGTTCTCAAGGTGACGGCCGGGACGCTAGAGGACCCAGGAAGCGAGCCGCAGCGGCTTGTAACACTGTATATACACCATTCTGAACTCTTGTCTCTGGGGCTTCCTGTAGTTGCATAGGCATAACCGATCTTTATGCCATTATAATTACTATATTGTGGTATCTCAGCCTCGCTATTAATCACTTGATGCTCATTTTAATATTTCCTCCTATTACTATTATGTTCATCTAGTTCTTTTCCTTTTAAGGTTACGTCAGTATTTTGAAGTTTACGTTGTTTATCATATGTTTATCTTACTAGTTACAGCTTTTAGGTCATGGTCTGTTGGAGCAGTGGTCAGGAGCGGTCAGCAGGTGGCAAATGAAAGTGTACACCTTTCCTGTTTGCAAGAAAAGATGGGCATTTGAATTCTGGTTGTATTTGCAAACTAGACACTATCTACAAGATAAGACTATCCTGGTGGGGTGGAAAGGAGCCTGACTACCTTAGAGAAACTGTGTCTCCTAAGAACCCAGACATACGGTTTCTAACATCTATAAGATGCTTATTGTTAACATATATCCTCAAGTATTGATCAGACTTAGACTAAAATATTCCAGTTTACCCTGGTCAGCTCAGCTAGTCTTTCTGTTGTGGAGATGCAAGGTCCTCTCTCACTGGTACAGTTGGCCGTCTCAACTTTGTAAAATGCATCGGGGTGTCTCCGGTTCCTGTTGGAGGTGTGGTTCGTGATTTGCGTCTTCACTGCACATTTGGTTGAACTGCCCTGCTCTTGCACCCTTCTGGCATAAGGTTAGAGAATACGCTATGGAAATTGTGGGATGCCCAGTGCCGAAGGGCCTAGACTTTTGGTTATTCAACCTCCCAAATATTTCATTATCCCAATACAAAATAATCATTGCTCAGACACTTAAACAATGCTGCGAATGCGATTCCGATAGACTCGAGGTCTGATGTTCCCCCGAACCTGAAGGATCAGTTCAACAAGATAGAGATTTATATGACCATAGATGATATTTCCATGTCTAGCCAAGAACGATAACATGGCTTGAGCTTAAGAACTCTCTTTCTTACCACTCCCCAAATATCTCTTCATTTTATCTAGGCAACCTGAGCTTGATGCCTTAGTAGCAGGTGAGCTTCATCTAGATGTTCTAACTGTACAGAAAATATCGGGATGTCCTTATCATTTAGTCTGTGGGAGACCAATGTGGGGGCAGATGTGTGTTTTCTACACTAAGTGTTTTTCTCACAAAGTGTTTAGAAAATACAGTTAAACAAGACAGTTGAACAAACATTGAACATCTATTGAAGAATTGAAGACATCTAGAAATAATCTAGATCTATGCATGTTGCTGTAATCTATCGCCCCCCTGGACCCCACCAACACTTCTCTACACAGCTCCCTCACTTCTTATCCTCTGACATCCCCACCATCATCATGGGTGATTTCAACATCCCTCTTGCTAATCCATGTCCCAATGCTGATTCAAAACTGCTCTCTATAACCTCCTCACTTGACCTCTCCCAGTGGATTGAATCCGCTACTCATCAGGATGGCCACTGTCTTGATCTTGTTTTCTCTAGAATAAGCTTAATTTCTAATTTCCTTAACACTCCTTTCCCCCTCTCGGATCATCACCTTATTAGTTACCCGCTCACTCCCAGTTCTTTAATCTCCCTGCTGTCAAACTCTTTCAAGCCTCCTTATACCTGCACTAATATTAACTCTATTGATTTTCAAAAGTTTTCCATTTCTCTCCAACATCTTATCTCCCCAATTTCTACATTCTCCTCCCCTCTGATATGGCAGTTCTTCATTTTCACCAAACCCTAGCAAATAGCCCTTGATCAAGTGGCTCCAGCGACTCTTCATACCCTGCGTAGACTTTGTTGTTAACCGTGGCACACTAAAGTAACATGAAATCTACAAAAACTTTCTCGTAAAGCTGAATGTCATTCGCGTAAATCTTGTACCTCTAATGATATCAGCGCATATACTGCTATCTACCACTCCTATCAAAGTGCTCTGGGCACTGCTAAACAAGCATACTTCCAATCTCTCATCTATGACCAGGCTTCTAACCTCAAACACCCTTTTAACACATTTAAATCTCTTCTCAATTCTCCCACCCCAAACCCTCCGACTACCATCAGTGCTCAGGATCTTGTTTCCTATTTCAAGGACAAGATTGATAAAATTAGATTAGAAATGGTGTCATCTCCCTCGATTAGCAATCAGCTCAATTCCATCCCAGCACCCTCTGACACCCTCTCTTCCTTTGATTCCACAAATGAAGAGGAAGTTTCTACTCTCTACTTTCTTATCTTCCTACTCTACCCAGGGGCGCACGCAGGAATTTTAGGGAGCTGCTGCGCATGCGCCCGTGCATGTTGCGCTCCGTTTCGGCAGCACTGTACTATACACAGCCGCGGCGCTGTCAAAGAATCTTCCGCCGCGGACGCTTCTTTGACAGCGCTGCGGCTGCTATATAGTACAGTGCTGCTATGTGGGGCACTTCGTTAGCGGGGGGGGGGTTTCTGGAGACCCAGAATCCCCCCCTACGTGCGCCCCTGCTACCTCCTGTCCTCTTAATCCCATACCCTCACAAATTGGTAGGTCCCTGTCCAATGTGCTTATTCCACCTCTAACTAAAATCTGTAATATATCTCTCTACTGGTATCTTTCCATCACTATTCAAGACTTTCCTCTAGTCTTCAAACCTTCAAGTGTTCTCTGAAAACCCACCTCTTCAGACAAGCTTATAATATTCCTCTACCCCCCTCTTAATCTTCCTAAGTTACCCTATTACCACCCTCTAGACAGCTAACACAAGACAACAACCCTCTCACCAACATAGTTGTGTGACTAATCACACAGCACACTAAATACTTTGTAATCTTTGCATTGTAGTTGGACAAATGTTCAATATGATGTAGCCCTTACCCTCGTGTATCAAACCATTGTCCTATAGATTGTAAGCTTGTGAGCAGGGCCCTATTACCTCTGTGTATGTATGTATTACCCAGTATTGTTTTATTACTGTTTGTTCCCAATTGTAAAGCGCTACCGAATTTGCTGGCGCTATATAAATAAATGTTGATGATGAGGATCTTCCCCTCCTCCCTTCTCCCTCACTCAGTCTCATTCATCCTTACCCTATCCCTTGTTTATTTGTCTTTTACTTTTTATTTTATTGTTCTTACACACTGAAAATTTTTGAGGATGGTTTTCTCTATATTTCAGAATGTATTGGAGTACATTGTTACATTTGTTTTCCTCAATAAAGTTTATACAAAAAAAAGTGTAGCTAAGTATATCTGTGCAGAGTCTAAAGGCTTCCAATGCTGCACCGTCAGATCCCTGCAGTCACAGTCCCTAAGTCCCTTTCTCCAGAGATCTGCAGAGCATCTCACTCACAATCAGTAGCACTGCAGAACCTTACCCCCAGGAACGCACTGTGTCTCTATACCTGCTCTGCCATTGTCTGTTTCCAGCTGCCGACAGCCTCTGTGCTCACTTCCCCTCCCAGCAGATTGTGCAGAGCTGCTGAGCTCAGGGGAACCCTTTATACCAGCCGTGGCTGAGAGGCGTAACCAATCCAACCAGATCACATCCACCCTGAAAAGAGGGACTATGTAGGGATCTAGTAGTAATATCTAACATTACCTAGCCATTGTCAGGTGGGACATTTTAGTTTAGAGAGGAAGAGATAAAATTATAGAGAATATACATAGTTATTAGAAAAGGATGTGTATTTTTCCATAGTACTGTAAAAGCACCTTGATGTGTGAGGAAGTGTATATGTACTCATGACTGTCTGTCCAACACTTCTGCCGATAGTTCCTCCAACAGCGACATAGAAAACCTGAAGTGAATGTTGTATAGCCATGTTTGGTTACAGTGTTAGCACTATATAAATAATTTAACTTTGGAGCTGGCTATAGCCTTCCATCAATATTTTTTCCTTTATGTGATACAAATCAATATAATTTTTTCAAGTTGGACGAATTTATTTACATTATTAATGTTTGTAGATAGATAACCACTAATACAGTGCTCTATGGTCCTAAATGCAGCCAAAATCCTGATGCAAGGGTATACAGCCTAAAAGATATCTATAACAACAGTATTATATCATGACATTCAGCGCTTATAGGTTCTCGTAGATAAAAAGGAACAGAAAATAGCATATCAATGTAAATGCATTTATGTCAAAAAATATCCATAATATAGTCTCCAATCCTGTAAAGTGTAGAAGGTAGTTCTTCCACGACACAGGTAATGTACTTCAAAGTGATATACACCTCCTGTCAGGTGACGTTTCCGCGCGTTCCACAGGCACCTTCTCTCCGCAATCCACGTCCTGTTGCCTAGCAGCAGAACTCTATCTCTACTCACCTGTCTGCAGCCAGCATGTCTAACCCGCCTAAATCTCCCTAACCCAATCAGGAGGCACCTTAGAGCACTTAAAGCAGCCTCTGACACATGTCTAGTGCCAGAGTATTGGTTCTACCCTGCTCCAGCATTCAGTTTGCATTCCTGTTCCTGATCTCCTGTGTATAGACTCCTTGGCTTGTTTGACCTCTTCCGGATTTCCCTTGTACTTCGCTGCCCGCACTGGTATTGACCTTTGGACCGTCCCTGACTACTCTTGCCTACTCGCCGTGGTACCTCGCTTCCTTGGTTTAGACTCGGCCTGTCTGACTACCCTATTCGCTGCACTGGTGACTTCCTGGGAGAACCGCGACCTGCACATTGCCCGCAGCCAAGGCCAAACCTCCTTGCGGGGGTCCCTGGTGAACACCAGTGGTGTGTTAGACTCCGCGCCTCTCAGGTTAGTAGCGCTTATACCAGTCAGTGATATTCTCTGTGTAAAAGTGTGACACCTCCCCATCACCTCCGTGGTAATAATAAAGGTGAGTTCCTACCAGATAGCTGGATTATAAAGGCTTATAGGATATCTGAAGAACTTCTCCCAAATTAAGGACTTTCGAAATAAATTCACTCTATTCCCTTCCTCTCCAGCATCTATATCCAAGAAAGAAACAGACAACATATGGTTTGAAATGTTCCTCCTCAGAGCAAACAGACAGAGTGTGTCTGTCTTAGTGCAAAAATGTTTGCCCTCAATGCATTGAGATGTTCTTGCAGCTTTGACATCTTTTTGGCCAGACCGCTTGCATCATCGGAAGCCTGAGAACTATTAATGTTTGACCCCTCCTTCTCTCCTTCAGAACTTTTGGGAAATGAGGATGGAATCTATATGAAGAATGGAAGCGAAATGTAGTAAATTTTCGTGATTACAGAGGGCACCACATACTTTTCAAACACTCAGCTTGACTACTACCATTTGCTCATCTTGGACACTAGTTGAAATGAATTTGTGCTGATGTCCCTCTTGGGTTTGCCCAGGTGATGGTCCATACCAACAATAATGAAATACAGTTTTGAAATATTCACATATACACACAGGACAAACATTAAAAAAAATTCTGCCCAGGGCTCCGGCTCGCACATTCAGAGCAAAGATGCTTCATTACAGAGACGGAGACACCATACTTCGACTGGCCAGAACGCAAAGACCTCTCATATAGGAAAATCAAGTAGTGTCCGTTTTTCCAGATTTCGCAATTGAGATTCGAAAGAGTAGAGCCCAATTTGCTCAAATTAAACAACGGCTTCGGGACTTGCAACTGCCATACGCAATGCTATTCCTGGCGAGGCTCAGAGTGGTGGCGGACGGGAGATCTCACTTCATCTCTACACCAAAGGAGGCCGTGGACTGGCTAAACGGCAGGCCTCGGGCCGGGCCCCAGGTTAGGGCTAGATACAATGCTGGTTTATCTACTTCCTGAATTGGAATAAAGGGGATGTTCCATTGTATTCTATGCTTTGTGTCACAAGCTAGGACTAGGTAGCTCTCCATAGTTTGTAGTAGGGATTGTTTGAGTTTTCTTAGTTTACGGGAATAGGTATACCAATGTTTTTGTCTAGGTATGTGGGGTATTGGGGGAGATGGGATAGGTGTTAGGATGTTTGATACAGTTCCACTAATATGTTTAATTAATGCATTACAGTTTGATCTACATTCAGAAAGTCTGACGGCAAAATGTTATGTACAATTTGTATGTTTTCATTGTTTATATATTCTGAGTACTTCCAATGCAACTTGATGAAATATTACTCTCAAGTACAGTGCATTTTCAGCTGTGTCGCAGATCTGGGAATGACTTACAGGTTTCTGAGCATAGGTGATGGGGTCTCCAAGGGTGAGAAATGGGGGCTTCGGTTCCTCTCATGGAATGTACGGGGTCTTAATGATCGTATTAAAAGATCACTGGTCCTTACACAATTAAAAAAATACAATCCAGATGTGGCATGTCAGGTGCCTAGCGCATGTGCAGTACATACAGTGCACGCGCCGATCTCGCTGTGTGTCAGCACACACACAGTGGGGAAAGACGCCAGGGTCGGCAGCGTCCACATGTGTGTGGTGAATAACCACACACGCGTTGCCGCTGGGGCGGCTGGGAGTTTCTGGGTCTGGACTATAAAAGCCAGACCTGGGACTCCCCCTCATTCTCTCTGCTGCCTGCCCGCTGGACAACGAGCATACACTACACTACAGAAAAGGGTATACTATAGTAATACACTATTCTATAGGGATACACTACACTACAGAAAATATATATTACACTACAGAAAAGGCAATATACTATAGGAATACACTACTCAATAGGCATACACTACACTACAGAAAATATACACTACGCTACAGAAAAGGATTCTATACTACAGGAACGTTCCCTACATTGCAGACAAAGAATTAGATCCAGGATACAAGGATTTGATAAGTATCATTGATAATAATATATATCTATAAAGCTATGTGTTTGTAATGTTGGTTTAAATATTTATATAAATATAACGGTGTAATTATTGTTTGAAATCTGTGATAGTAAAATCAATATTATAAATACTAATTCTTATTAAAGATACATATGTAAAGAAAATAGTGCAAGGATAGTGTAAGGAATAAAGGTGGTTTATATTGATATACTGTTACTAGTGTGAACTGTGAATGCAGGGTTTTCTGTGTTATCAGTAAAGTATTTTCATTTGAATACATACATATGTTGTGAGTATTGGTTACTTACGAATATATGAATATATATTGTGAAGTACTGCTGAGATACAGTGGTTATTGGATAAATAATTCTGTAAACCTTAAGCGTTATTTAGTGTGGTCCAAAGACTGAGTAAGACAACATTGTATAAGGAAAAGTGTGAGTTTTATATACTATATACTGAATCAGGGCCGCCATCAGGTGGGTACGGGGGTACTGTTGTACCGGGCCCGGGCTCACCAGGGGGCCCGGTACAACAGCGCAGCACAGACTTACCTGGGGCCCGCCGCTGGTCTCCGCTACTCTGTCTTCAGCCTGGCTGTCACCGTGACAGCCAGGCACCAGGATGCGATCGCAGGGGTGGAGGGTCACATAATCGCAGGGGAATGATTACTCCACCCCTGCGATCGCATCCTGGCGCCTGGCTGTCACGGTGACAGCCGGGCTGAAGACAGAGTAGCGGAGACCAGCGGGGCCCCAGGTAAGTATGTGTTGCTGTTGCTTATGGGGGGGGGGGCCCAGGGGACACAGGGGGCCCGTACTGGGCCCCTTGATTGCTGAAGGCGGCCCTGTACTGAATTACCTCAGAATATAACTGTATGAAATGTTAGCCCAGGGGGCAAGATTCGACTCAGCAACCTATTAGGAACATTTTAAAGGAAAAGAAATGTAGGTGGCCCAGTGACCAAGCCCAAAGTAGCCCACTATGGGACCAGCCCGTGGGGCAGATGCCCCCCTGTCCCTGGACACACAGCATCTGAGTGAGTAACCCCAGAGACATAAGGCTGGGAGCAGAGGCAGCAAACGTGGGGTGCCACCCCAGCAGGGGAGGCCTGTGCTGGAGTGGAGCAGGCTTATAAATAAGAGTTTTTATTTTGCAACATAGAGATGGTCTATGCAACTTACTAAAACTATTGCACTGTACCACCATGCACCAATTTGCCATGTCTATCTCTTGGGTGCAGGCATAAGAAGAGTGCAGGTGAGAAGGGGCATTACTACCCATGCACCCGAGGCCCACACGCTTTATTTACGTCTGGTTATAGAGAATTTTAAGGTAAGTCTTTTTAAGTACTCATTATACAGTAAGAAAAGTCATTGTCTTTTTTTTAATCCAGTAGTTGTTATAGTTTTGTTTAATAGTTGTGGAAGCCCCAGATTAGATAAATTAGTGATTGCAGCCCTCAATGTCTTCACTTGCGGCCCTCACAGCTCCTTCCTTCTTTATTGTCAGATGTGCTTGTTATAGCTTGTAACACTTGTTATTATTGTTATTATTATCGTAGACTTGTAAGGTGCCACAGTGCTCCGCAGCACCGTACAGTAGGGAAAACAGGACATACGTAAAACAGGGACATACAGGTAGAATAAATAAATGCAGACATGAAAACAAAGGATATGAAGGACCCTGCTCATTAGAGATCTTACATTCTAAATTTAAAATTGCTGCTATTATGTTTTATCAGAATGGTGTCTCATTGACTAAATGTATTGTGTCAAATTATTACTGAGATTAAGGGCAATTTGTGGCCATTCTGAATTTTAGAGGACCGTACTATACGGCCCCTGAAGTGTATCATGTTGCCCATGACTGAGATAAGTAAAATAATAAACTGTATATGCAAATGTGTTTATTTAATGGTAATGTGTTATACACGCACTGATGGGAACACCTCAGATTTTGATCGTCAATCTTCTAACGCTGGTTACAGAATAAAAGCACAAATCTGATTGGTTGACATAAGTTACAGTTTACTCTTTATAGGTAAGCGGCACAGCGGGAGGTAATTACTTCACAAGGTAGGCCGAAACACCTGGAGTGTCCTAATGGGTAGTGAGTTGTGCCTATTTTTTGCCAGGTTTTATTAAAACCATCGACAGCAAAAGAACATGCGTTCCATGACGCATCAGAGTGTCTCCACCCCGCTGCTGTAATACGTCTATGGAAACATGTCCTGTCTGTACCAATCCATTACCCAAAGAGTAATAGATGAATACCCCAATTGAGGAGCACAGTCTGAATTGTACATAATTAAATTTAAAATGAACAAAGTTCTTATGCTTTGCAGAGTTATTTTCCGCATAGTCAGATTTAGTAGTAAGAGCGTTCGTTTTTCTATACACAGTGACTAAGTATATAGACTCACTACTCCAACATTTACCTATAAACCTCATGGTGATGTACTTAATTAAAATTAGGTAATTAAAAAACATACTTCAATTAAAATACATTTCACTGTTATCACGGCCTGTGCTTTAAGTTAATAATGCAAAGTGCATATTGTACACAAATCTATAAGTTATAATGTCATATTAGTGTACCGCTTCGGGGTCAGCGTACATCACAGAGCGTTAATAGCAGTCCAAGCACAGGAGAGGTAGTCATCTTATTCAATTTTGTGTTATTGCTGTAATACAAATGGTTATTTAAGTGGCAGGGTGTGAATATTCAACCCAATATACTGAATCCTTTATATTTCAATCAGTGATTTATTTATAGCTTTTCTATCAATATACTTCTGGTGCGTCTCCTGAAATGTCCATCTCTTCACTCTTTTAATCGTCATTTCAAGGTACTTAACAGTAATTAAACAGACAAAGGGAAGCTTGCATTCATGTGCAGTTCACAAGTGAAGGAAAAATAACTTGTAATTTTTGGGGGATTTAGTGACGCTGTAACGCCCCATTCCTCCAGGCCACAATTTCCAAATTTCCAAAGTATTATCAGGCACCCGGGTATTTAACATAAATATGTGAAAGGGGACTAGACCGTCGATGATTTTTGGACCAGATATATGTGACGTTATTTAACTCCCGGAGTATATACAGATATACAAATTAATTTTACTGCTGACTCCCAGAGATTAAAGCGATTGTCTGTGAGGTTAGTGGTCAGGCCTCAGTGTACTCCACATTTTATTGAACAGATCGTATGCAGTTCACACGTCACTTGTGCCTCTAGTGTCCTCATTCTCCCTCTAATGGAGGGACACTGGCGAGTGATCCGATGATACGAGTGTAAATCTGAATCCCACGGAGGAAGACGTTCTCATTCAAGTACTCGTTGTGATCATGGAGTAAGATTGGGGTATTGTTCATGGGAGAGAACCCCAGCGCATCAAATCCAGCCTGTGGGGATCAGAGAGGTTCAGTTAATGTTCACAATTAAAATTCACTGAGAACCAATGATATCACTGAGACATAGAGAGAAGGACCGAGGTCAAATTCTAGTCGGTAAAAAGAAAATTAGCTTTTCACTGCAGATTCCATGACAATTCTCCTGTACATACTCACCGTCCTAATGTAATTACTGTCGGTGGAAGCTGAGAAGATCTCTGGTTTTAGCGTCATACCCCTGAAAACAGGATATATACATGTATTAAATCACCTGAATGTAATGTCCAACACGCTCCACTAGCTCCTGGGCCTGTCTCATATATGTAACCTCTGCTAACGGCAGACCAACTGCTGTGTAGAGCATCCCACCTCCGCCATATTGCTCTTATCTAGGACAAGATTTCACCCAGCATGGTGGGGAAGACACAGATGGGGGGGAAAAATCAATAGAACGCAGAGATGTTCTACACTCCTGTCTCCTTTACTCACATTTCTTTACAGGGGTCGCTGAATGCTTTCCACCAGGGATTACTGTCTTCCGGTGTGGTCACCCTCTGGTTCATACATTTCTACGGGTAATAAGGAGGTCACATCACTTACAGCACAGAATGTGTCTTTATCCATACTGGACATTATCCACCAGGATACAATGATCACCTGGAATCTCTCTCACCAGATGATACTCCCAGGTGACCTGGTCTCCAGCCGCCCGGCACCAACTCTCTAGCTGAGATTCAAATTCCTGCAGGGATAGACGTCATTATGTACATTGGTGGAAAAGCAGAGTAAGTCAGAGAACCAGACATAGGAAATAAAGGAGAAAGACAGGACGAGGATGACCATTAAACACCACCATACCTTTAAGTTCACAGTAGGTGGGATACGGAGGTCAAAGGTTGCAGACATCTCGGTAGGAATGACGTTGCAGGAAACCCCTCCATTCACCTTTGTCAGGTTTACTGTGGTCACATCACCGAGTGTAAGGGATTGATTGGATTCCAGTCTAAGGAAAAGGGAAGTCTGTTCTCTTAAATCTCTGCCCCCCCCAATTTGTAACCAGAAGAGCTAAACCCCATGGTTCTGGTTCCGCCAATGTTATGGTAGAGAAACCAGGTGTACAACTGTAAAGCAGTTTATCATTTTAAGCCAATTAACCTCCCAATATTTGTTTGAACAGTGGGAGAAAACTGGACCACACAGAGAAAACAAACATGACCACAGGGAGGAAATGCAAACTACACACAGATAGGGTCCTGGACTGGAGCCCATGCCCCTTGTAATATAAGGCACCAACGCTAACCACTGTGCCATCCCTTAATATATTCCCAATATTCCTAAAAAGATTATATCATGGAATAAAGAGCCTTACATAATGCATATTGCATCCCAGTTTAAGCAGATTTTCAAAGTAAGGTATCTGATCTATGAGGCTCATCTGCTTCTTCACATAAAAACACGATAATAGCCAAGAAAATCTTTTACCTCTTCTTCTCTTTTTCTCGAAACTCCAGTAAACTTGATATAACTGAATTCTTAAAACAAAAAAAACGAACATTAGCAAAGAGAAATGGGTCAATATAACAGGGTTTTAAATAGTTTAAATAATTTTAGAGCCCGATGACTGGTCTGTGCCATATCCGCCATTTTTTAAAGGTACGTCACAACCATAAGTTAATATTAGTTCATGTTTGACATATTGTTCTTATCCTGATGCCAAGTCAGAGCCGTAAATTCTAGCGCCTGGGGCGAGAAAGACAAATGCCGCCCCCCAGCCCTCAATTTTAACCAAATGAACCTTAAATATTCCTAAATTGCGCCCCACCCCCTTCAGTATTGCACCCTGGGCGGCGCCCCTGTCGCACAGCCCTAGTTACTAGTGCCAGGTAATATATAAAATCGGGGATAGACTTTATATATTAGATTTACTTTACATTTAGATTTTAGTCAGATTTACATTTTTTTTCATACTCATTCCCATCATTTAGTTTACTACTTCATGCCTCTAACTCAAGAGTCCAAAATAATGTGCATACAGTATATAGATATATTTCTATACCTTGTTATTACTCAGATTAAGATAAATTACATTTTGTCCTCAAATGAACATTTTATCATACATATGGGATTTTAAATAGAAACAGAACATGAAAGCAGGTAAGGACCACATGGCCCATCTCGTCTGCCCATTTTTATTCACAGACCCCAAAAAGCCTTTGATTCAGGAGGGCCTCTCCGCTTGACTTATTGGCTTCCTGCACCCAGAGTCACACAGTCCGTGGTGGAAGACCCCTACATTGTGAGTGTTCTCAGTGAGTACCTGTAAAGGGACTACCCCAATATCAGCCAATCACAAGTGACCACTGTGATGCTTGTGATTTATTGCTGGCAACGGAAAGTCCTGGGGATTCCTGCTTTGATAACTTAGTGGCGGTCGGCACTAACATCAAGTTTTTGTGTAGTTACTTTTTTTTACTATAATAGCAAGGGTGTTATGGAACTGTGTTCATTATACTGGGCCCTCCGTGCAAGTTGCCCCCCCTCCCCCCTACCAGTGACAAGCACAGATTTTTTGGAGGGGAGACATTACTCTTGCACATACGTCTTCTGCATTCATAGAATGGCCCTAGACCTTTTACACAATCTAACAAATGTTTACCACAATAAACTGCTCTTCATTGCAAATTTCCTTTTGTGTATTTTCTATTTTACTTTAATTTTTTAGAAACTTTTTTATTTACACTGTCCTGGATTTTACTATAATTTTTCTTGGGGAAAAAAGAACGTAAAATTGTTTTTTACTATAGTTAATGAATGATAAAATTAGACTATAATTACCATTGGAGAACTAGAAATGAAAGGATTAAATCTGCAGTTATGAATTGTGAATTAATCATGTTCCTGCCTAATTTAGCTCCAGGCTGATGAGATTTCGTATTAGGAAGAGGTCATGATTCAGAGCCAAAATTTCAACTTTTACAATTGTTTTGACTTTTATACATTCTTGGATCACATACATCTGATGCAGAGTGGGACATACCCAATTGCATAGTATATCGCTCTGCGCATGCCCACAAAGTGGGAGAACGCATATGAACTTGCGCAAACTTGCGTGATTCTGGCATTTACGACCGCATGCATCTGGAGAGGCGGGAAAGGAATGGGGAGGGCGTTCTAAGGCAGGCCGAATACAGAAAAGACATGTGTACACATATGCGGCTCATGCAGACCTGCTGAAACACACATAAATACCACGGTTAGGACGGGTATCTTCTGCACCTGCTACAAGACAGATATACGCTGATGATGATGATGATTTGGCATAAACCAGACGCAAATGCTGCTGCGAATGCATCTCGAAATGTGTACGGCTCTGCTTTTAAGCGGAAATGCGCTATTTTTCAGTGCTCTTTTTATGCCCATTTTGCTGACATCTGCATCAGTCCTCCTGTGTTTTACCATGCACAACTCACAAACTAATGTAATTAGGGCTAAACTCACTAATTTAGAGGCAGCTGTATTCTCTATGAAGCGGGAGCCGTGACCGGGATCCCCCCTGCAATGTACGGTTACCCCTACAGGTATAGAGACATAAGGAAGTCAATAGATGTCAGATAAATTGGTTAATGGATCACTACACCGAAGATGCAAACGAAAAAAACACAGATACATATTTATTTGCATCTATTTTGCATAAAATACATATTAGTTATAAAAGGTTTGACCTTGATGGAGACTATACAGCTGGCACTATGTAGGAAACCTGATCATAATCAAGAATTTAATCCCTGAACAACAAAGCTGGGACAAGATTTGACAGATAAAGGCATTCATAATACCAGCCAAACACTCACAGGTCATTGGCCAATCTGATTTTCCAGCCAGATTGATAATAAATCTAGTTGAAAACAACCAGATTGGACTACTAGACCTCATGTTAGTAGTTTAAGTCTATTAAAAGTACAGATAATTACACAGCAAGTAAAGTTTAACATTGTTACATAGACTGTATTCTTATTATGAATATCCCTCATATACATTAAGTGTTTTTATTAGCTCTTATCGTCTATCCCTTTGCAGAAGGTTGCCAGGTTAGGAGGGAGATATTTCTGATGCAGCGGAGTGAGTGACAGACATTCTTTGCAGAAATGCAATATGTGAATTGATGGATGAATACACAGGAGGGGGGCAATGACATCACAGCAGCTTAACTGACAAATTAAAAATCCTTTCGTCCAGATCCCAATGCTGTGGGATATGGATTTGAGGTGTCTACTGGAGCTGGAAGGTAATACTTAATTAAACTATTCTGTTTAACAGAGCTGCAATGAAATGTGCAGAAAACACTGAACAATGTATCCTATTATGCGTCATAGTAAACATGTCTGGAATTCAGAGGCTCATTGTATGTTACAGTGAATGGCCCTTTCACGGATGAAGAATGATGAACAAAGAAGACTTACACCAAACACACTTTTCTCCATAAAACACACTGAACTCGTCTGTAGAGTTTGCAAGACCTGTAAAACAAGAATACAGTGCTGGGTCAGAAACGGGTGGCCAATAGGACGACCGGGGAATATGGGAATGAATTAGACACAAACTGGACTCATGGGCATAAAGTGTGAAATAAAATAAATGGGAAATTAAGTAAAGAAAAATATTGGAAATAATGGTAAAAATAAACATTTGCATTAATAATTAGAGGGAATCACGCACCTTCATCAAGAGTAATCCCAGGATTAAGGGCACAGAATTCATGGTGATCTATAAGACTTCGCATCCCAGTGTGACTACCGATTTCTTCATCTGTTGCAGAGAAAAATGGGATTTATCCTGGACCTCAAGGCTAGTTCTTTGTACAAGTTTCCAGTACAGGTAACTCTACAATACTGACCCTTCCCCCACCCCCTATTCCGAAGCTCAACCCATCTATTACCTGGGACCATTGTGAGGTGAATGGTGCGCGGGAAGTGACGGCCCTCAGACTTCAGCTGGCGGACAGCTTCCAGATACCTGCAGGTCATAAGAAGAGACCCTCAGCTCAACTCTACCAAATAAAATAGAATTACCCAGCGACCAGCCTTCTTTTATGGAGAAGTGAAATATCAGTGGGGAAACTGGATGTTTTCAGAGTAAGAAATTAAACATTTTGTAGAATTGTTCAATTGTTGGACAGTTGCTACAATTTTAAAACGCTACAACTCTGCTGGACAATTAGGTTGCCTTAGACTTACTGGTCGCAAATTGTAACATTATGGGCCCACAGAGGATGACTGACCCAATCAACATTTGATCAGGATCTTACATAGGTTAGACAGGACAGAGCTGGATCATCCATTAGGCAATCTAGGCTCCTGCCTAGAGCCAGTAGACACTGAAGAATCCGGATTACCCTAACCCATGTTTATGTGGGGGTTTTGACAAGCAGGGAGAGCAAGAGGGAGCCCAAATCAATATCTTGCCTAGGGCAACATGTTATCTTTACCAGTTTCTGAGTTGGATGACTGGCAAATTTGGCACTGATTGTAGGTGCATCTGACAGTGTGGTAGCTGTCCATGACAAATCTGCTCCCATATCAGGTTCTCGACTTGAGGATAAACATTCTGCGTCTAATCGGCACCTTTACATTCACTCCATCAGCCCAGTTATTGACATTTTAATTATTGGTCTTCCCGCCATTTGGGTCATCTCCTACTAGTAACTTACTGGATAGTAACTGATTTCATGTCCTGCGTTCCCCTTCCATAAATATTCCCATCTTTGTCTTTATGAGCGGAGAATGGTGGGTACGTCCAGAACTCCTGCAAAGGGAAGTTCTTATTTATTTATTTTTATCCTCATCCCAACTGTCCACATTCTGTAGCCCCACCGACCCTCCTCACCTCACAGATTGGAACCACGTCCGTATGGGAGTTTAGAATCACAGACTTCAGGTGGGGCTGAGACCCCTTCCAGGTGAGGATGACTATTGTCTTACCTGGAGAGAACTAGAAAGATCAGAGAGAACACAACATTATGCACAATCTAATCAGTGGTCATTGTGACTAATGCCACGTTTATCACCATGATACAGACAGCAGCTGTGCTTTTATTGCCGTCACTCCATCATAATATACACCTATATAATTATACCTCATTCTTCCCAATATATTACTTAAAAATAACTGCTAGTCCTTCCAATGACCACACTTACCTCCAGCTTCTTACTCTCCAGCCCAATCTCTTCCGCCATCTTAAGCAGAAACCGGACAATTCCATCTGGAACACAGAGAGGAGAGTTAATAGTTTCTGGAGAACGCGCAATGGACCTGATTTAGTGTTGGACACAAAGCGAATGAATGGAAAAAGGCGTGTCTGCGAGAAGCCAACCAGAGCGATTTGCATCCAATTGGCTGGAGCAGGAGAAAACTGATTGTTTTTTTTAATATAGATCTCTTGTGGTTTATAGATTAAATTGAATGAACTACATAGAACACAAGAGGTCTATACGCAAATAGCCAATCAGAGCAAAGTTCTCCAGCTCCAGCCAATTGAAGGCAAGCCATTCTGATTATCTGCAGACCCTCCCTTTTTCATTCATTGGCATTGCGGCTCTGCTAGCAGCAGGATCTCTGTGTCTAACAGGTCTTTTATTTAATTTCTTTCCCCATTTGATTATTCTTAGAGTATTTTAGGATGTATGTAAATAAGACACAGTATAAAATTATAATACTTGATGTCGGTGTCTTAATTTATTATTAAATAGGTTTGTGGAATTGCATATTCCTGGCTGCCAAGCTATGATGGTGCTTGTAGTTCTTTAAACCTAGAACAGGGTTGGGACATGCTCCAGTGCTATTCGGCACATTTTCTCTAGGGGGCAGAGGGCTGAACATATTTTGCAGGCTTGATTCTCCCAGGGAATTCCACCCCGTGCTGACCAGGCTGATGATGATGACTGGTATATCTTCATTGAGCAATAAACTAAAACAGTATTTTGAGTTGCACATATCTGAACATACGTGCAACTCAAACTACACACATTCGGGTGCAAAATCGCAGCCTTCCCTTTACATGTACGTTCAGGTCACATAATTGCAGTCAACTTTACATGAGGCCCCCTGTGACAGAATGGACCTCCTATGCCTCCCTGTTGTGTTGCTGGGGACCGACTAGGCCAGCCTTGCCTTGTCCTCTTCCTTTATCCCAAATGCTCCCCCTCTAAACACTATTTGGGTGCTCCTTCACAGTCACCTGGAACCACTTCCTTATGGGTGGTTCTTGCTGCTAGGGTACCCCCTTGCTGGACACCTGGGCTGGTACCCCTGACTTCGTCCTTCAGACCAGGGTTGCTGTGGATGGTTTCCCCTGGCCTCTCAAAATTGAGGGAGCTGCAGGGTGTTACGGTCAACTATTAATCAGGATTGGCGCAGGCCTTCCTGAGAAATAGAGTCTAACGTATCCCCCTATCTTCACCAAGAACCACCGCAAGGCAGAATGGATTTTTCTGCCAGGAGTTTGCAGGTCGTGTCCCTCAGGGTAGATGGATGGATGCAGCTGGATAAACACAGGCAGATACAGAGGTAGTGGTCAATATAACAAGCCAGGTCGGATACACTTTGAAGTACACGGAGCCGAGGACAATCCAGAAAGCGAGGTCAGTGAACAAACCGGGTCAGATACACACTGCACTACATGGTGCCAAAGACAATCCAGAAAGCGAGGTCAGAAAACAGCCCGGGTCGGATACACACTGAAGAAGGCAGCACAAGGATTGATCCAGAAAACGTAGTCAGACAAGTGTCACGAACAACGCTCACCTGAGCCTTCGTGACGTGTGTGACAAAGGGTTAACCAAAAACAACTACCTGGTCTGTCTAAAATGATTAAATCCTTCCCTATCTATGCCACACTCTAGCCTTGCCATACCAACTATGTCACCACCAAGGTTTTGTTTATGATGACCTGACACTCTTATTTAGGAAGGCTTCGGTTCTCCCTTAGAATTAATCTAGCACAATTTACTTTAGTCAGAGTTAACATAAACCACAATGTTCTCCTCTTTTCTATTATGTAGCGTTTTGACCAAACTGTTGCGTGAATTCGTAAGAACACAGAGACTTGCACTCATTAAGTGTAATTTAATATGGAAACTACATCCACAATGCTTAAGATAAAACATTTAATAAAATGACATACAAATATAATGCACTTGTTTCTTATAAAATAAAAATGATAAAACACAGAATTGATATCTTACATATAATCAAGTTTCTGGTGCTGGGAGAAGCAGGAAAATGGGACACTCTTCAATATCAGATTGACTCCCAAAAGTGAACAATTTCTTAGAGTCACAGTTCAGTTTTAAAACCAAGCTGCAGGGCCCACAGCCCCCCTTCCTGTGATGTCAGAACTAAGGTCTGTGTAAATGCAAATTAGGGTTTTATGACTCCTGTGGACACAGCTCCTAAGTCAGGTTTTAAATACCCTGTCCCAACTTATTACCAGTATGGCGTACAAACATGATTTTACCTCCACAAAACATGTTATAAGTTCCCCTTCATCTGCATACCACACATGCCCCTGGTAAGTATGATTTTGGAGAAAATGATTTGATATTTTCCTGTGACCTATTCAGCTTGAATTGTCATTCACATATAACCCTGTCTCTGCAGTCAGCATGTCTGAGGCTTCCCAGAGAGGTGAAAGGCTTTCACGTTTGCAATCTGCCATAAATGATACAAGGAGCTACAATACATCTAGGCTCTTTTCTACCAGCACCCTCTGGGTAGTTTAACATTAACACCTTGATTTAACCAGCTCCTCTGAGCCATGTCACATTATTTCTAGAAATTAATTCACAAACACATATTTGCAGATTTATATACCTAAAAATTAGCTTGCACATGTAAAAACAAGCCAGGAGAAACTCACTAGGAGTCGAGAACCAGAAAGCACAGCAGTAGCCAGAAGCAGGGATTAGCAACATTTTTCTCTGACATAGACATGGTGTCAGAGTGAATCTTTTATAGTCCAGGGAGTTTTAAACTCCCCACCCAGAGTCACATGATAGCAGCACCAAGCAGAAAGTAAAGAAGTGAGCGATGTGATCGGGAGTGTGAAACAGGTAAGTTCTTACACAGGTAGCAGGCAGAGCTTTGTTACTAGACGCTGAGTGCCAAACTTCAGAACAGCCGGATAACGGATTAGAGTGGTCTAATCTGTAGGTCACAGGAATTACAGCAGGTGAATAGGCGACAAATCAGGATCTTGAAGCAGTGATGTTTATTGCTCAGAAAGAGTCCTAATAAGGACTGTCACACACCAGGTACTAGAGGTACTAGTGATTATCCAGACGTTCAGATGGCATGTAACAATTGAAATACAAAATACAGTTTCTGACACACATATTGGCAGGGGTTTAACCATCCCCCTGCCCATACCTTGCACCACAATGTCTGAGATATTACATTCAGTGTTTAGCATCAGGATGTAATATATTCTCTAAACTTGGATTTAAATGCAAATTAACCGACGCCACAGCGCCCATACATTAAATATATACAGTTAAATTAATAAATATTTCCTTTAATACATTTTTACATCTAGCACAGCAGCATCAGGCATTAACCCATTTGATACTGCGGCATCTTGACCATGCGGGAGGTGAGGCGGACTTGGCCACACCCTCTATGTGTATAGAACACTTATTTAACACAACAGTGGGTAAATGTATCAAGCTACGAGTTTTCCGGGCGGGTTTGAAAAGTGGAGATGTTGCCTATAGCAACCAATCAATTTCTAGTTATTTATTTAGTACAGTCTACAAAATGATAGCTATAAACTGATTGGTTGCTAAAGGCAACATCTCCACTTTTCAAACCTGCTGGAAACTCAGATCTTGATACATTTACCCCTAAGAGTACTATGAAATGTGCATTGAATGAAACGTCTGGCACAGAGATAAACAACAACGTTTCTAAAAAGTAAATAGGCTGGAAGCAGTTTCCTTGTAGGATGAGCATGTGATGACTGGGACTAATACATTTCTTCTAGTTCTGGAACTGTCATTAATGTTTTGCTTCACACATTTATTCAGCAGAAGATGGTGCTAGAGGTGAATAAGGGTGAGGGGTTAATTGTTACCGTAGTCAGGGTCTGGCTGCACACTCCGTATCCTCAGATATTCCTGGAAACGTGCAGTTGAGGGATTGTCAGCCGGTGATTCCATCTGCAGAGAATAAAGCTTCATATAAACCATGCCAAGTTGATCATCTGATTAGCTTATCTACCCTGTTAAAAATTTAATCTGGGAGGTGCCCTCACCCAACTCACAGTAGCCCTACATTAGTCAGGCTACAGGTCATGCAAGTACTTGTAGTTCCACAGCTGGTGAGCCACAGGTTGCCTAATTATAACACTGAGTTTCTATAGCTACCACAAGATTTCACCCCTTAACAGTTTAGCCAGTTCTCTGCACTTGGCTTCCTGGCAGTTTTTTTAAATTGTTTTTACATTCTATTTTGCAACAATTCATGCATTGAATTTCCTAAAAATATCGCTAAAAAATATGTCTCTAAACATATATCTGCAGAGTCTAAAGTCTTCCAAGGCTGCCCTGTCAGATCATTGCAGTCACAGTCAAACAGTCCCTCTCTCCAGAGAACTGCAGAGCATCTCACCTACACTCTGTATCTCTGCAGATCCTTATCTCCAGGAATGCAGTGTGTCTCTGTACCTGCTCTATCTTTGTGTGTTTTCCAATTGCTGACAGATTGTACAGAGCTGCTGAGCTCAGGGTAACCCTTTATACCGGCCCTGGCTGAGAGGCGTAACCAAGCTAACCAGATTGCATTCTCCTAGGGACTGTCTAGGGATCTAGTAGTAATATCTAACGTCACCTGGTCATTGTCAGCTGGGACGTTTTAGTTTAGAGAGAGATAGTTAAACTTTTAAAGTATATACATCATCATCATCATCATCATTTATTTATACAGCGTTAACATATTCCGTAGCGCTTCACAATTGGGGACAAACATAGTAATCTAATAAACTAACTGGGTAAAACAGACAAAGAGGTGAGAAGGCCCTGCTCGCAAGCTTACAATCTATGGGACAATAGGAGTTTCATACATGAAGTTAAGTCTACATTTTGCATTTCGGTCCAGCCAGACTGCAAAGGTAAAGGTGACTCATAAGCTAAATGATCCCGTCACACAACAATGTTGGTCATGGTATTGTATTGAGGTTAAGAGGGTTGTTGAGGAATATTATAAGCTTGTCTAAAGAGGTGGGTTTTCAGAGAACTCTTGAAAGTTTGTAGACCAGAGGAGAGTCTTATTGTGGGAGGTAGAGAATTCCATAGAGTGGATGAAGCCCGAAAAAATTCCTGTAACCGGGAATGGGCGGATGTAATGAGGGTGGATGAGAGACGAAAATGTAAATGAATGGAATTTGATACTGTTACAATCAAAGCAGAAGTAGAAGTGGTGGTAAGATATACCACTGTATACTAGCCCACTTCTACCACTTCTATAATTAGTATACTCTGTATCATTCTGTTCCCCTACTGCCTTGTGAATTAATCTCGCCTCTGTGAAAAGTTATGCTGGATACACACTGATACAATTATTGCAGATCACACAATTCATGACCGTTTGGTCAGATATTGGAAGAGTGTGTACGCTCCCACCATCATGTTTTATCACTCCAAAACACATCACATCTATTGATTTGTTTTTTGCACTTCCTAAAAATCACGATCAAGGATGGAACGATGTCGGGCAAATGTGGAAGTGTGTACACACTCACCACCAGCAGTGTAGGCAGATATCTGTAGTGTGTACAGAGTCACAATGATTTCAGAAGATGGTTATAAGTGATGAAGATCACAGATCTGAAGGTAAATTGTAAAGGTATACACACATGAATCGGTGTGCTCATCCGGACTTTCAGTCGTTGTAAAGTAAATCATATGTGAAGTAAGATTGTTTCGGTGTGTAATTAGCTTAAGTCCATTATGTTTGGTGAACTCTATACCCATTGCCTTCTCATGTCAAACATCTATGCTCCCTCCCTATACCTAGTTATATATAACTTACATCAACATTACACATAGTACATTACATTACCCTATAGCACACGCGTCTCATACATCATGCATTACATCATCATCTACATTATATGTTACTTAGCTGGTCACCCAGTGTGTGTGGCTGTATTTTATATGGGGTATAAGTATATAGATTATAGTGTGGGTTGCTGCATTGTTGGAGGGTCAGTGATGGGGAAGTGGGTGTCATTGTTTGGGGGTTGATAGTGTAATTACTGTTTTTCCTTCTCTTATTCTGCTCCCATACCAAGACAGTGATCCCTCCAAATTTTGGGACCAAATAGGCCACACCCATGTCTGACCGAAAACACTTAATTTATTTTTTCACAGTCACACCCCTTTTGTAACAGACCATCCCCCTTAGTGGGTAATTATAGTGAAAATCATAAATTCATCCATAAGCAAGGTGGGGGGGGGGGTTACAAGGCTAGACTTACTGTATACAATATGAGGTAAAGTTGGTTCTCCCTCCCACAATCCTCTCTGGCTGCTTTGATAGGCTTGCTGAGATATACGTGTGTATGATTGATATACTCCATGAGTATGTGTGCACATTAAATGGGATTATTTTACTCTTCTTGTTATCGCACAAGGATCGTACTATGACATAAATTACTTTATTACATTGCAGAAACATTTCTCCTGCCAAAGTCCAGACTTCAATCTCTGTTGCTGGCGCTAATGTTACATCCAGGATTTATTTAAAAAAATAAATAAATACAGCATGTCAAAGTCAGGCCTAGCGACCGGATCTGTTTGTCCACATAATTGTATCACAAACAGAAACGAATACAGCGCTCTAGAAGCTCTTCATATTATTTATAAATACAGAGTTCAGATGACAGAATACTGAGCTGCAAGCATACACATACTCAATATATTATAAATATAATTTAATAAAAATATATTGATAAAATTGATATCACCATAATAATACATACAAATCCAATACACAAAATAAGCTTTGAGAAACAAAAACAAGAAAACCGATCAAATATATATAATAATATGCAAAAAATACTCACTCTAAATAAGATACTTATATATAAGTAAGGAGACCCACATCTGATTAAGGGGCCTATATTCAGCACCATTAGAAGGATATATCCATAAAACAATAGTGTTGGTAATGCAGACTCTCAATAAAGGCTTTTAATGATTTCTCAGTCCACGTATTTGCTCTTTCTTCGTGAACTGTAATAAATGTAGAACGAATCACCTGTCTCAGCAGGTTGTAATACAGTCAATCAATTCCGGTGGTAATAAGTCTCTCAATCCAACCAGTGATATAAACTCTCTTACCCAATACTTGGGAGATATATCCGAATGAGACAAATCACCTAATCCAACAAGTTTGAAGCACATAAAGAAGACACTTGGTCTCGGTACTTGTAAATGCTTTGAAAAAGTTCATGTCCGAGCAAAACGCGTCAGTTCATTAAAAGCCTTTACTGAGAGTCTGCATTACCAACACAATTGTTTTATGGAGATATCCTTCTATTGATGCTGAATATAGGCCCCTTAATCTATCCGATCTGTGTCTCCTTACTTATATATAAGTGTTTTATTTAGAGTGGTTATTTTTTGCATTTTAATATATATTTTTGATCTGTTTTGTTTTTTTTGTTTCTCAAAGCTTATTTTGTGTATTGGATTTTTATGTATTGGTATGGTGATATCAATTTTATCAATATATTTTTATTAAATTATATTTATAATATATTGAGTATGTGTATGCTTGCAGCTCAGTATTCTGCCATCTGAGATTTTGTAGTTATAAATAATATGAAGAGTTTCTAGAGCTCTGTATTCGTTTCTGTTTGTGGTGTTTACTTTTTATGGGATGTGTAGGCAATCCCTGATTACAGCAGCCTGAGCTTTTCAGATATTAACTGTATACAGTTATTAGCTATTTATATTTGCATCTTTAATATATAAATTATTTTTTAATTAATCCATTTTGCGTCTAAAGTGTCTCCAATTTTTGGAGAAAAAAACACATAGATGTATGGCAAATTTGGATAGACTGGGCGTACTAACCAGTTCCTGTAGAGCCAATTTACAGTGTCTGTACCATGATAGCACAGTCAGATCACAGTCATTGTATGACCACATTTTCTAGCTTAGAGATGTCTGCTTGTTTCAACTAATATCCTTCATTTAATAATAAAGATGAGCAGCAAATATTACTATTATTTTATGTGCTGCCTCTGGTAAGACGTAGTTCACATTAATCAGCTCATTTGCAGCATTCAGAGTTAACTGGTTCACAGAGAGCTGTAATATTGTTGCAACAATGTAACAATGTAACAGTACTCTTGGCTGACTGACTGTTGTTATTGTGGTCAATAGGGAAAGGAGGGGTATGAAACAAATCTGACTATTACCTTTTCCATCTGAATTGATACTTGTCAGCTAAAAAATACAGCTGATCGGTAGATAGGTTAGAAACAACTTAAATGTATACTTATATCTCCAACAGAAGGAAGTAGGATAACTAATAACAATATATTGCAAATGATTGTAATATGAGTTGAGGGGATATTATTTTATTTTTTTTAAAGATAATTTTGTCTGGAGTTCCCTTGTAAGTCTAAATACCCTCAACCTTCAAATCTTTAGACATTTTCTAAAAACCCATCTCTTTTTTAAGGCTCACCTTATCCCCGATAACACTATTCACACTAATACACCCTTACAACTGTCCCAATATCCAAACTGAGCCACATTTGCCCCTTTTGTCTCAGTCCACTGTAAACTCTCTAATGAGCATACCCCATACCCTTTGTTTTTATGTCTGCATTTATTTTGTCTACCTTGTTTGTCCCTGTTTTATGTATGTCCCTGTTTTCCCTACTCTATGACGCAGTGGAGCACTGTGGCTCCTTACAAATCTACGATAATAATAATAAACCAGAGTATTTTGCATCACTGAGCACCAAAAATTGGATTTACTGGAGTCCTTGTCATTTATTTCCACAACTTCTTCTTACTCTGCATAAATCTGCTTAATAAGTTAACAAATATTAAACAAAACTAAAAAACAACTGCACAGCTGGTTAATGTGTCCTTGGACCCTCACACTGGCTTACTTAGTAAGTGCTTATAGCCAGATGGTAAATATTATACTCTGTAGATGTCATTTAGTTATGTCTGGGTGGTAATGACATTGTGGGCAGACATTAGTCCCGTCCAAATGTTTAGTTTCACAGCAAAGGAAAAAATAGCAATAAATCAAATATGTTGAGGAAAACTGTGATGTTATTTTCTGAGAATAACAGTGATTGAACAAGGTGGATGAATACAGCTTATTTAGATTTTGGCAAGAGAGTTATATAGGAAGAGGTGTTAGTAGCAAGAAGAGGGGGTTATAGTACCACTGTGCAGGTCACTGGTAAGGTTTCACCTCGAGTACTGTGTACAGAACTGGAAAGTTTATCTCCGAAAACACATTAATAAAATGGAGTATAATTCAGAGAAGGGCGACTAACATGATCATCATCATCAGCTACTTATATAGCGCTACTAATTCCGCAGCGCTGTACAGAGAACTCACTCACATCAGTCCCTGCCCCATTGGGGCTTCCAAGGGCTGTATAACAAAATGTATCAGGAAAAAGTTATAGAGCTGAACTTGGAGGAGAGACGGCCCGGAGGGGACGTGATAGATCAGTATTAAGACATCAGGATGGCAGTATCTACAGTATATAAACAAGAGTATTTGTAGAACAAGGGCGCACACATTAGAGGAAGACTGAGAGGGAATATAAGGAAGAACATTTATAGGGAAAGGGTGATAGATCCTTCAAACAGTCTCCCAGCAGCTGTGGTAAAAGAATTCAAGAACGAATGATACAAACATATTACTATTATTAAGATATAGATAAATATTAAGAAAACAACAAAATAACAGACTAGATGGACCTGTAAATATTTTAGTAATTATTTTATTATTAATAAATTTGATGTATTTGCAGGCATTCTGTTCCCATCTGGTCCCTGGAAATGTACGATGCTCCTTACATCTGCCAGACAAACGTAGGCATTATTAGGGTGTAACCCAGTTAAGGTGTCCTCTCTCATACCGACCTGGTGATGCCTTTATGTCAAACTCCCCTTTCATACAATGCCTGCTCCAGCCTGAAGAGACTGTAACGGGGGCTCCGTGGGGGTATTTGTCCTCCAGCCTCACAGAATACACCTCCACTCCAGGCTGTTGGTAGACGAGGTACTAGATTACTACCGCCCCAGATCCCTTAACTTTTATATTTGAAAAAAGAATTACATAAGGTGTACATGTCCTGTTTTACTCCCTATGGATACCATAGTAATAGGATGACTTGTTATTTTATAGTATCTCAGATGGGGAGGTGTTACAAGTAAACTTGGGACACCCAAAATGAAATGCCTAGAGGCTAAAAGTTAATCATTGTAGCGCACTTCCAGGACAATTGTATGAAATGTATTTAAATAAAACCATCATCTTTATTGCATTAATTAAAGCTCATTCGACCATTAATCACATGATCAAAAAGCAGCAACATCTTAAAAATGTGAAGACTCAACACTGAATGACAATTTCAGTTTTTTCAATCCGTTTTGTTTTTAGCAATATATACTTTCTCTCAAACCGCTTGTTACATCTACTAAGTATCAAGTATGGCAAGTGTGCTGAAATATAAATATACTCACACTAATATTAGCAAATATAGACTCAGGAATTCTCTCCTCTCTAAGCTATCTGAGGATTAGAATCTCATTTATATTTGAATTGTGATCTTAGTATTCCTAGATAAGTGCAGATTGAAACATGACCCTTATTTGTATCTTAGACACAAATCTTTATATATCTCTTATAGATTTATAATACTGAATATCGGGAAAGGATCTACAGAAACCTTTTCTCTGTGACATCATTCAACAAAGGATTTAGTTGATAACCTACAAGTAAGTAGATAGGGGGTTAAATTCTGTATCAGTCAGTGTTGTTATTCTTGTGGACTTGATGTTAATCTCTCAGTATACTTTGGGGCATATTCAATTGTTGTTGGAAACGCCGAAAATCTCACGCTCAACTCAGCTTTTTTAGCAAAATGTAATATAACAAGGCTGTAATTGTATCTAAATGCAGATTCTCCAGCACCTTGGCTGTTTGTTTTACGAAATTGAAGCTGTAACGTTGGGGGAAATGACATAACGAGTTCAGCTTGTTGATATTTCACTCACCTGACTGTGATCAACGTACCTGAAGCAGCCATTTTTAGTAAGGGCAAACAATAGTTTTGAGTTAATTTCTCAGTTATAAAAATACTGAAACTTTTAGCAGTAAATTATCTCAATTATTGAAACAGAAAGTGTTGTGCTGTTTGCATAGGTCACTAAATGTGACCCTTGTTTTCATTCAGGTGCTAGATGTAGCAAAAGTCTTATGAAGTTGCCTATTATCCCTAATTCCCAGAAAGTCCCAACTTTTATTTTTTCTACTGAGAAATGTCCCCATTTATCAGTATTTACCATCTGTACCCAACACTTATTCTGTGGAGTGAATGAAGTTATTATTATTATTACCCTTTATTTATATAGCGCCACTAATTATGCAGCGCTGTACAGAGAACTCACTCACTACTGATATATTCTCTGGACTGTATAAATTCCTATTTACTGAAAAGGTTACTGACCTTTATCTGACCCAATCATTACATTGCTGTATGTTAGTTCATTGGACCCAGGTGTATTTCGTCAAAAATTCAGGAGCAGACAAATATCACCCAGATGGATCAGGTAGGTATTTCTGAGAAGACCTTTTAAAATGCAATGGGTACTTGTGGTGTCAGTAACATGCACAATATGCTTAGATTAGGACATAATATCGGTGACTGTCCTACTTTTAAAAAGTTTTGTAGGAGCATTTATGTGGGATAGTTGTTGCCACTAGTAACACTCAGGAGCCCTAGCTTAGATATACCTTCCTTGCAGAAGTGGCCACACATTGATGAATGTACCCTGGCTATTGATACTAGTCCTAGTACCCCCGGTTACCGATCACCAAGTACTAGTACCCCCGGTTACCAGTATGCCAAGTACTAGTATCTCCGGTTACCAATCACCAAGTACTAGTACCCTGGTTATCGATACAAAAAGTACTACTTGATCTACACCTCCAATTCTGGACCCGACTGTGGTCATCACTGTACTGTGAAACTAAGCAGGTACATGGGCACTGCCATTGTAGGGCTAGATGCCCAGTCCTACAGTCCTGACAAGCACCACTCTGTCTGTGGTCAGTCACACTGGACTTGCACTAGCTCAGGTGCAAGGAAGCTCTGCATACCTATCTATCTCATCACTAATGGGTACTCCCATTTCCTACCCAAGCAACCTACATCTATGTGATGCCACCACTGGGCCCATGTACACTTTTGAATGGCATCTTGCTGTCCCAGTGTTACAGGTCTGATTGTATAATCTACAAACAGTAAGGAAATAATGTCCAGTGCACAAAACATGTTGTGGAACACTTTATACAATGAGACAGTTTTTATAAATCTCTGAACCTGTCTGGATCTGACATAGATAATTGAACCACTGCTACCTGTTCACGGACGTTTGGCAGGTCACGTTTTATGGTGGATACACTGAGAAGATAGGGGGATCATGTACATAAGAGTTTCCAATCCTGAGGTGTGTGCAGCAGCTAGCGGCTCTGCACCCTCTCACTGTGCTATATTACGGCTGTCGGTGTTGATGCATAAAAACTCTACAGGACGTTGAGGTGCAAAACTGCAGATTCATAAGCTCCGTGTACCAGGTGCAAATATATTTTTATTTCCTATTTATTGTGAAAATTGTCTTTGTGAATTGCAAAACATTACAAATTTATATTTTCTTTAACACTGAACAAGGGTACGATAGTACCAGATTGAACTGTACTATAACAGATCACTCATCTCTGTCATGAAGTGCAGTTTCCCATTGCTAAGAACTAAAACAAAACACCCTGCTATTATAATGATGGTCATCTACTTTATTTACAGTAAATTTAAAGGTATTTTTTTCAAGTGTTCATTATACAGTGTCATTCTGTAATCCAGTGTAGGTGTTATAGCTTTAATAGACTTGTAAACTCCAGATTAGTTAAGCATTGCAAGTGTATGCACAAAAGGGTTTATTTAATAACAGTGTGCAATACACACATGGCTATAACCTAGAGCAGCACCTCAGATTCTGAATGTCATTCTTACAAAGCTGGTTACAGAATAAAAGCACAAATCTGATTATTTGATATGAGTTACAGAACAAGCATGTACATGGCACCAATAACTTAGCCCCAAAGCGGTCCGCGTGCTATGATCTGTGAAGCCAACACCCTCTCCGACCATAGTGTAGGTTCCACCGACTATTTTATATGATCCTCCGCATTATACTGTGCAATAGGGGTCTGTAGCGGTTATAAATCTGCCTGTGACTCCCGCTCATTACTGTGCATCGCTCTTCAGTTGCCAACATCACACAGCGACTGCACCGTGAACGGATCACTGATCTCTATGTGATGTGCACTCACTGCCATTTACTCCATAGGTTGGTCAGACCTGTACCCTGCTTCTATTGTCTTTGGTCTGTCCAAATCCATGGTGGGTATTGAGTCAGGGGGAACTTGGCAGTATCGCCAGTTCCATGGTAAATGGTTGGTATACGGCGCAACTCACAGCTCCGATAAATACAATTTCCACACCAGTGGGTTTAAATTAAATCTGATCTTAGCCAGCTTTATTTTCCACACAGGATAACACAATTTCCAAGCATGCAGCATCACATAATTAAACACAAATCCAATCTCTCTGTAGCACATAATTGCTAGCACTGAGGTGGAATTGGCATCCAAGACCCAGAAATCCGCTCAGCTTGAACTGCAACCTAAAAGCCACTTTACTGCAGACTGAGAGCCGCCGTTTATCGGGGATTAGGAGCTTGTTATATAGGCCCCTCACTCTTTATAGATAAGAGGCAGAGCTGCAGGTAAGCACTTCACTAGCTAGTCCCAAATCTCTGAGCAGAGTGGGGTTACTGACCTTTAGGCCATTCCACTCAGGGGTTCATTTATATTGCCAAATGTTACTATACCCATCTGCAGCACAAAAAAAACACCCTTTCCATGTCAAAGATCGTGTAGCTTCTGCTGATTAACAGGTGTCTCTATCCCAGGCTCATCTGCTGCAATACATGTGTGGAAACAGGTGCTGTCTGTAACAGTCCCTTATAGAGCTCACTGCTTACCCAAAGAGAATTAGATGCAGACCCTAATTAATGAGCATATGACTTCTGCATAATACATAACTAAATTAAAAATTAACAAAGATATTTCGCTTCGTAGAGTTATCTTCCGCACGGTCAGATTTGGCATCAATGTTTCTCTACACAGTGACATATATAACTTGTGTAAATCAATCTATTTTAAACATTAACCTGAGCCATAACCGTGTGACAGAATCTGAGTCAGCAGCAAGTTCTTTGGCAGACAAAGCAATAGTCGTACAATGTGGATGGTAAAATGGAATTCCTATGTACGTAAGCTACACCGGGACTGGCCACTAGGGGGCAGTGCACGAGACACACTCTCACTCCACACAATGGGATTCTTTAATAAGTCATTAATATTTATTTTCAGTCTTTAGAACATTGTGGGCTCATCCACTCGTGCCGGGAAAATAGGTAAAAACTCTTCTAAACTGAAACGCTCTTTGACGCGCTCTTACCTATACAATCTGTTGTACTGGCAGCGTGCATATAACCAAGGGTGGAGGTGCCAAAAGAAAACCTTTGTAGTCTTCATTTATTACACCACTCCCAGCTTTATGGATAAAGCTAATGTTGATGAACTTCAGTAAAATTATATTAAAAAAATGCAGAGAGAATATTGTCCACAAATCAGCGATAATGCCCCGTGCCAGAGCATGTCCCCACTCTTGGTTCGTGTGCTGCACTCAACGGTCCAAGCTCAAATGTAGGAGACTTAGCTGTGAGTTTATTCAATTTTGTGTTAATAAAATAATTTGCAATGGAGACGAGTTACCTACCCAGGTATGTACTTAGCACTGCTGTCTAATGAATGTTTATTTAGGTGGTAAGGTGTGAATTTTCACCCCAATATGCTACACAGAATCCTTTATGCTTCATGTCAGTGATTTATAGTTTTCCTATCAATACACTTCAATTTTACGTATTGCGTTCTCTACAAAGCATTATCAGGCACCTGGGTATTTATACCCGTGATTGATGGAGGATAATGATGATCATGAAGGAACAGACATAAGGGGAAAGAGACTGGACTGTCACTGATTTATGGACTCTATAATTATTATGGAAACCACAAATATTTAACTCCCTGAGTATATCGAGTTATAAAAATTATTTTTACTGCTGACTCCCAGATATTAAAGCGATTGTCTGTGAGGTTAGTGGTCAGGCCTCAGCATATTCCACATTTAGTTGAACAGATCGTATCCAGTTCACACGTCACTTGTGCCCCTAGTGTCAGCATTCTCCCTCTACTGGAGGGACACTGGCGAGTGATCCGATGATACGAGTGTAAATCTCAATCCCACGGAGGAAGACGTTCTCATTCAAGTACTCGTTGTGATCATGGAGTAAGATCGGGGTATTGTTCATGGGGGAGAACCCCAGCGCATCATATCCAGCCTGTGGGCATCAGAGAGGTACAGTTAATGTTTATCCACCCAACACAGTGGAGCCATTTTGTGGGCTGGGCTAATAATATTCATGAGAATGCAGCCTATCAATTCACTCGAAACCAGTGACATCACTGAGACATGAAGAGAAGGCACAAGATGGAATTCTAGTAGGTTGAAAAGAACTTTTCACTGCAGGTTCCATGAGAATCCTCCTGTACATACTCACCGTCCTAATGTAACGACTGTCGGTGGCAGCTGGGAAGATCTCTGGTTTTAGCTGCAAACCCCTGAAAACGGGATATACACAAGTATTAAATCACCTGAATGTAATATCCAACGCTCTCCACTAAACAATGGCTCAGCCTCATAACTAACTAATAGCCGACTGACAGCCATGCAGAGCATCCCACCTCCACAATATTGCGCATAACTAAGGCGACACAATTTCACCCAGAATGGAAGTCCCAGCCGTTCTCTCTATTGACCAGTATAATCACTGTCCACCTTTTATAGTGCACTATCCTGGTCTAGGTAAATTGTTAGCATAGTCTTTATGATGGGGGGGGGGGGGGGGGGTGGGGGTGTGTGTGTGTGTGTGTGTGTGTGTGTGTGTGTGTGTGTGTGTGTTCAAATCAATGGCACAAGGCATGTGTACAGTCCCTTAGCAAGTTTATCTACACTCCTGTCTCCTTTACTCACAGCTCTTTACAGGGGTCGCTGAACGCTTTCCACCAGGGATTACCGTCTTCCGGTGTGGTCACCCTCTGATTCATACATTTCTACGGGTAATAAGGAGGTTACATCACCTACAGCTC
The DNA here is from genome assembly GCF_038048845.1 of Mixophyes fleayi. NCBI lineage: Eukaryota > Metazoa > Chordata > Amphibia > Anura > Limnodynastidae > Mixophyes > Mixophyes fleayi. The sequence goes on from NC_134409.1 coordinate 139,393,675, forward strand.
AGAGTGTGTGTATCCATACTGGACCATTATCCACCAGGATACAATGATCACCTAGATTCTCGCTCACCTGATGGTACTCCCAGGTGACCTGGTCTCCAGCCGCCCGGCACCAACCTTCTAGCTGAGATTCAAATTCCTGTAGAGAGGAAGAGGAGGAGGAGGAGGAGGACGGATTCAGGGCAGGTGGATAAGAGACGGGACATCATTTCAATGGTGGGATTATACAGCAAGGAGAAAGTCAGGCAGGACGAGGATGGTCATTAAACACCACCATACCTTTAAGTTGACAGTGGGTGGGATACGGAGGTCAAAGGTCGCAGACATCTCGGAAGGAACGACGTTGCAGGAAACCCCTCCATTTACTTTTGTCAGGTTTACGGTGGTCACATCACCAAGCGTGAGGGAGGGATTGGACTCCAGTCTAAGGAAAAGGGAAATTAGTCTGTTCTCTGTGATGCCCCCCCACCTATTTCTAACAGGAAGAGCTAAACCCCATGTTCTGTGTCCCCCAATGTTAAGGGAGATAATTTGGGCGTACAAGTGTAATACCAGGAATGTGACTAAATTATCACGTCAAGCCAATTAACCTCCCAATATGCTTTTGTACAAATATGAATACGGAGACCATAGATGGCCAAGAAAAGCTTTGTACCTCTTCTTCTCTTTTTCTCGAAATTCCAATAAAGTTGAAATAACTGAATGCTTAAAAACAGAAAAACAACAATTAACAAAACAACAAAAGGTTTCTATAGTATTATTAGTAGTATATTTTAGGGCCCCGTGACTGATGGTTTTTTAAAAGGTATTTCACAACCATAAGTTAATATTTGTTCATTTTCTCATAATTCTCTTACTCCCATTTGCCTGATTTGACACTACCTGCCCCAGTATTTCACACCTAACAAATGCCCCAGACCCAGTCTGGTTACAGACGGGTCTTTTTTTCTTTCTGTACATTACTGGAAACATTAGTAAAGTAGTTCATGTCTCTGTAATACAAGATCTCCAAATAATGTGCCTACAGCATGTAGATATATATATATTCAAATATTTGTATACCTTGTTATTGCTCGGGTTAAGATAATTTGAGAACAAAATTTAATTTAACATTTTACCATAGGGGTGGGATTTTACATAAAAACAGAACATGAAAGCAGGTAAGGACCACATGGTCCATCTCTTCCGTTAGCTTTCCATTCTCAGATTCCCAGGATTTGGCTCTGGAGGGCCCCAAGCTATCCGCTTGACTTATGGGCCTCCTGCATCCAAAGTCACACAGTCCGGGGGGGAACTACTACCAGGGGGCGATGTCTGGGCCCCACAGTTCCAGCCACATCTGTCCTTACATTGTGAGCGTCCACAGCGAGTCCTGGTAAAGGGACTACCTCAATACCAGCCCATCACAAGTGACTACTGTGGGGAAAGGCTTGTTGATTATTTGCTGGCGACAGAAAGTCCTGGGGATTTCCTGGTTTGATAATTTAGTGGCGGTCAGCACTAATATCAAGTGATTCTGGGCAAAGTGCATTCCACAGCATTAATGTTGCACACAATCCCACTACAATCACAGAGCACCTGTCATATGTAGACATTTTCACAACGGTTTCCAAAAGTAAACTACTACAGTCAATTGCAGAATTCCTTGTTTGTATTTTACTTTACCAGATTTCACTACTTAATAAATAAATGATACAATTAGGCTAGCGTTACCATGGAGAAACAGATTAACGGATTACATCTGCAATTATTCAGTTAAGTTTCTGCCTAATATAGCTCCGGACAGATGAGATTTCAACTCTAACAATTCTTTTGTCTTTTATACATTCTGTATCTTATACATTTCTATGTCATACTGACCTGGTTACCGTACACAGTTCACAGACTGTAATATAAATCAAGAATTAACTCACTAATTTGGAGGCGGCTGTATTCTCTATGAAGCGGGAGCCGTGACCAGGATCCCCCCTGCAATGTACGGTTACCCCTACAGGTACGAGAGACATAAGGAAGTCAATGGATGTGAGAGAATGGATCACTAAACCGAATATGCCAACAAAAAGCCACCGACATATCTATGCAGCTATCATGCGTAAAGAAAGATGTTCGTTATAAGGGTCCGATTGTGGTGGAGACTACACAAGACACTGTTCAGGAAACCTGGTCAGAATCAGCAATTTACACCCTGAACAACAAAACTGGGGCATTCATAATTCCAGCCAATAAAAAAAAATATAATATATATATATATATATATATTCACAGGGTTCCACTTAAATGGTTATTGGCTAATCTGATTTTCCAGGGAGAGTGGTCTACTAGACCTGCCTTTATGCTAAAAGCTTAAGTCTATTAAAAGGACAGAAGATAACGCCACATTTTTACATTATTATATCGGACAGTATTATTAATATCCCTGATATAAATGATTAACGGTTTTACTTAGCTCTTTATCCGCTATACCTTTGCAGAAGGTTTGGCAGGAGATACTGAGGCAGCAGAGTGAGTGACAGACATTCTGTGCAGAATGCACCATGTGAATTAATACACAGGAGGGAAACAATGACATCACAGCAGCTTAACTAACTGAAATTAAAAATCTGCTTGTCCAGATCCCATTAAAGCTGTGAGATGTGGCTTTTAGTTGTCCAATTTACACCTGAACACTATTTTTTATTTTATTTTTTTAACAGAGTTGCATTGAAATATACAGAGAACAGTAAACAATGTATCTTAAGCTTGTGCATCGTATGAAACATGTATGTTACAGTTAGTGGCCCTTTCACGGATGAAGAATGATGAACAAAGAAGACTTACACCAAACACACTTTTCTCCATAAAACACACTAAACTCATCTGTGGGGTTTGCAAGACCTGTAAAACAAGAATACAGTGACCGGATCAGAGACAGGGCGGCCAACAGGACAACCGGGGGAGATGGGAATAATTGAGACACAAACTGGACTCATGGGCATAAAGTTTGAAATAAAATGAATGGGAAATGAAGTAAACAAAAATATTGGAAATAACGGTTTAACAAGAAACATAAGTATTAACAATTAGAAACACGGACCTTCGTCAAGAGTAATCCCAGGATTAAGTGCACGGAATTCAGGGTGATCTACAAAAAGCTCCATCCCAGTGTGACCCCCGATTTCTTCATCTGTTACAGAGAGAGATGGGATTTACCCCGGGCATCAAGATTGGTTCTTTGTACAAATTTCCAGTACAGGTAACTCTACAGTACTGACCCTTCCCCAAACCCCCTATTCCGAAGCTCAACCCATCTATTACCTGGGACCATTGTGAGGTGAATGGTGCGCGGGAAGTGACGGCCCTCAGACTTCAGCTGGCGGACAGCTTCCAGATACCTGCAGGTCATAAGAAGAGACCCTCAGCTCAACTCTACCAAATAACATAGAATTACCCAGCGACCAGCCTTCTTTTATGGAGAAGTGAAATATCAGTGAGGAAACTGGATGTTTTCAGAGTTAGAAATCTCTGGAGACTTTTTCCACTAAAGATAATTTTTTGACAGCTGATAAAATCCTGAAGGTGCCCAAACGCTGCAACTCTGCCGGACAGTTAGGGGATTTTACACTTTACTGGTTGCAAGTTGTAGCATTATGGGCCCATAGAAACTGAAGGACTCAACCTATGTTGGATCAGGATCTTTCATAGGTTAGTCTGCAACGAACTGGATCATCCATTAGACAACCTAGTCTCCAGTATAGGGCCCAGTGGGCACTGAGGAGCCTGGATTCCTTATCCCATTTTTAGGTGAGGTTTTTTGACAAACAGAGAGGGTAACAGGGAGCCCAAACCAGTATCTTACCTAGGACATAACACATGTTATCTTAATCAGGCTCCGAGTCAAATGACTGGTAAACTGTCCACTAGCTGCATCTAGCAGCTGTCCAGGCAAACTCTACTCCTGTAGGAGCTTCTCGATTTGAGGATACACGTTCTGCGTGTAATCGGCACGTTTCCCATTTACTCCATCAGCCCAGTTACTTAAATTTTTATTGTTGGACTTCTCGCCATTCAGGTCATCTCCTACTAGCAACTTACTGGATAGTAACTGATTTCATGTCCTGCGTTCCCCTTCCATAAATATTCCCATCTTTGTCTTTATGGGCAGAGAATGGTGGGTACGTCCAGAACTCCTGCAGAGAAAGTTTTTATTTTATCTTCTTTTTTCTAACCTCATCCCAACTTTCCACATTCTGTAGCCCCACCGACCCTACTCACCTCAAACACCGGAACCACGTCCGTATGGGAGTTTAGAACCACAGACTTCAGGTGGGGCTGAGACCCCTTCCAGGTGAGGATGACTATTGTCTTACCTGGAGAGAACTAGAGAGAACACAACATTATACACAATCTAATCAGTGGTCATTGTGACTAATGCCACGTTTATCACCATGATACAGACAGCAGCTGTGCTTTTATTGCCGTCACTCCATCATAATATACACCTATATAATTATACCTCATTCTTCCCAATCTATTACCTCAAAATAACTGCTAGTCCTCCCAATGACCACACTTACCTCCAGCTTCTTACTCTCCAGCCCAATCTCTTTCGCCATCTTAAACAGGAACCGGACGATTCCATCTGGAACACACATGAAGAGTTAATAGTTTCTGGGGAACCTACACTGGACCTGATTTAGTGCCGGACACGATGTGAATGAATGGAATAGGGCGTGTTTGTGAGAAGCCAATCAGAGCGTTTGCATCAAATTGTCTGGAGCTGGAGAAAACTGATTGGTTATTTGAATACAGACCTCTTGTGGTTTATGAATGAAATTGAATTAACTGCATAGAACACAAGAGGTCTATATGCAAATAACCAATCAGAGCAAATTTCTTCAACTCCAGCCAATCGGAGGCAAGCCATTCTGATTATTTACAGAGTATGTACTTCTAAGAAAGAATTACAACTCAGTGCCTGTGTCTTTCTTGATTATTAATTAGGTTTGCAGAACTGTATATTCCCGTGGGCCCAATGTTGGTGCTTGTAGTTCTGCAAACCAAGTTAATGGTTACCTATATTTTACACATTACCCCAGGGATGGGATGTGATTCAGTGCTACTCAGCTCGTGGATAGTTTTCTTTAGGGTGCAGAGAGATGCACATTTTTTTGCAGGCTCGATTCCTGCAGGGAATTCTGCCCTATGCTGACTTGGCTACAAAATGGCAGCCTTACTATACATGGCCCACTGTTGTATATCAGGCTTATTTAACACAACTTATGTGCTATAACTCAGAGGAACCAATCAGATGTTAGTTTCTTATCAATCTAGTGCACGTCAGTCTAATGAAAAAGTTAATATCTGATTGGTTGATAAGGGGTACAAGACATTTCTGCTTATCTACAAGTTTATACAAAGTGTGTCAGAAAAAAATACATTAAAAGACAAATACGGTGAAAAAGAGCAATATAATATCACACAGCACACGTATACTAAACAACAACACAAAGAAAAGCTAGTATAATGTAAGAATATATAGAAATGGGGTAATCTGCAGTCTATCCACCAATGTGAGGCAAACTACAACCTTACAGGAAACCTGATGAAACCACACAATCCTCCACACCACGTGATAATAGGAACTTTGTGGACAAAATACCTGTGGGCTCAATAATACTCTTTGGACCTCAGCACCTAAGGGTAAAACTGGAACAGTATAATGTATTAGTGCTGCACTGAAGTGAATACTAAGTAACACACACATCACTCCCCGTATTAGTGACCTCAGAGCGTTGGCGGCTTAGTGCCGCCGTTTCCTCATTCGATTCTTAAGAAATTTAAAGCACTCAATGAATGGTAAAGAGCGACAATGGCAGAACCCGGCAACTGGACAATTTAATCTAAGGGTTAGGGTTAGGCGCTGGCTCCTGCCGTTACTACTTTAAATACAGCAATCTCAAGGTCGCTCTGTTTTATGATGTAAAAGTGAAGTTCCGGCATGCAGAATGTACGCAATTTTTAGCAGTCTTTTAGCACGTGGCATTGGGGTCGCAAGTATCCTCTGTCTGTTTTAATGCAAGTCTGCATTTTTTTTTAATATATACTCATTGTAGCTAATACACTAGTCATAAAACGTACTCCAACCGAATACATGTAGTAACTGATTCCTGCAATGTGTCTACAAGACTTAAAGCTGACTTTTTCTATACAATTTTAAAGGGTACTAGTCACCAAGAGAACAGGTTGGGGGAGGGGGTTCTTCAAGTAAAGGAGGCTGATCTATTATGTCCTGTGGTTTTTGGACTCCAGCGCCGGGTTTGGTAAGCTGCCAGTACAGCTTACCCCATATGTTAGGTATTACGTTTCATGCTCATGCTATTCCTTATGCTTCTTATATGTGTATTTTACTGGTTTGTCCTCTGTCATTGTACCAAGCGCTAGTTCCTACTGTAACACACTGAGGAATTGTGTGCAGTCATAAATACACAATAATTCTAATCCATCAGAAGACAAGTAAATACACAGCACAGAGACAAATCTGGTAATTATTACTTGTTTAGGTCAGTAAATTAGTTTCTATAAAGTAAATAAGCTGGAAGCAGCTTCCCAGTCAGATGATTATGTGATGATTTGGCTTAATACACTTTCATTTCTGCAAATTCTGGAACTGTTACATCAGTGTTTTGCTTCACACATTTATTCAGCAGAAGATGCTGCTAGAGGTGAATAAGGGTAAGGGGCCAATTGTTACCGTAGTCAGGGTCTGGCTGCACACTCCGTATCCTCAGATATTCCTGGAAACGTGCGGTTGACGGATTGTCAGCCGGTGATTCCATCTGCAGAGAGTAAAGAGCTTCATATAAACTCACACCAAGTGCAACATCTGATCGGCTTATTTACCCTGCAAAGATTTTATGTGGGAGGTGCCCTCACCCCACCCCAACACAGCAGCCCCACATTAACCCAACAGTGCCAGGCTACAGGTCAAGCAGGGACTTGCAGCTCTACATCTGCTGGAGTATACACCTAAGTTACTATAGCTACCACCCCAAAAGTTATAGCCACATCTTTGCACCTGTCTTGACAAAGTGGGTTTAGTTTTTGTTTTGCAACAATCCATGCACTGAATTTCTTACAAAACATCCCTGCAATGTGTCACTAGTGTAACTCTGCAGAGTTCAAAGTCTTCCAAGGCTGCCCTGTCAGATCCCTGCAGTCACACAGTCCCTCTGCCCAGAGATCTACAGAGCATCTCACCCACACTCTGCAGAACCCCAGTGATACAATGTGTCTCTGTACCTGCTCTGTCTTTGTTTCCGTTCTCACTGCACCAGCAGCCTCTGTAGTCACTTCCCCTCCCGACAGATTGTGCTGAGCTCAGGATAACCCTTTATAGCAGCCCTGGCTGAGAGGCGTAACCAATCCAACCAGAGCACATCCACCCTGAAAACAGGGACTGTGCAGGGATATAGTAATACTCTAACGTAGTCTGGTGGGAAGTTTTAATTGTGAAGGGAAGAGAGAGAGATAAACTTATAAAGTACATATATAGTTACATAGATAGTTATTACCATTGCCCAGGATACATGAAATACTATGAAACCTGTCAACAATCAAAATGGGAAATTCGGGACCAATTAGGTCACGCCCAGATCTGACTAAACAACGCCCCTTTTCTATTCGACCTCCCCCTTTAGGTGGGTAATTATATTGAAAATCACAAATTCGTCCATAGGCAAGCATGGAGGGATGGGGGTCACAATGCCAGACTCACTATATAAAATATGCAGTGAAGTTGGTACACAATCATCTCTGGCAGGTTTAATAGACTTGCTGAGAAAGATGTGTATGTAGGATGGATATACTGTATGAGTATTTATGCACATTAAATGGGGTTATTTTATTCTTTTTGTTCTGGTACAAGGATTGCACTGTCACCTAAATTACTTGTCAATTTGTTACAGTACTCTACTCTGTCATCTGATATGTGACCCCCTCTATATAGGACTGTATACAGTGATATTTCCCAGTCCGGTAATAAACAGAAGTGATATATTCTCCCCGGATCCTTCTGCCTGACCTGCAGAAATATTTCTCCAGCCAAAGTCCAGAGTTCAATTTATGTTATTGGTGCTGTTAATTGTTACATCCATTATTTATAACTCATTTACTGCTGTGTTCATCAGCCTGTAACCCTTTTATATCAGGATCACTAATTTACAGGGGTGATTCACTAGCAATGTGCCATATCTGATACCATCAATGACAAGATAGGGGTGCCAAGATAATGAAACTAGGGGTGCAAATAGGGTCTCCAGTCATTCCAGTATTTCCAAGTCGCTTAAGCCTTTGTCACGCTCAGTATGGCGGCCATTAAGCATGATATCAGGGAATTTGTCATCTCTTGTAAAGTAAACGCTAAGAATATAGCCCTAGAATAGTACCTGCAGGTCCTCTCATGTCTCTACCTGGTCCCGGCAGACCTTGGATTCACATCTCCATGGACTGTGTTGTTTATTTGCAAGTATCTTCCTGCACAATACAATCTTGGCCACTGTTTTCTGACTATCATCATAAGTCTAATGGCCAGACTGAGAGGGTGAATCGGCCCTTGGAACAATTTTTGAGTTCTTACATTTCAAAATTGGGCAGAATTTTTAACCTTGGCTGCGTTTGCCTTCAATAACTCTTGTCATACTTCCTTGAATACTTCTCCATTCTTTTGTGTTTATGGTCTACAAGCAAGAACCAGATCATTGTCTAATCTTCCATCCAGACTCCCGGAAGTAAGGTCTACATCCTTACATTTGAAGTCCATCTGGAGAAGGTTCATACAGCTTCATTACAGGCTACATTTCACACTATATGTTCAGCAGACCACTATTGCAGAGCTTGCAGTTATAAAGTTGGAGTTTGAGTGTGGATGACCCTATGCAATATCAAACTCCGGCAATTTGGACTTGTATACATTGGCCCATTCAAGATTATTATAAAGATGAGCCATATCTCTTTTCTACCCAGATCATTAAAAAAATCCCAAGAACTTTCATTATTCCTTATTTGAGCCAGTTTTTGTTTCAAGTAACTTCAGGTCTAGGCATTCTACTAATCCTTCTCCAGTACTTATTAATGGTCATCAAGAATTTGTGGTGAACTTAGATTCTAAATGAGTCCAGGGGCAGATTCATTAAGTACTTTATTAATAGGGCTATGGACCCGTGGACAGACCTTGAATTCCTGCAAGAAACCTTCATGCAGAGAGATTGAGGAGGGCTTTTCAGAACCAATTTCCTAATAAATCTGCATATAGAGGTTCTTCAACTCTTCATCAAGGAAGTGGGGTACTGTTAGGAGCAGATATGGCCCCATTCAGTGACGTATACTCTTTGTCCGCTGCCTTCTCTGACCCATGGCCTGTCCATGGTTACTCTCTTGTACACCGTCATTTGGTTCTGTTGCATTGTTGTGGGCATCCAAGTATTCGCGGGCATATTGCACTCTACAGGACTTCTCTGACATCACGCTTAATGGCCATCATACTGAGCGAGACAGAATCTTAAGTGGCTTGGAAATACTGGAATGACCAGAGACCCTACTTGCATGGATTTCAGACAGAACCAGCTTCCTTGATGTTTCTGGTACATAATAGGTGTGCAAGAGTTTCAGCAGGTGGTCGATGTTTATTGTAGTCAATGAGGGGTGAGAAATAGTTCTGTTGTTTTTTCAATGTGACTTAATAATTGTCATCTGAAAATTCCAGTTCACAAGTAGATAGGTTACGACTTAAATATATGCTTATGTTTCCTCCAGAATGCAAGAGGAAAATGAATAGCAATATATTGCCAATGATCGTATTATGAACCGGAGGATATTATTTTTTTAAAGATAATTTTGTGTGGAGTTCTCCTTTAAGTCTTAATACCTGTAAATAAGACTATTATGCATTATTGAGCACCAACAACTGCAGTTTTGACATTTAGATCCACAACATCTTAACTGTTTGTATAAATCTGATTAATAAGTTAACAAATATTAAAAAAAATAAAAAAACAACAGAGCTTTTGAATGTGTCCACATACCCTCAAACTGGCGTATTTATTAAATGCATCTAACCAGATGGTAAATATTTTACTCTGCTTCTGTGTGGTCACAGATGTTAGTTTGTTATGTCTGGGTAGTAATGACAATGTGTGCAGACATTAGTCCTGTCCAAATGTTCAGTTTCACAGCAAAGGAAAAAATAGCAATATGTTGAGTACATTAAGGAAAATTGTGATCTTGACTTTTAATAATCGGAGTGATAGATCAGGGTAGATCAGTGGTTATGGATTATTTATATTTTAGCAAGACATTTTATACAGTATCCCACAATAAATTAATTGAGAAACAAAAAAATGAATATGACTCAATAATAGTGGAATGGAGAAAGGTTTGGCTGATAGAGAGGATACATCATGTTGTAGTGTATGGTGTAAGGTCAGATTAAGGGCCGGTAACCAGTGAAGACTCTCGGGGGTCAGTCCTGGGTCCTGTTTTGTTGAATGTAGCATTAGTGATATTACTTGTGTTCTGCGAGGAAAGGTGTCTTTTTTGCAGATAATACAAAGATTTGTAACAGGATTCACAAACTTCTAGAAATGCAACCAATACGGCTCCTCTGACTAAATGATATATAGTCTTATATGCAATCACTGATGTTGGTGCACTTAGATGGACTCTGCGCGCCTGATTCATTACAGAAAGTAAGGCAAAAAATTAGTACGTTTTCTCCTGGACAAAACCATATTACAATGCAAGGGGTGCATATTAGTTTATTAGTTTGCACAGAAGTTAAATACTGGCTGTTTTTTCATGTAGCACACGAATACTTGATAGCTTTATTTTTACACTGAAATTTAAAGTTGATCTAGGACATGCCCTACCCCAACTATAAATCTGTCCCCACATTTTAAATGTATCTCCCCCTCCAATGCAACATGGTTTTGCCAGGGTGCAAAGTTACTCATCTTTTGCTTTATTTTCCTTAATTAATCAGGCAATGCGTGTTCTTGTGATGCAGGACACTACTTTGGCTGCTCAGATTCTCCTTCAGCACATTGGGCTGCTGGGAGATGTAGTTTTCCCAGAATCCAATCTGGCAAACTACTCAGGACACCCCAAGCTGGCTGAGCTGTTCATTCAACCAAAACGGGTACTTGTGAGTAAATGTTCATGTTATGTGACAAAATAAGTCCATATTTCAGATGAATTTGTACATATTTAAACCCACCAATAGGTCATTCCTTCCATGTGGAAAGTGACTATCGCATCTTTGATGGCACTTTAATTGTGGTGGCTTAGAAGCACCAGACTCAAGCAACCACTGAAAAAAGTCAGAGGCTATCTGACAAATAGAGGCAGGGGATCAGCATAAGAGCCCCCCTGAAGTAAACAGTCAGCATAGCTGTAACAGGAGCGATTTAATTAACAGACATTCACAGTGAGATTAAGTTTCTACGTGGAACACAAGACAATGATGTATTTATCATACTGTACAGGTTCAGATATAAATATAATCAAATATACACACATATATGCATGTATATTCTGCCCTTATTACACATTGCATTTATGAATTGATGTTTTTTCTATGTATGTATGAATCGTTGTGTTGTCAAGACTCTAGAACCCCGAAATCAAAGAGAACTGAATGTTTGTAAATTCTTAGACAATTCCATATTAGACATAGATTAGATAAGACATTTCATTATTAGGCTAACTATTAAAAATACTGTCTATTGTTCATTCTTCTGCTACTATAATCAATATAGCTTTATATTATATTGTAATTACATATTTTATAACTAGAGTAGTTCTGCCACCTAGTGTCTAATTTAGTACTGGATCACAAATATGTATTTCATGCTTGAGAACACTATATAAGGAGTTCAGGGTAAGGAGATTCTTTGTAATTTCTGTGGTAGACGTACAGATAATGTGCCCCCAGTCTTCTCCATGTGAAGATTGCCTTTGTGTGATTCAGCCTAGGGTAGCAGAGTATAATTAGGATCTCCACGCAGATTCATGATGTTTATTAACCTCATTAACCAAAGCCAAGTAAAATATGTTATCTATTATATCTTTTGTGTGAGTTGTTATTCCTCCTTTGTGATCATATTTCACGATTGTAATCTCAGTAACCTGATACACATATATTGCAAGGATCTCGAAGGTCCGATTACCTGGAGATTTCAGTTTCAGACTAGAAAACCCAGTTCCCAGGACCAAATATAGGTTTGAAAATAACATTTATTTTTTTTATAGTCTACATATTTTGTACCATAAATACACAATAATTGACATATGAACGTTTTTATCTGATGAAACCACAGGGCAACAAACTCATCTTTCTCATGCGTTCCTTGTATTAAACTTTCTCCAGTTCCTGTTTAGGTTTGGAACACCCAGACTGATCCTCTGGTAACATTAGTGATCAGTCCGAGCCTTGATACAAGCTAGGAAATTTACAGAATTCCTGTAAAAATGTATTAGCAGATTTCAACCACCACAAGTACCTTTCTGCACCTTTTCAGTGTATATGTCCGTTAATCATATATACATTTGTACAGATTATCAATAAATACATTTTCTATATGGCTTAAGTCATCTCAGAAGTGATACAGTGACCGCCACTACCGACGGTTGTATCTGTGTCTGTGTGCGGGTTTACGTCTTTACTGTACTCTGTATGTGTTTCCCTCCCCAGTACTATATCTGCATACGGACGTAGGCATTCTCTCTTTTTTTGTGGGCATGCACAGTACAAATGTGTATTTTATGCTAAGCAAATAAGCGCACGTCCAACTTAACAGGAGCCCTAGAGCGTTCATGACATATTAAGCTTCTAGAAAAAGTATCAGTGTGTACCGACAACATGTTTACTATAGAAAGCAATTACCTTTATGTTTACAGGAGTTTGTGCACACAAACCCTACAGTAGGCAGCTGAATTCTCCTGCAGACACATAGATGTGTAAGGCAAACTGTACAACATGGTTTATGAAATAATTTTGTTATCAATTGGGAAAGGGGGTGTAGTATGAAATACAAAAAATAAAATGCACAAGAGTTCTTTAATCAATAAATAAGTTGCTCTTTTATCAGTAATGTAAGACACGGGAAACATTAGCTGAAATACTTATTTAGAAAGTGACAAAACCAGAGCAAAGCCTTCCCATTGATATAGAATATAATGTGCTTACACAATGCGAGACAACATCACAGGGGCCCCCAGTCTGCTAAAACTGCAGTTGTAAAACTGATGGAGACAAAGAGGGGCCTCAAGTAGCTGAACCGGTCATTTTCCACTGGTTCAGTCATAATATACCGGTTTCCATACAGGGAGATACAGAAAACATGGCCTGTTTGAGGGGTGGGGGATTGTGGACTGCAGCCAGAACCCCCCATCTAAAGGATGGTCAAACACAACCCTGTTCCTTCAATTATATTCAGATTAATTGAAGAGTTTACAGCATTTTTGTTGCTGTAATTTAACAAATACAACGTAGCAATACCCACATTATATAGGACCCAATTCCCCCAGAACACTTTGACCTACTCATATTTTCCACCATTCCCCAAATTAATCAACAGATGTTGAAACAACACCTTTAGCATAAACTACTTAATTCAACCCTGGATAACTGAATTGGAAACAGCATAAAAATATATCCTGGGATGTACACACTCAATAAACCCACTTACCTCACTGACATACCTTATCCAACCCTTCACCATCCCACCTTCTCTTGTGGCGTTTAATGTGGCTCACATTGTAGAACACGCAGGCATGCACACGCACACATGTGGGCAGGCACATACACACGCACACACACCTCTGTTGGTTTGTGGATCACACTCCGTCTTTCCGGCTACTGAACGGCCTCATGTTAAATATCTCTAAACATCAGCTGGAGAGACACCGGCCCACACCTTGCAGATAAGCCTCCGTAACACCAGCAATGATGGGGCTTTCTCTTCCCAGTCACTAAACCCTCTCTGGGGTCTTCAGATCCTCGAATACGAAGTGAAGTTAAAGTTTGCTGAGGAACATTAGCAGAGCAGTGTGAAACTCTTCCGGTCTGTCCATGTAACACGCGTGTCCGGCTCCCTGCAGCGGGCTCAGCGTGTGGTTCTGCAGCAATTTCAGGCTCTCCAGCGATTGGCGGCCCAGATTTGTGTCCTCTGTCCCATATACGATGAGGGTGGGGACCTGTGTGTCACATATATACTATAAGTACAACTCCTGAGCAATATATGATCTGACTATATACATCCACTGCTGAGAAGTTAATATTTACCAAATATTGTACTTTTATACAATAAAATACAAGTAATATACAGTAGAGATGCTTTTGAGGAAAGTATATGTTCCCTGTGCCCTAGGTATTATCTAAGTTACCTGTGAGCTGAAGATTGTTTATCATTAATCTCATGTGATTACTCAAAGCAAATCAGGAGCCTAGCAGACTACCTTAGTGTGATGTCACCGGGAGTCTCTCAGGAGTACACTGAGCATGCTCCTGCCAATACATGGGCGGGTCACTCATTAATAGTCATGAATATTCATATCTGCCCAGAAGATAACTGACTTCCTGCACACATGCAAAGGTGACTGTAGGAGAAGTCATACAGATGGGACACACAGTAACTGCACATGTACATGTTATCTGGTCAGGTATAGGTGTAATGTGCAGTAGGTGACCAGTGTTCTGTAATAAAGAATATAATATATAGATACAAATAAGGGATTTATTAAACATCTACAGACAAAAGGGGGCTCTGGTAAGATATAAGATGACCACACACGGTCCCAACCACAGGATCACTGCCCGGTCTGGCTGCACACATGGGGGCTGAGTGGTGGGATTATTTCTGGGCCACACGCTGCAAAGTCGGTAACGGGTGGCACACACGGAACCGGTCATTTTGTGATTATTATCATGCGTAGTAATAGATTTGGCGTATACATATATACACCTGTATCTACTAAATGGCTGTCTGGCTAGTATTGCTGTACAACCTCAAATGTGAATGACTGGACAGAGTCATGGGTCATGTGTCTACCTATACCCATTGTGTAGGGGGCCTGGTACCATCTCCTGGGGTAGATGGTGTTTATAGCAGCTGAGAGATATCATTCAAGTCCAAATGTTTCGTACAACTGGCCTCAGTTTTATTCAGCAAGAAAAACAAAAGAAAACTAAACACCTTGACATTCGGCTCTAACTAAACACTGGTCACTCCTGACTAACAAACAGAAGTTTTAGCAGAGTAACTTACAGGTAGATATCAGGCTCTCTCTCACCAGAGACTCTGCAGCCCCTGTCCCCAGGCAGTGAGAGACTGACTGAGCTGAGCAGCAGCCTTTTACAAGCACCACTCAGGTGCAGCTCCTGATTACCAGCAGAATCACTGGTAACTTGGAAGACACGGTTTCTGGACCTAATAGATGGAGCCCGCCCTCATTCTCCATCCATAACCCCAGGACCCTTTTCCTGCTCTCTAACAAGCCTATAGCCCTTCAGCAGCTCTCAGATACTACAGACACACATTCTCCTTGGGTTTCTCAAAGAAGTAGGTTAGGAACTAGGTGAAATATACCTGTTAAACACCAATCCAGTGACTTTGTCACACCATATACACAGTCATCTGTACACACGTATACGGACACACCTGGATCTGCTGGTAGAGCTGCGGTTTGAAGCTCTTAGTCCCCACGGGAGCAATAGGGATGAATCCTCTCAGACGCTCCGGGTGCTGTAGAAGAAGCGGCAGAGAGAAGAGACCACTCATAGACGGACTAATGAGGACCGGCTGACGCATGCCCAGCGATTCCATGATATGAAGGAGGTAATCCATGCGGCCTTTATCCGAGGACATAGGCTGAGCCTGCAGCGACTCACCATATCCTGCAATAAAACACACAGAACACATAGGGCCTTGCTGT
Organism: Mixophyes fleayi; assembly: GCF_038048845.1. Lineage (NCBI taxonomy): Eukaryota > Metazoa > Chordata > Amphibia > Anura > Limnodynastidae > Mixophyes > Mixophyes fleayi. Next base: position 139,409,638 of record NC_134409.1, read on the forward strand.
ACCCGGGGGCATGGACATTATCCAGCTATAGGAGCTGTATATCAGGGTTACCTGGTAAATCAATAGCCACAGCGCGGTAGCCGTGTTCCGAGAGGATGTGCAGGGTCCCCAGGTCCTCCCATGTTTTAGAGGTGAACGAACGGCCGTGTAATAACAGCATAGGAAACCTGCAAAGATAAATGCAGAAACTTCAATACTGCAGCCTAAATAAATCAATTGTTGTTTCCAGACCCAGGAGGGACGCAATTTTCATTTGCACTCTTCCTTTCCTGACACTATGGTGAGAGAGAAACAGCAATACATGTGCTCTACGGTGATCATATGGATAACTTTGTCTGCATTAACCGCGCGCTGCCATTACATACGTGATCACAGAAAAGGACTAAGCACAGTCTCAATACAGCAAAATGTGAATTACCAACAAATTCCTGTGTCCGGTCTTCAATATTGGGGTACAGATATTTCAGGTCATTAGGAATCATCAGGATAAGAATAGGGTATGGGATATAGAGTTATGTGTAATCGCTGCAAATATAAATCAGAATATTTTATAAATTAAGAAGGGGTATAGAGATTTGGCGTTATCCCCTCCAGTGTCGTACTCATGTAGTGTTATCTCCATTACTCGGCCTTGGTGTTGTTTCACTTTGATCGGCCTTAGAGAATAAGGTGCATTATTGAATATATCCTGGCCTGCAGCACGCCAATACAAATACCATTATATAACATAAAAATACAGCTGTAAAGTAAGATGTGTGAATCTGCTGCATCTCGCAGTAACAATGCCGTTTTGTGATACATAAAACATATGTCAGACCAGTCACTTTTTAAAGCGGTTTACAAAAAATCCCATTAATATTTCTTATAGAAGCCTGTGGGCCTAATGCCGGGGACACCAGAGACAGGTGGGTTTTGCCAGCCCCCCATCTCTGGGTACCCCAATCATTATCTCCACATGCTATGTCAGCCCCCCCTAGAGATCTGGATAACTCACCTCTCTGCTGCGGCCACCTCCAGGCTGTTTCGAGGTACCACCTCCCTGTAGAAAGTGGGCCAGTCTCCTGCTATGGTGGCAGTCCGCACTGTGACGTTCATAGTGTCCTGGGGGTCTGAGCGGGGCACCTCAGCCTTGGGCTCCTCCAGCTCCGGCTTTCCAGAAGGGAGAAGGAGATACAGCAGGATGGATATGGATAAAATCAGGACTAATAACACCAGTTTATGTCGTCCCAAGCCCATCCTTATGGAGTCACCTGGAAGGAGGGCGTCAGTCTGCCCCTCACCAGCTTCCTACAGAAACACAGGAGAGATCACAGCTGTCTATGTGAGTGTTGTGTCGGAGTCACTCAGCTGCAGTCTCATGCACTGTCTCCTCCCTCCTCCCCCTCTCTGATCCCTCCTTCCTCCTTGCACTCCCCTCTCCCCCCCTCCAATCCAGTGCCTGCAGATTACCTGCTGTGCACAGGCTCTGAGACAGGGAACCCTTCTGCAATATTGATGTTGCTGAGATCTATCTGGTTCATCAATCTCTTCATCCAGGAACCTTATTGTGATTTGTTTTTTCTTGTTGAATTATTTAATAAAACATATTCCACAGTAAAAAAAAAAAATTCCCTCCTGTCTGTTAATTTTCCTCACCTACAACAATAATCCTTAATATTATCAAAGTCACGCCATAGCTTTTATTATTATTATAAGACTGCTGGCTGAAAGCCAAGAGTTTTATTGTTTTATTCCTGGAATAAAGGACTCTACATTGATGTTACATAAACAGATTTTGATCAGATTAAGGGCAGTCTGTAGAATGCCGCACCCTGTAATCTTGTAACACCCCACCCCCATGCAAAAGTTTAGGCCTCATCCCGTTTGTTATGACACCCAAGGCTATGACAACTATGGTACAATATGAATATGTAAATAAGAGTAACACTATTCAATTGTCCGCGGGATCGAGCACGGAAAAACTATTACCGTTAATACGGTAATATCTCGCTGGATTTCAGCTCGCAGCCCACTGAGCTGTGAGCTGAAATACAGCGAGTAAATTACCGTATTAACGTTTTTTCCCGCGCAGGATTACCGTAATAACGGTAATCCTGCGTGGACAGCGGGACTTTTGGCAATCCCGCCGACAATTGAACACCCCCCTATGGGGGGAATTCAATTTGCCGCGTTACTGCCGAAAGTAATGCGGCCTACGCACTATTACCGATATTATGGTAATAACTGCGAGCAGAAAGCAGGATTAAAATTACCGTATTAATGGTAGGACATTTATTGCGGCGCTATTCTGAGGGGGAATTGAATTCCCCCCTGTGCTGTAAATCAAGCAGATACTGGGAATTACACCTTCTCATTGTACAATCACATAATCAGATCCACTGTCAGCCACATTGCACAGACCAGTTGTAAAACTTTACTTATGTTAATTCTGGCCCTTCCTCTACCTGATCTTTTGCTATATTGTGCCCTCTTTCCAATTTATCTAGCCTAGTCCCTGGTCTCCTGCCCCTGCTGCTCACCTCTAATTACCCCTCTACATTGATATTTATTAGTACACTGTAAATATAGAGTCATCCATAACCATTTACTTACATGTATCACATTGTATCAAGCATCTCAGAGCTCTGCTGCCTGAACTGCATACTCATAACAGCTGGGCAGCCACAGGTTGCCTAAGACTCTTGCATGCTGGGAATTGTAGTTCCACAGATCTGTGGGCGGGGACAGTGCTTAGTGTGCTCTAGGTGGCTTTGCTCTGCCACTGCATCATAGGAACACTAGGTGGCAGTGGTGAGCAGCTATGAAGTTTGTTTCTGAATTGTTTTTTGTTTCCTGTCTGAACCTTGTGTTCTGCAGAGCTGATCCTTCTCTTACACGGTAGGTTCTTCTCATGCATCTGTCATCATTACTTATCTCTGCTAAAGCTATGTGTCTTCTTCTGCATCCTTACAGACTGGCTATAGTGCAGTGTATTCGCTGCATTACATCCAGGGTTAGAACTTTGTCCCACTTATAGTATTTGTTATATTCTAATGCCCAACATCTACAGATACAATTGTCAACCTGCAGTTCTCCAACTGCTGTGGATATACAAGTCTCAGCCTTCACACCTTTAAATCTCGTTTCTTTGTTTTGAACAGGCCATTCTGCAACGTTTACTAAATGCTGTGCCCTTCGGACATGTCTTTGTACCATCAGGCAGAGTTTATTTTTCTATCCCAGCAATGTGATACAAAGTTGCTCTCAGTATATGATTATATTCCGGTGCAGAGCAGATATGTGTACTTTCCAAGGGCAATATAAATATACAACTCTGCGCCCTGATATAAATGCATGACTGTAAAGCACAGAGTGTATTTAGCATGTTAGAGGCGGTGTACAGGTCGTTAAATACAATTCCTGGCATTGTTCTGTAACCTCATGTGAGCATACATGTGCACTAAGCTGGGAGATTATAACTCTAGAACAACGGGAACTTATCCGAGTCTTCCATTGTGCACAAACTTCTCCCATCCGATATAGACTTGTCTGTGGCAGCGTATTTATACTATTATTATTAGTTATTTATACTGCACTGTACAAACTCCTTAATGAAAGACATGGAATAGGGCTGAGGACCTGGACGTCCTCCAATGTTTGTCTCATTATAGTCTCTGAGCTCTGGTCACAGTCCACCTACAAATGCTCATGTACCTATTGTGTTTATGGCTGCGGGTGTACAAGTTACTTCCCAGTTTCCCCTTTCACCTCTATGTATGAAGGATTTTACTGTTTATATCTGACAAAACCCTATTGCTGGAGACGCCTGATAAAGACTGGTTACACACTACAGAAAATTTCTCCCGTTGCAATAACTATAACGATTTTCCCAACAACTGAATTCAGCAGCCGATTCCTGTGTACACACTATACATGTTTTACAAGATTTACCTTCAGATCTGTGATCTTAATCTGTCATAACCATTGGCTGAAAACATGGTGACTCTACACACTGCATAGAGATCTATGGACACTGCCGGTCCTGAGTGCGTACACACTGCAGAATTGGAACGACATAGTTCCATATTTGAACAAGATTTTTAGTTCAGTTTAAAAATCAAACAAAATGATAGGATGTACTTTGGAACGATAATCGTTCCTGGTTGCAGGCTACACACTAATGCAGTATCGGGCCAAATTGTCGTTTATCATGTGATTGGCCCGATAATCGTCTGGAAAATCTTTAGTGTGTACCCAGCCTAAGTTCTCTTAGTGAGCGTAGACTGATAGGCTGCGTATTAACTGGAAATTTACAGGTTATTGCATTGTCCTGCTGTGCTCTGTGTCAGTGACCTCTGTATGTGTCTCTAGGTGTGTCCTGGTGTGTGGTTATATACAATACCGCCAGCAGGGGGCTCTGTCAGTGACCACTGTACCTGTTTCTAGGTGTGTCCTGGTGTCTGGTTATATACAATACCGCCAGCAGGGGGCTCTGTGTCAGTGACCACTGTACCTGTCTCTAGGTGTGTCCTAGTGTCTGGTTATATACAATACCGCCAGCAGGGGGCTCTGTGTCAGTGACCACTATACCTGTCTCTAGGTGTGTCCTGGTGTCTGGTTATATACAATACCGCCAGCAGGGGGCTCTGTGTCAGTGACCACTGTACCTGTCTCTAGGTGTGTCCTGGTGTCTGGTTATATACAATACCGCCAGTAGGGGGCTCTGCTTTTGTACAAAGAAAACCTGTTTAGGTTTAGTGGCCCTTCAATTACACGTAGATCACAGTATCCTGGTGTCCTTTGCTTTCTGCAAAATACAAGATTGCAAAGAGGCAGCGCACTTTCTGTCCACTTTAAGTTTCTGGCTTTAATGCACCTTCACGTCACTTTTACTAAATGCATTGCTTTACATAACTGCCCGGTTTCATTATGTGATTTTCACCCTGTCTTTATATCATGAGACAGAGCTGTTTAGCTGTATTCCCCCAGGATACAGCACAGAGCTGCTGTGTGTATATATATATATATATATATATATATATATATATATATATATATATATATATATATATATATATATACCATTGTACCCAATGCACAGAGCACAGCAGGGTCGTGTAGCGTTGAAGGGTAACATATATGAACGGCGCTGTTTTCTGATATGAATACAGGAGGGCGAGACAGAAGGATAAAGAAATGCATTTACTCAAAGTCGCAGGAGGGCATATGCAAGTCAGTAATTTAGAATGATCTGAAGTTGGGCAACTGGCTAGTAATCACTGGCACTGCAGAGCATGGAGGGAGTCCTGCCAGGCCACGCTCTCAAGGCCCCCACACTCAGAAGAGCATAGCGGGGGCGGCTTCTGCTCAGTATGCGCCAGTATGGCGGCACAGTGTTCTGACCCTGTCAGTTATTTGCTGAGAGCACAAACGCTGATTGTTCTGTTCTTAATAATCTGTCTCTTACTCCTGGTACCCACTATCAGCAGCTACAAACATGGCCGAGGTCCAGATACAAGAGGGCTCGGTCAGCACTTCCGGACAGTCGTTATTCTACCGTGAGGCGGTTCCAGCACAGTCGTCATCCTCACCCGGTCCGCCCGTCCTTTTGCTGCATGGCATCAGATTCTCCTCTCAGAACTGGTTGGACCTGGGCACTCTGCACAAGCTGGCGGCTGCTGGGCATCGCGCTGTCGCTATTGACCTACCAGGTTAGCAGGAGAGAGCCTGATCCCTACTCCTTCCTCCATGTTTCCTGTTATACTTATATATATTAATTCCTCTTTTTTTATATAAAACACATCTTTTCCTTATCTCTTTAATATTCACACACCTTCTGATTGTAAGGAAGGAGGAGGGCACGGCCGTATTGTGTCCAAGCCCGTAGGGTAGTGTTGTTACACTGTCACAAAAAGTCGCAGAGTTTATCTACATGAAGAAACAGCATATATATTATGTAACATGTAGACGTTACCCATCGGCACGGCCAAATCTGAGGACCCTCGGAGGATTCCTTCACTGCATTATTTAGAGATCAATATGGCTAACACCTAAAGAAGCGCTGTCCCTTTGCACTGTATCTATTATTTCACACATTTTGCCAAGTGTAAATTTTACTAGACCAGATTTGCATTCACCTTCTCCCTTATAGACATTCTCAGGCTGCTTGTCCGTAGGGGCCGCACCTCCCAGTCTCGGCCGTATACGGAAATCAGACGATTCAGAATGACTTTATATTCAGTGTCTCTTCTTAGCTATCACATAACCCCCCTCCCCCCATATACTTCTCATCTGCTCCGTGGTGTCTTTCTAACCCATCATCTCATGTGTTATTAATTTTTATAGGACTGGGCCGATCCTCAGCAGCTGTGGCCCCTTGCCCGTTAGGGGAGCCGGCTCCAGCAAGTTTCTTACAGGAAGTACTGACGTCTCTGAATATGGCTCCTGCCGTTATCATCAGCCCCTCGCTCAGCGGAATGTACTCGCTCCCATTGGTCCTGAACAGCCCGGAGAGAGTTGCAGCTTACATACCCATCGCACCTATCTGCACAGACAAGTTCTCTGCGCTGGATTATGGCCGAGCGCAGGTAACAATGAGCCACCACAATGGATAAGTAACATTAACAGCGAAGCGATGGAACAAGTGATCCGGTATTGGCATTAATGGCCATCAATGCTGTGATGATCTGCGGATAGATATGCTTATTGAAGCAGTGAGATGCCTGGTTCGATTTATGGCTAATGTGGCACACGTTAGACTCATAATAGCAGTACACGCCAACTGAGCTAATTACCCCCCAGGCCTCGGTCATTTAGGCACAATAAGACTCATGTTGTCCTCTCGCCCTGCAGGTTCCAGCGCTGATTGTTTATGGTGATGGGGATGAACAGCTAGGAGAGATCTCGCTGCGCAACTTGAAGAATCTGCCCAATCACCAAGTGTTCTGCATGAAGGGGGCGGGACATGCCTGTTACCTGGATGATCCCAACACCTGGCACAATGGACTTCTGGAATTCCTCAGCAATCTGAAATAAAAGGAACCTCCCAACATTTTATTTAATGGGACCATCAGAATCCAGTCACTTGGCTGCTACACACTTGCAGAATCATACTGTATGTATGTATACTATATGCACAGAGCTGAATAAACAGGTCCCTGTTATATGGTAGTGCCGTTTATATGGAGTACCAAGAAGCACATACTAAGCTTCGTGCTGGGCGATTCATGTATGATCGTCACATAAAATGAAGACACTTGTGTTGCTGTTTATTTATACAGCGTTTTACACCAAACACCGGGGTGTTATCAGTTTGCGGAGTTTCCTTGATAATAAGATAATCAGCAAACACTGGTATTCATAATTCTGCAGATTTACCGTTATTACCTGGGCTGCACCGAAGAGTAACTCAGCTACAAATGAATGTAACAATTTATAAAAGTAACAGTTCTATTGTAATGAAAGCTCAGACCACCATATTTTCATTCTGAGTAAATAAATGTGTGCTGGAAATTTCACCTCACAAGTAGATAAATTAGAATCATCGGCTATTTATATAGCGCCACTAATTCCGCAGCGCTGTAGAGAGAACACACTCACATCAGTCCCTGCTCCATTGGAGCTTACAATCTAAATGGGGTCATGAGGAGACGCCCACGCCAGAGCCTGTCCAGACAACAGGGAAATGATATAGGCTACTTTAGTGCGATCCGAGGGAAAGTTCTGTGGAAGTAACTCAAAGTGAATTGAGCACTGGTTGAGGAACCTTTGACAACATTTCGGATCGTCATCAAACTTTTGAGGAGTTGGCAGTCTCCGAGAAGAAGCGGGTGCAGCCGGCGGTTGGGCCTCAGGATTGGGAGCCGCAGCTTGCGGAGGAGCGGGAGGAGCGACTTGCAAGTTATCCACATGGGCAATTAACACTTGAAGACATTGAAGTAGATGAACCTAAGCGGCATCTTGCTGCTCAACTCTTCCCACCAAATGCTGCAGCATGTCCTTTGCGGATGGTTTTCGATCGGGATCCATTTTGGGCCAGATCTTTCTGTCACAACCAGTAGGGTCAGAGGAGTACCCGTACAGTCTGCTCACGTTGGCACTACCTCCTAGACAGTTCGGAGTCTAACAGAGTGGGAGGTGTTCGCCAGAGGCTCCCACAAGTGCGCTTGGTCATCGCAGCTCCCTGACCGCAGGTCGCGGTTCTCCTAGGAGGTGATGAGCGAAACTGTAAAGAGAACCAGGACTATAACTAAAGATGCTTCGGATGAGGAGTACCAGGATGGCTGAGAGATTAGGAGACAGTAGAGCATTGTGCTGATTAACACAGGAGGCTGGTAGAGATGGTAGCAATAATCTGCAGAGCGTTACCACAAAATAGTGGAGTAGACACAGGCTGTGATGATCTGCGGATAGATACGCTGGAAACTTCAGAGAACAGGTAGCGATAATCTGCAGAGCGTTACCACAGGATAGTGGAGTAGTCACAAAGGTTGTGATGATCTGGATGATCTGTGGATAGATGTGCTGGAGACTTCAGAGAACAGGCAGCAAAGAGGAGACAGGGAACAGGACGTCTGAACAGGAGAGTAGACCTCAAGATCTGGCAACTTCGTAGAGAAACAGGTGCTTTAAATAGACAGCTGACAGGCAATTAGCCAATCAAGATAATGCAGGAAGTATTGAGCAGACCAGGTGTGTGTCTGCTCAGATCAGCTCAGCAAGTGAATGCAGGAAGAGGGTAACAGGTGAGAACAGTGACCATAATGCAGGTTAAGTTGGTGCAATGTGTGACATTAATTGATTTTCGCAGCCGTGTTTTGGTATCAAGAGAGGACGCTGAGTACAACGTACCTATGGTAGAGAAGGCAATGACTGAGGCAGGAAATTAATCCTCTGCGCTTTCAGTAAACACTGAACTAAAACCACCAGTTCCATCTGGCAGGGCTTATGGTACTAAGACCTTGTCAACAATATCATCCCGAGCGGGGTCTATGGAGAGATTTTAGAGGACATCAGGCCACTGTACAATTCCAGTGATTCCAACAACAAACTGACCAGTGCCAGCAGGTTTAATGCACACCCGAATTGTATATTGGGGAAATCCTGTGATCTGGTCATGCATGAAATCCTAACCATGCTGAGTGATGAAAACCACGACATCTGGCTCCAAGCTCTTCATTGTGTGCGACACTTCATATCAGCCTCAAAACACCAGGCTAAGGGGTTAACGCAGGTATTCATATAGACCCTGCTGAAGAAGATGAAGATCGAACCCCAGGAATTAGTCCCCATGTACCTGAGAACATTACTAGCGGTAGTGCAGATGCACAGAAAGAAGACCTGGCACACATTCGATGAACTGCTCTATTATATCCTGAGCTACCTGAAGTATGATAACGATGAGACCAGTCTTTAAGCCATCATCATGTATGATGAAATCGTGCTCAGGTACAGGGTCTATCCCTGCAGCCATATCACCGCCACAGTGAAGGAGCAGTGCCTGACACTGATGGTCCTGCTGCACAGCTCCAATGCAGACATTTCATCGGCTGCAGCTGTCGGCCTCTCCATGTGCATCCAACATCTAGGCTGCAAGGCCACAGCACTGGATGGAGACAGTGATTGGAGACATGCCATCTATAGTGCCCTGGCCAGGAAACAACTTCTTAAGCCGCTGCTTATTGAAGCAGTGAGAGGCCTGGTTATATTTATGGTCAACGGGTCACTTGTTAGACTCATAAAAGCAGTACATGACTACATGGGTGACAACAAGTATGGTACATCAGACTGTAACAACATACGTAAGTGCCTTGAGAAACCAACGCAGTCACCCACATTGAGAGATAAATAAACCTGCAAAGACAGCCACCATCTACCTGGAGAGAAAGTGGAAGTGCCTGAGACCAGCGGCTGAAACAATGGAGAGTCATACAGGACCCTGGTGGAAGAGATGGAAGGTAAGTAATGTGGAGTCCGACATCCCAGGAAGTGTCTACAAAAGACAAAGAACTTGGAGATGCCAGGACCCTCCTCTGTAATATGGCAATGCCATCAAGATTATAACTCCCAACATTGCTTTTATACACAATAAATGAAGCATTAATAAAGCATTTACATTATAAAATGATGATTTGCAATAATTTTGTGTTGAAAACCTAGAATAACATTTACATTTAAAGGATATTGTACATATCGGCAATCACTGTGGGGTGCGCTATAAACAGAGGAATAGATTGGTCGGCTATTCCGGTAATGGGTTTTGTTGCTGGGGAAGAAGTTTTCAATATTTTTTTTCTGCTGGGTTAGTGCAGCAATATGCCCAGCAAGGTGTAATATGGGCAGTACTAATGCCCAGCAAGGTGTAATATGGGCAGTACTAATGCCCAGCAAGGTGTAATATGGGCAGTAATAATGCCCAGCAAGCTGTAATATGGGCAGTAATAATGCCCAGCAAGGTGTAATATGGGCAGTACTAATGCCCAGCAAGGTGTAATATGGGCAGTACTAATGCCCAGCAAGCTGTAATATGGGCAGTAATAATGCCCAGCAAGCTGTAATATGGGCAGTAATAATGCCCAGCAAGCTGTAATATGGGCAGTACTAATGCCCAGCAAGCTGTAATATGGGCAGTACTAATGCCCAGCAAGGGGTAATATGGGCAGTAATAATGCCCAGCAAGCTGTAATATGGGCAGTAATAATGCCCAGCAAGCTGTAATATGGGCAGTAATAATGCCCAGCAAGCTGTAATATGGCAGTAATAATGCCCAGCAAGGTGTAATATGGGCAGTACTAATGCCCAGCAAGGTGTAATATGGGCGGTACTAATGCCCAGCAAGGTGTAATATGGGCAGTAATAATGCCCAGCAAGGTGTAATATGGGAAGTAATAATGCCCAGCAAGGTGTAATATGGGAAGTAATGATGCCCAACAAGGTGCAGTAGTAATGCCCAGCAATTTTATGGTTAAAATTAATTTAATATTATTTTGAGAATTTGTCTAATTAAACTTGCTTTTCTATGTCCACGAAAAAGTTAATAATTAAGAATTGGAAATAATCAATTTGGGGATTCTCGACTTGTACCAGAAGAAATTGCCTTATTTTAAATGTAAACAGCAGAAGATGTATAATATACAGTTATATGTGATGCTGCTATATATACACTTCATATAGGGACGCGGTTTGCAGACTGATGCTTCATATGGAGACAAAGGCTCATTGTTTAGTACATACAACCAGATCGGGGAAATGCCATAAGTGTCTCTGGAACAATACACAATACACCTACAAACCACTGTACAAATGTCAAGTTATAAAAAAAAGCAAAAAACATTTCTGGATTGAAGATGAACGGACCTTTTATTGCAACATGTGTGATCCTTCATTAGAACATTTGTATATAAAGACTTGTATATATGTTCTATATTACTTCATAAGTACGTTATATATATATATAAATATGGGGTGTGTATGTAGAATATTCCATATAACTATATAGGTTCTGTATATATCTGTCCACAATGTGCTGAATGACACGGAGAGCTGACAATCATCAGTAACATTGAGGTGTAATTTTGTCAGTAAACAAACCATCCAAGTCAGAGACATCCTCCTGATTCTATTTTATACATATTAAGTAAATACACCCCAATGTTACCTGCACAACGGAGGCAGCAATTCTGTGCGCTGAGCCAAATTTTAGCTTATCCATTTACTAGTCGCTATTGAAATCAGTAAGTGTCTCATGCCTCAGAGACCTCAATAGATTCCAGTGAATGGACAGGCTGTGTTCTCATGAATATTCAGCCCACAGAACGGCCCCCTCACTGCGTCCGGATCCCTGGTCTCTGCTCTCACAGACAGTGGGCAGCAAGCCTGGAGATAAGATGCGATTTGGGGGGCCAGAGACACCCTAGAACTGAAGCAGCAGCAGGTAACGCATTCGGGCTTGGCTCTCCTTGTAAACCAGGTACTCGCTCTGAGAAAATGAGGAATTGCTGAATTTGGATATCTGCATTGGTTTCCCTTGCGGAACAATTATCTTCCTCCCGTCCAGTTGTAGTTCGTGGTCCAGAGCAGGATCTGTGAATGCGGAGACATGAGATTATTGGAAATGATTGTACATTATTGTTACCACTTGTCACATTGTAGCAAACATTTATTGGCTGTACCACCACTTACAGTGTAAGAGGTGGGGGAGTTCTGAATAAACCTCATCTATCCTTAAAAAAAATAAAAATGGTCCACAAGCGCTGACAGTGGAATGAGACGTAGACGGATGGGTCGTAGCTGCCACATAGGCAGAAAGCATCACTTATAACTTTTTAATATAACCGAATTATACAGGTTGCTGAACCCTGATCTACACACTGCAACACATACACCTACCCCCTTTAAAGGAATTAATGTGATTTTCATTTATTGTCTACAAAGGTTTCCACCAAGACACATGACTTAGTATTATATCTAGAATGTAACTGATTATTACACACTTCTGTCCAGCCTGCGCCAGTAGCATTATAGAGTATAACAACCGGACACCGGTATAACGGATGATGTAGGATCTCTATAGTCCGTACCTGGCTCAGTGTGTCCGCGAGCCACAACACTGTCATAGCCACTAGGGGCGCTCTTAAGGCTGCAGTTATCTTGTGTGATGTGATATTCATTCCCCAAAGCCACCTCGTTCAGGAACATGATCCCCAGACTATTAGAGGTGCAGCCGACTAGGAGGATAGAAAAGAGTAATCAGATCACGGTTATTACACATAAGACCATATTTATAGTTATTGCAAACAGAAGTAATTGTGTATAAGCAATTCTTACATTAGTAAATAATCAGGAGGATTATGCTCTATCCAATCCCCCTCCTTTCCCATTCGATATGTGTAAATTGTTTTACATCTGCTGAGTCACTCTGTCAGCCTCTACATTGGTTGCCTGTTTCTCAAAGAATCCAATATAAAATTCTTCTACTAACATACAAGGCCGTCAACAAAACTGCACCGACATACATCTCCTCACTTGTCTCAAAATAAGGTCCCAACTCGACACCTCCGTTCTGCACAAGATCTGCGTCTCTTCTACTCTCATCAATTCTTCCCATTCCCGCTTACAGGACTTTTTTTGAGCTGCACCCACTTTATGGAATTCGCTCCCTTGCACAGCAAGACTTTCCTCTAGTCTTCAAACCTTCAACCGTTCTCTGAAAACGCACCTCTTCAGGCAAGCTTATAATATTCCTCTACCACCGTCTTAATCTCCCTAGGTTACCCTATTACCACCCTCTACACATCTAACACACGACAACAACCCTCTGACCAACATAGTTGTGTGACTGGTCACACAACCGACTCAATACTTTGTAACCCTTGCATTCTAGCTGGTCCAGTGTGCAATATGATGTAGCACGTGCCCTTATGTATCAAACCATTGCCCCATCGATTGTAAGCTTGTGAGCAGGGCCCTCTTACCTCTCTGTATGTATGCATTACCCAGTATTGTTTTATTACGGTTTGTTCCCAATAGTAAAGCGCTACGGAATCTGCTGGCGCTATATAAATAAATGATTATGATGAAGTTTTAGGCAGCATAGATCATGCTTGTCTAGCTCTGGTATTCGAGGCAGGAGCAGGCCAGGACTTATGGATGCACACAAGATCTTTGTGTTCATGAGCAGCTAGTGGGATGCATTTAATAAAAACGAACGTTATTTTTTTAGAATTCTACTTATTATGTATCTGTTGTTAGATACACTCTGGAGAATGTATAAAGCAGTGCCTGACATTTGAAAAAATGTTTTGTTTCCTGGGAGTGCTTTGAATACTTGCCCCACCCTATGGACATTGGAAAGATGAGGGCAGACAACGTAGTTCAACAACAGATGGAGACCTAAGTTGTCTAGTCCTCACCATTTGTCTCTGACACAGCGCAGCGAACCCGTCCACCTTAACCCTCAGTTCCGCCATCTTACCGTATCCTGCAGATTTACTGTTCTCGGAGGCAAAATATATCCCTCGTCCCACACGTCCCCCTGAATGGGGCATTATCCGCAGGCCGCTTTTCAGGATTGCGGCTACCACCGCCACATTGGTACCGTGCCACAGCAATCGGCGGTTCTCAATGTCGTTGTGGACACTGAGCCGATTTTCCTGTGACAGGAGACAAATAGAGGTGGCGGTATTATATCCACAGAATACGGGTGGTAAGACTAGCAATGGCGCAGTAATGGAAGAGCAAGTTTATTAATTATAAGATAGAAAGTCAAAGATGTATATACACACACACACATATATATATACATACACACACACACACACACACACATATATTATATACATACATATGTATTTATACACACAGAGATCCAGACAGCTCTGTACAGTGCTATATTAACTTTTTAAATAAAGAAAAGTTGCCAAGTAGTTCTTGGGCTGTATAATCAGAGCTGGCACTACCGCTAAGGTATTGGCCTAGGGCGCCAAGGATAGGGAGTGCCTAAAGCATTCAACGGTGCGGGTGTATGGTAGAGGGGTGCAGTGTGTGGTATAGGGGTGCAGTGTGCGGTAGAGGGGTGCAGTGTGTGGTATAGGGGTGCAGTGTGCGGTAGAGGGGTGCAGTGTGTGGCAGAGGGGTGCAGCGTATAGGAGTCGTTTCCCCCCCCCCCCCCCCCCCCCCCCTGGCACTGCGAGGCAGCAGAGTATAACATAGGACACAGTACAACAAACATGATGGGAACCTACAGTAAGGATTGTATCATATTTTGCAACCAGACTGCGCTGTATAACTGCCACAGCGCAGGAGGAGGGCTCCCGCCATCAGGGTCTCTTCCATAGTTCTATATAGGGTGCTATTAAATAGCTCTGGATGGATAGAGTTGTCCTGTCCCATTATTATATACATAATAACCCCCAACCTCATACTGGATGCTGTTAATTACTCGAGGCCAATCGTTGCCTCTTTTCAGTAAATGTAAAACATATCTGAAATCTCCAGATCAGACGTTCCCACCCATGACTAATACCGTTCACATGCCAGCACATGAGAAATACATGGAAGAATGTTGTCTTCATTCAGACAATGTAACTACCATGTAAACAGGAGACCTGACATGAATACTGAGCCCACTGTACCCCTCTACCGCCCCCCTCCAGGGATTCATGGAGTTGTACTGCCCTAGCGGACGAGCCACAATTTTGTAACAACTGCTGAAGTGCCTCAATTCTGTAGAGATATATGGGGATCTATATGAACATAGCTGCAAAAGTGCCCAGGGCAGTAACCCATAGATCATCCGTCGTAATCTCACCTTGCACTAGTCTGACATAAGGTGATTGGTTGATCTATGTTATTGAATATCTCCCAGTGAGTGTGGTATTGGACCTTCCAGAACAAGAGGTAATGATCTGTTTTAGCATAATGTGAATAAAAGGAAGTGCGATGTATGAACAAATCCAACTAAACGGCGCAAATCTGGATCCAGATAAACCACGTTGTAATACAAGGGTGCAAATATAATATTGTTTTGTGCATGTAGAGCAGAGGTCGGCAACCCCCGGCACGCGAGCCAGACGTGGCACACGGATCACTTCTGCCTGGCACGCCGAGCTCTGCAGCTGCCTCACTAAAACAGCCGAAGATGGCTGATACGGTGCTACTGCGCATGTGTAGAACGGAAGATCAGCATCTAAGGTAAGTATGAGGGGTGACATGAACTGGGGGCACAACTACGAGGAATGACGAACTGGGGGCATAGCTATGTGGCATAAAACTGGGGGGCGCAGGTTTGAGGCATAATATAATCTGGGGTACAATTGTGTGGCATAACATGAACGTTTATTTGTTGGTCCCATTACTATTAATATTATAATGATATTCACGTGATAAAATAAGAAATAATTAAATGTTACATAAATATATATACACAGAGGTTGAAGTGGAAATTTAGAAGTGGCGGTATGGATAATATAAGTGAATGGAATTTGATAGTCAATCAATACAGTAAAAGCAGCGGCGTATGGTGTGGCGTACCACTGTACAACAGCAATCTTCCACCATTATATATATATGTACAACTGGCACACCTGCCGGTGCACGGACCGCTGATGTACAGTAAATATTGGCTGCTTCTGGGAATCTTTATTTTTATACTGCAATTTAGGGCCGAGCTCGGATCATCCAACTTTAATTCTGTCCACACATTTTAAATTTGCAACACAACATGGCTTTTCCAAGGTGGTAAATTGTATCTGTGAATGAGGTCCGTAGCGCTATCTATAACTGACCTCGTTCTCTCTGTCCACGCGCCAGACATTCAGGATTTTAAGATGACGGTAGGTGGGTCCTGTCTGTTTCACGTACTTGTCAATCACCTACGACAGATATAAGACATTATGTGGGTAACTGGCCTCAATTTAATTTTTTATTCCAACTCTAAAGCCAAAAGTTAAAATGTTATTGTTAATAATTAAAACTCCTTCGAGACACTTATATTTTTCCAAATGAGCCATTTGTTGAGATTTTTTTAATTTTTACTTATGTATGTCCATCCCAAAAATGATGTCACTGTTAGTTTTTCCTTCTGTCCACTAGTATAGTCACTGACAGTCTTAAAGCAACGGTATATCAAACTATTATTTTGACTATGACCTCTTAGATCTTTAAACCTGGGGTCATGTATCTGACCAATGACACTGAAGTATCTCTGTTATTATACTTAATTATTCTGTTTTGTGACAGCTGCAGTTTGTGTTTGTCTTCACTTAGCAGCAATCAATTATAATCCCCAGTAAGAAGATAGAAGGAACAGGTGCACCCTGTGATTTCACACATTAGCAGGATGTTATTCTTACTAGCCCAATACTAGATACATGAGCTAAATAAAGAACAAGTAATAGAGTAAAAATACATTGACAATTTACGTCCATTAAAAATCATTCCCTAAAGACGCAATTAAAAATGTCGCTTATGCTAGAAGACATGTATGAAAATCAGACATATGTGGAATTTCCATATCCCTTTATCCTATGTTGTCGCTTATAAACACCAAAGCCAACAAACGTTTAATAGACATAGCCACTGAAATTATGTTCCGAAATTATTATTTTTTTCTTTTTAATATCGCTATATTGGGCACTACAACTTCCTGGAAAAACTCCTGTTATTTAAATAAGACTCCTGTCTGAAATTGTCAATTGAAATCACAGAAACAAACTGTTTCTGCCACTTGACAGATATGTTGCCTATAAGTAAGCTTGCTTAGAAACATCTGATAGACAGTACAGTCCACCGTTTGTTTCCAGGTTGATTCCATTACAGATGTTGCTAAAGAAGGTCCATTATTCACAACCTATCTGTCAAGAGGCAGCAACAGTGTGTGCCTGAGCTTTCAACAGTCTATTTCAGGCAGAAGTCCTATTTCAAATATTAGGAGTCATTCCAGTATTTTGATCCAGCCTAATAATTTTAATTTAACAGTATATGACTCATTGTAAAATAAAAGTGTTCCATAATGAAATGTATAACCATAAGTAAAGGTGAAACACCCCGATATGTGGCGAGTTTCAGTGTCGGAACTCAGATCTTCCCCACTCACTCACTCTTACTCTTACCTTGTGCTCCTTAGATTTTGAATCCAGAAGGTTGAGTTCACATTTGAGTAACTGATAATCTACGTCCAGTGGATGGGGGACATCTAACAGTTCTTCTTCTTGCTCCTGCTTCAGTTTATCCGCCTGCAGAGTCTGAGCCAGTTCAATGTCTGCAAGGACCTGAGAGAGGACAGGGAGACAGTCAGGACTACCCAGGGTCAAGAGAGGGAAAATTTAAAATATAATTAACAGAATCATCTTATTTTGCAGCACTTGGGGCTAAAGTAACAATAGAGAGCAACAAACACTTCTAGCTGCAAATAATTATCAATAAATATGGGAGACTCCCAGGGAAACCTCCCACTTACAGACAGAAACAAGTATGGCAGCTCCCAGCAGGTCAACCTGAACCATCTAACACAAATGATATTTAGATGCAGTAATCCTGTTCCACAAGTTTAAGACATAAACCCAACATACTACAGGCAAACTTCTTCAAATGTGTAGATATAATAATCTGTGAATGTATGATGTCTGTACATGTATGTGGCAGTACATAGAGCTGCTTTAATCTCATTGCAGTGTTCACTGTCTGTTTCTTCAGAGAGAGAGAGAGATCTGTCCACTAGAGGGCAGCACTGAGACACAGGGAATTACAGATGGGTGTAGGTGACTGATAGGATAATAATGAGGAGCGGTACCAGTAACATGTCCTTCTTGGCCTGTAACACCTCCAGGCTCTCAATGACTGGGGGCGTCTGGCGTCCAAAGTTGTGGGGTATGATGGTGTAGAAGGTAGAGGACAAGTCACTGAGCTCCTTCTTATTCGCCTTTCTGTCCATCGCGGCCTGAAGCGCCTCCAAAGCGTCGAATCCCTTCGCTATTTGCGCCTTACTCAGCTTTCCCAGAGGCATCTTCTTTATATCTGAAATACAAACAATTCACATTTACCCAACATCCCCCGTGTGCAGCTTTCCCTGACTCAGCCAATATCCAACATTACACCCATTTATGTAACTCCCCCCCCCCCCCACCATCCAATTCTAATAGGGGTAGTGTTTGGACTTAAAGCTCGACATATAGGTTCATTCCACCCAAGTAATAAGACATAGGTAACATTAAATCTTATTTACCCGCTGTCTGGCAATATTCCGACTCGGTAAATTCATAACTTCCGATCCTCTCTCCTGCTCACAGCCGGGTTGTCGAAGCCCCTCCTCCTCTCCTCCACGTCGGTTGGGATCAGGAGAGCAGCGGCAGGGGAGAGGATCACAGAGCGGGATTGTTACATAGGGACCTGACGAGTGCACTCACTAGAGTGCAGGTAATTAAGGGTTTTTATTTTATTAGACTAAACTTCACCTAATTCTAAATGCCAACTAATATTTTTATGGCGTAACAATTTCCAATCATTGTAATGTAGCCACCCCTCCGTAACTGTAGAACTCGGATTTCCTTTCACGGTCTTATGAGTTCTACGGTCCCTGATCTAATAATTGTCCTCCACGTCCTCAGGACAAGTACCCAGGTTCATGGTCTGCATGGCTTCCTTGAACATGTCGCTGCTGAATATCAGAGACATCAGGTCCTGGGTGGGCTTGTCCAGGGAGCAGGGACGAACCTTCTTACACACTCCATCCACAGTGTCCACCTGGGGAGAGTAAGAACCTCGTAAGTATAAGAGATGGAGTTATTGAGGTCATCAAGCTCTTAGTATAAGGTCCTAGAACCACCGCCTGGTCTTCAGAACCATGTATGTAACAGTGATTTCACCGCAGTTGGATTTTACCCTACACCAATGTCGGATCAAACTAAATGAAAATTTGGATCAAAGATGTCACAGTCGCTGCGTGGACTAATGGCCTGAGTGACAGGGTCAGCGTCCAATATAATTGGATCTTCTATATTTAGCATTGCAGATTTGGGTGTTGTAATTTCATAAATAAGTAAAAAAAAAAAAGTTTGGGGTTATAATATGCAGAAATGAAAAATGTAAACTTAATGGGGGCTTTTAACATTATTAGATACACCACTTAACCCTTTAAAGGACAGCAAGAACAACAGCAACACCTCCAGGTTCTATATAACAAACTAAAGTGTCTAACGGGGGAACAACACATTAAGTAGAAGGAAACTGTGATTATGTTTAGGAGTTTATACGTGGTTAGAATGACACTTAATGTCTGCTCAGTCGTTATTACATCCCGGTCTGACCTTGACAGTGGCCTCTCCCGTCTCTTCCTCGTCGTCACCGTGCTGGACCTCGATCATTGTATACTTTCCTGGGTGGGCGGTGAAATTCTCTCGCTCTGACCAGTTATTCTTAGTTTTGTCCTTAAACTTCTTCTCAAAATCTTTCTTAGCGGCCTCCAGACTTGGGAAGTGGGTCAGCTTGGACTGACCAGCCTCCCCCTGTAGGAAACAACGTCAGGAATCCGTCAAACACCTGGAAGTTATTACAAAACCGCCATCGTGTGATTGTCATGGACAGGGGAGAATGGGGCTTATTCTGTTCATCTCTCATGTATCACTACTTAAGTGATGGCTGGAGATAAAGTGGGCGGGATCTGTTGTCCAGGGCCACCAATGAGGCGCTGCGGGTGATGTCACCTGTCCAGGTAGATACTGCGGATTCTGTAGTGACACTCCCAGAGGACAATGTCGATGCATCTTGGGAATGTTGGGAAACAGGCGCGAGGGTCCCACTATCATCCTAGTCAGGGACGTGGATGTGTAAGGGGTACAGGACAGTAGAGTACTCACCACCCGCCCCCAGCGATTCCAGCAGCAGGGAGTGCCGGATTTACCCTTCACACTGGAAATGAGTTGGATGATGTAGAACTTGTTGTTGTTGTTCCCAATGTTTGTTTGGTTTAACATACAATCATAATCCTCATAGACCTGAAATAATGACAGACACAGGGCATCACTAGACAACAGTCTATGGAGAAATAATAAATCACCATCTAGATGCCACAGGGACATCTTTATAAATGGACGAGACAGGAAAACGATTGGTGACATCTAATATCCATATAATCCTGTTGCAGGTTTAGTATCTTTTTTTTTTTTTTTTAATAAAACTTTACTGGCAAATCAGCATAATGCAAAACACAATATAAGATTTGAAACCTGTATTCTGCGACACAGAATTATAATAGTATTAGAAGTCACTTGAGAGTTCCGTGACTTGTAATAAATCAGGTAGGACGCCCAAATGATCGTCTCCTCTTAAATACGATTGGCTGCTGACGTTTATTCTTATGTGTTCTTGGATTCCAAATCACAAAACCCCACTGAGAATTTATAGCTCACTCACTAATAATATATCGCTGCTTCATTATATAATATTACAGAGTCAGTCTGTCCCTCCAGGTTAGAGCCCCCGGTACAGGCCTACACCCACCTCACAATTCTCAACACTGCTCATCGAACAGGCCGAGTCGATCTTGGCTTTCCCTTTCTGCTCAGATACTGATTTTAGAGCCTGTACGGCGCTCTGGAAGCGGTCCGGGGCCTGGATCACCTCCTCCGCCTCCTCCTCCTTCACTTCCTTCTTCACCTTGGTTCTCTTGCCCCTCGCGGTAGTCTTACCCTGGGCCGCTGCCTTCCTCTTCGGAGCCATTGTGTGGACAATTTCCAATCAGTAATTAGCTTTTATCTGTCTAGGGCAGATAGATAATGAAAATGAACATCTGATTGGCTGCGGAACAAGTTCAATTACACCGTGCATTGGGTCAATAATGTAAACTAGAGACTCGATCTACAGGGACAAAAATGGGACAAAAATGATCAGGGACAATTTCTTAAACCTGAGCATTAGGGGAAGTTGGACGCCCTGTGTTTGGCTGTGCTGAGCTCATTCCTTCCACCTTACATTGCATGTGATTTACATAGATTCACCTGCTGTCTCTCTCTGAATGGTGATCACTGAGCTGTCTCCTGGGTGTGGCTGACAGGTGAGTACTAAGTACTGAATACCAGAGTAACAGAGGGAAGGGACAGTGTAAATCCTCCCGGGAAGGTGTGTGAGACGTATGACTGTAATGTCTCAGTAACAGACGCCTAGGGGGTGATCAACCGTTTATACAATCTATGCTGTATGATACTTTACTGCACACAGCAGATTGCCCATTGCTGTACACAGCAGTCAGACTCTATCTGAAATGCCCAATAACAAAGGACAAAAGTATAAAGAGTTTGCCACAAGTAAATATAATATAACAGTACTAGTAAATAGCACGTTACTTTCCATACAGCAACTGTCGTCCCTCCCAGTCTCAGATTACCCTGCAGGCAGTAATATTCTGTATGACTCCCTATTGTACAGCTATACTGGCTACATACTCTATTATTACTACACGTATTACATCATTATGCAAATGTTTATCTTGTGATGTACAATGAACACAAGCCATGATCTTGTTCTTCCAGTTCAATCTCATTCTGCTTTATCAAATGTATTATCTGCCCTGTGTACCCAGAGTCTGTAGATCAGATCAGAGCTGTGATTCAGGGATAAGTCAGAATGTGATCAGCTCCTCTTTATGGAGAATAATCTCATATTACTGCTACCGGCTGTGAGTGGGTGTAACGTAATCATCTCCATACTGTATCCTCCTAACTAAAGTATGATAGCACAGTACAGGCAGGCTAACTGTGTCACTCTAGCTGTTGTGGAACTACAAGTCTCAGCATGTCCTGACACCTGTGGTGTCACAGCTAGCTCTCACAAGGTGCAGGGTACGTACCTCCTGATGTGTGGGCAGGTGACGGAGACTCACAGAGGAACAAGTCTGTACAAGCTGGTAACTGCTCACCACTCCTCCTCCTCCACTTCCTACTCTCCTCCTATTGGAAAATACACCAATCAATTATAGGGGTTTAAAGTTACAGAACCTTCAAAACTGTCTTAGGCCAGGGATATGGGGATATTTACCTAACAACAAATGTTCTGTGTGTCAGTACGATCCAGCAATGTTACATTGTATCTTCTGTGTGTCAGTACTATCCAGCAATGTTACATTGTATCTTCTGTGTGTCAGTACTATCCAGCAATGTTACATTGTATCTTCTGTGTGTCAGTACTATCCAGCAATGTTACATTGTATCTTCTGTGTGTCAGTAGGATTCAGCAATGTTACATTGTATCTTCTGTGTGTCAGTAATATCCAGCAATGTTACATTGTATCTTCTGTGTGTCAGTAAGATACAGCAATGTTACATTATATCTTCTGTGTGTCAGTAAGATCCAGCAATGTTACATTGTATCTTCTGTGTGTCAGTAAGATCCAGCAATGTTACATTGTATCTTCTGTGTGTCAGTAATATCCAGCAATGTTACATTGTATCTTACTGATATCTAACAGGTGCCGAAACTCTGTAATCTATTGTGTCCCAGTTTACATCAGTGCCAGTAACAATAATCAACACTATTTACAGATTATTTATAAGATTTATTTTAGAGTAACAAACATGAAATTTCTTTCCTGTGTGTAAAACAGAAAGTTTCACCAGTCTATCAATTATTATTATTATTATTCCGTATTTCTATAGCTCAAACATACTCAGTAGAGCTGTACAATCAGGGACACAAGCAGCACATAGCATGATAACTATATACAATGTTATGCAAGGTGAGATATATGGGGGCATCATGTTTGGAATAAGCAGTGATCAGTATGATACAATATACAGTATTATAGGGGACCACATTATAAAATATTGGGGGGAATTAAATCGTCCGCATTACTGTATAAAGTAACGTGGCCTGCGCACTATTACAGTTATTACAGTAATTTCAACACTGGCTTTTTCATCGCAGCTCCCTGAGCCGGCGAGCAGAAAGCTGGGTTGGTTTTACCGTAATAACTGTAATAGAGTTATTGCGGCGCTAATCTGGGGGGATTTGAATACCCCACAATGAGTCTATCCTTCAGTGGACTGAGGAGTGGGTGGAAATCTCAGGAAGGATACAGATTTCTGAAGCGATGTCGACTGAATTGGAGTCCGGACTTGTACTTGGACACTATCAATCCATTTATCTCATGGAAATAAAAGTCAGCATCTGCGTTTAATAACGTCATTATTTCTAAGAGTCATATATGATAGCACATTCATCATCATAACCATCATCATTTATTTATATAGCGCCAACATATTCCGTAGCGCTTTACAATTGGGGACAAACATAGTAAACTAATAAACAAACTGGGTAAAACAGACAAAGAGGTGAGAAGGCCGCTGCTCGCAAGCTTACAATCTATGGGAAATTGATGACACATTGATGACACATTGCGTCAGTGCTGCTGGGAGACACATAATCCATCCTCAGGGACTTTGTGCTGCTGAGTCTGTGATCTCAGCACGTCGGGGCTCATTCTCAGAGTGGGGCGCACATACAATGTGTCCTCAGGCGCCAATATATACATTTCTGCATTGTTAACCGGCGTCTCCTTGCGCCAAGTGAGGCAGAACGGGGGAGGGCAGTGACGGCCTGGCGTAGGCTGAGTACAGAGCGTTCAAGAACATTTCTTAAAGCACATATTTGTATTAATGATTGAAGCATTATGTGTTGTTCATTTATATGTTAAAATATATATATACATTTCTTTTAATGTGTTCTCATGTAACCTTATGTTGCACATATGGATTGTACATATCCTGCACTGTGTCCTGTCTACATATAGCGCGTAATGTTTAGGCAGAGACTACTTACACCCAGATTCAAATCAAAATGCAACATGAGGTCCACATGGACTGGCAAGTTCCGTGCTCTTTTTCTTAACTGCAAGTTGCGACTCCAAACATGAATCGTGCCCTGTGGGTCTCATGTAGAGTTAGGCATTAATCCAGCTGTAGGGGAAACCTTTCCACCAGGACAAACCATCTTGTGATGTATGGGGTGCACCAGGGGCGAATCTAGAATATTATTTTAAGGGGGAGGGGGATTTAGTCTCCTCCCCATTTTTGACAGCTAAATGGGGCGGAGACAACTGTGTGGTCCGTTCGGCAGATACAGGTAGGGAGAGTGTGCTGCCCGGTCACTTTGATTGTGTTTAAAACACAATCAGAGCAGCTGGACATGACTCTCTGTCTGTCTCTGCCGAACGGAGCTGCACATAGTTTGCAGCTGCAGGCAGCAAGCCCCTGCTAGCCCCGATCGCCCCCCACCTAGATCCGCCAGTGGGGTGCACATGCAATTATTATTATTTTTTCTGCTTTTGTATGCAATACACAAATACCAGGTAGCTCTATGAATACACTGTGATTTACAGGTATATTAGGATGCACCCCCCTACCCCCAACCAACGCTAGATCCGTCCACACAATTTAAATGCTCCCCCCGGATAGTAACATGGTTTTGCCTAGGTGGAAATTTGTACCTTCTAGCTGGATCAAATAATCCTCTAGTGTTATATTTTATATATCAGAATATCTACTTTTTCACTATTAGATCCCGCACCATTCACACTGTGACAACATTTGTCCTGTTCACTAGTGTGTGTGTGGGTGGGGGGGATCAGAGCACGAGCGTGTTCATGTGAATGTGACACAAATGTAGATGTATCCACAGATACACCTTTTAGGTGGTACGACTTCTGCAGGTGCTGGAGAACTGGTGCAACGATGACGATGCACTACCTATCTGCTGCATATCGAAACCTCCAGCTGATGATTAAATCATTAATGTTATGGCCTTATAATATCAAGCCCCAGCTGTCTATTCACATTACTTAATTGACATTTCCATTTGGATTACTGCAGGAAAGATGATTCCTACTTAATATAATAATAACATAATGTTATTTAATTCTACTTAGTGTTTGTATATAATTACATTGTATATTTAAAAGGCAACTAACCACTAACACTGTCACACCGCCTCTGTGCGGTATCGGATGGCGTAGGATATAAAGTGACATGTAGACCAATGTTTAACGCTGGAGTGCCAAAGAAAGACACAGATGGAATTAATACAACTGAACTGTTCAAGAGATTGAAGGGACTGAAAGATAAGGGGGGCCACCAAAGAAGGTGGCGACTAGTGAACATCATCATCATCATTTATTTATATAGCGCCAGCAGATTCCATAGCGCATTATAATTGGGAACAAACATTAATAAAACAATACTGGGTAATACATATAGAGAGGTAAGAGGGCCCTGCTCGCAAGCCTACAATCTATGGGACAAAGTTTTGATACACAAGGGTAAGTGCTACATCATATTGAATATTTGTCCAGCTAGAATGCAAAACTTACAAAGTATTTAGTGGGCTGTATGCTCAGTCACACAACTATGCTGGTCAGAGGGTTGTTGTCTTGTGTTAGTTGTGTAGAGGGTGGTAATAGGGTAACCTAGGGAGATTAAGAGGGTGGTAGAGGAATACTATAAGCTTGTCTGAAAAGGTGGGTTTTCAGAGAACACTTGAAGGTTTGAAGACTAGAGGAAAGTCTTACTGTGCAAGGGAAGGAATTCCACAAAGTGGGTGCAGCCGAAAAAATTCCTGCAACCGAGAATGAGAGGATGTGATGAGAGTGGAAGAGAGATGCAGATCTTGTGCAGAACGGGGGTGTCGAGTTGGGAGATATTTTGAGACAAGTGAGGAGATGTATGTTGGTGCAGCTTTGTTGATGCCCTTGTATGTTAGTAGAAGAATTTTATATTGGATTCGTTGAAAAACAGACAACCAATGTAGAGACTGACAGGGTGGCTCAACAGAGGAAGAACCGTTTGCAAGAAAAATCAATATAGCCGCTGCGTGCAAAATAGATTGTAGGGTATCGGGTCTGATTTTAGGAAGACCAGTAAGGAGGGAATTACAATAGTCTATGCCGATTAGACCTATCTAATGTGACTAGGAAGAAGACTGAGTTCACATGGGGCGGATGAGCAAGAAAGGGCTTTGCAGGATACAAAACAGGCAATCAGGACTCATAATGATCTTGGTCCCTTGAAACCAGATCAACCCTTTTATTCGGAAGTGACCGCACCTGAGCAGGGGATGTCTTGGGGCTTGTTGCAGAAATCTCCACATACTGGAGCAAATGGATTCTGGGCAAAACAATTTTCTCTTGTTCATAGAAGATATTCACCATTGGAGAAACAATTGTTAGCTGCTTACACAGCCTTACAACACGTGGAGTCTACTACAAAGCTGGATGGGTTCGACAAGAGGACGGCACGTACTGCCGTAGCTCAGAAACCAACATTGCACAAAGGGAAGTGGTACTTGAGTGAAATAGGTGGAGCGTCATCTCAAGACCCTGCTGATGTACATCAGTACACAGCCGACTGCTTTGGTCACCTTTCTATCAGATGAACATGAACAACCCCCCTCTCCAGATAGGGGGCAGCCCGGTGACAGAGGGTAAACCAACTGACAACTGCAGAGAAGTCCAGAGCCTGGTTCACCGATGGCTCAGCACAACTATTATATAATGGACGAGTATGGACAGCCGCTGCCTACCAACCAGTAACAGAAACTATAATTCATGAAGCAGGTTCCCACCATGGCCTTATCTGTGTGGAGTTTGTATGTTCTCCCCGTGTTTGCATGGGTTTCCTCAGGGTGCTCCGGTTTTCTCCCTCACTCCCAAAAACATACTAGTAGGTTAATTGGCTGCTATTAAATTGCCCTTAGTCTCTCTCGGTCTGTGTGTGTGTATGTTAGGGATTTAGATAGTAAGCTCCAATGGTGCAGCACTGCGGAATTAGTGGCGCTACATAAATAGATGATGATGATGAACAGCTTGCATAAGTCAGAGAGTGGAATGTGAAGGAAAAGGTTAACGGGATTGTGACTTATACAAGCCCCCCTGTTTTGTATATAACATACATACAATGATGACTGTTATGAAGTACAAAGAGATGTGCATATGTCCAGCGAAGAACTGGTTTTAATTAGTCTCAGGAGGGAGAAGGGAATGACGGGTGGATTCAAAGTTTATCATGAAGCGAAATTAGTGGCGCTATATAAATAGCTGATGATGATGATGATGAAGCGAATATCCAAATAGCCTCAGTCTCAGCTGGAACTTAGTGAATTCAGGATAATCTATTGGACATCCTTCTCCTGAGTGCTATACAGCAATGGGGCTCCTCATGTCAAGACATTTCTCAACAATCACATTGTATTCCGCAGCTAAGTATCTATTGATTTTATATTTAACTTTTATAGTAAACATTTGTATTCTCCTTTTTACAGTTATTGCAGTCTGTCAATCATTGTAATCTCACACAGGTATATAAGAGTTAATGTCCTTCCAGTGACAGCGCTGATATCACTTAGTGCCGCACGCCGCAGTGTATATATATATATATACAGATAGTGGCCAGCAAGCCTGGAGATAAGGTGCGATTTGAAGGGCCGGAGACACCCTAGAACTGAAGCAGCAGCAGGTAATGGATACGGGCTTGGCTCTCCTTGTAAATCAGGTACTCGCTCTGATAAAATGAGGACTGTTTGTATTTAGATAGTGTCACTGGTTTCCCTTGCGGAACAATTATCTTCCTCCCGTTCAGTTCTATCTCAATGTCCAGAGCAGGATCTGTGAATGCGGAGACATGAGATTAAGGGAAATCACTGAACATAACCAGTACAGCTTGACACATTGTAGCAAACATTATTGGCTGTACAACCACCTGCAGTGTAAGAGGGGGGAAGTTCTGAATAAACCTCATCTATCCTTCAAACAAAAACGGTCCACAGGCGCTGACAGTGGAATGAGACGTAGACGGATGGGTCGTAGCTGCCACATAGGCAGAAAGCATCACTTATAACTTTTTAATATAACTGAATTATACAGGTTGCTGAACCCTGATCTACACAAACAGCAACAACGTCCCATATAAGCAATCTACCCACTGCAACACCAACACTTACCCCCTTTAAATTAATTAATGTGATTTTTATTTAGAGAGTAAAGTTTCTATTCTTGCAGATGACACTAAACTCTGTAAGGTAATAAAATCAGAGCAAGATGTAGCTTCTCTACAGAGGGACTTAAATAAACTGGAGGATTGGGCGGCCAAATGGAATATGAGGTTTAACATAGAAAAAATGTAAGGTTATGCATTTAGGGATCAAAAACAAGAACGCAATCTATAAATTAAATGGAATTAATTTAGGAGAATCTATAATGGAAAAGGATTTGGGAGTGCTCGTAGACAGTAGACTTAGCAATAGTGCTCAATGTCAAGCAGCAGCTGCAAGGGCAAACAAAGTATTGGCATGCATAAAAAGGGGCATAGATGCAAGGGAAGACAGTGTAATTTTGCCACTGTATAAATCGTTGGTAAGACCTCATCTTGAATATGCAGTACAGTTCTGGGCACCACTCTATAAAAAGATCATTTGGAACTAGAAAGGGTTCAGAGAAGGGCGACAAAATTGATAAAGGGTATGGAGTCATTAAGTTATGAGGAAAGGTTAGCCAGTTTAGGAATGTTTACTTTAGAAAAGAGGCGTCTAAGGGGAGATATGATTACTATGTACAAATACATTAAGGGTCAATACAGAGAACTTTCATGGGAACTCTTTACCCCAAGGACCATACACAGGACACGCGGCCACCCCCTAAGTTTAGAGGAAAGGAAATTTCACAACCAGCAAAGGAAGGGGTTCTTTACAGTAAGGGCAGTCAAGATATGGAATTCATTGCCAGGGAAGGTTGTGATGGCAGATTCAATAGATATGTTTAAGAAAGGGTTAGACAAATTTTTAGCGGAAAAGTGTATCCAGGGATACGACCGTTAATTAAAATGAAGGATAGTAGTGGATATAGGGTAAAAATAGACCTGCAATATTGAGTCTGGAGGATTTTCACAATTGAAACAGATTGGCGGTTGCTTACTCTGGATCAATTTCAAATATAAGTGCAGGATCGCAGGAGATCCAAAATAGGTTGAACTTGATGGACTGGTGTCTTTTTTCAACCTCATCAACTATGTTACTATGTCTACAAAGGTTTCCACCATGACACATGACTCAGTATTACATCTAGAATGTAACTGATTATTACACACTTCTATCCAACCTGCGCCAGTAGTATTATAGAGTATAATAACCAGACACCAGTATAACGGATGATGTAGGGTCTCTATAGTCCGTACCTGGCTCAGTGTGTCCGCGAGCCACAACACTGTCATAGCCACTAGGGGCGCTCTTCAGGCTGCAGTTATCTTGTGTGATGTGATATTCATTCCCCAAAGCCACCTCGTTCAGGAACATGATCCCCAGTCCATTAGAGGCGCAGCGGACTAGGAGGATAGAAAAGAGTAATCAGATCAAATTAAATTGAAGTTATTGCAATATATGTTCACTTTGCACATACACATAAGACCATTTTTAGACTTATTGCAGCCAGAAGTATTTGTGTATGATTGTTACACTGGAATATAAGCAGATGGATTGTGCAAAATCCACACACAACTCCCCCGCCCTTCCCGTTAGTTAACAGTAAGAAGTTTTGAGCAGTAAAGACTATGCTTGTCAAGATCTGGTAATCAGATCAGCGGCAGGTCAGGATTACAGGATGCCCACAAGATCTTTATGTTCAAAAGCAGCTAATGGGTTGTATTTAATAATCACAAAAGATATTTTTCAGAATGTTACCTATTTTATGTGTTTGTTGTTAGATACACTCTGCTCGAGAATGTATCTAGCAGTGGCTGTTACTTGAAAAAAAATGTTTCATGTTCCGGGGGAATCTCGCAAGTGTTTTGAATACATGCCTGTCCCCACAGACAGCGGAGCGACGACCCAGTGGTGAGGGCAGACAGGGTAGTTCCACAACAGATGACAGGCTAAAGCTTTGTGGCCTCTGGCCCAGGCCTCACTATCTCTGATACAGCTAAATGAACCCCAGCCTCAGCGCTCCATCCTAGCGCCTTTACACTCATCTCCCCCTCTGACTGACAACTTACCGTATCCTGCAGAAGTACCGTTCTCTGAGCCAAAATATATCCCTCGTCCCACACGTCCCCCTGAATGGGGCATTATCCGCAGGCCGCTTTTCAGGATTGCGGCTAACACCGCCACATTGGTACCGTGCCACAGCAATCGGCGGTTCTCAATGTCGTTGTGGACACTGAGCCGATTTTCCTGTGACAGGAAACAAATAGAGGTGGCGGTATTAGATCCACAGAATACGGGTGGTAAGACTAGCAATGGTGCAGTAATGGAAGAGCAAGTTTATTGACTATAAAGGAGAAAGTCAATGATGGAACAGACTGACAGCGGGCACCTAATGCTTGACACCCGCCCGGTGGTATATGTGTGCTTTGTACCCTTTAGAATAACTATCTATCATCATCATCATTTACTTCAGCAGATTTCGTAAAGTAGATGGGCTTATAGCATTTTGATAAATCCCATTATAATCAGACAGGTATGTAAAAAAAAAAAAAAAAAGTGCTGTAGGGAGAAGGAACATATAAAATGTGTGGAAGAGGGGTGCAGTGTGTGGTAGAGGGGTGCAGTGTATGGTAGAGGGGTGCAGCGTATGGTAGAGGGGTGCAGTGTGTGGTAGAGGGGTGCAGTGTGTGGTAGAGGGGTGCAGCGTATGGTAGAGGGGTGCAGCGTGTGGTAGAGGGGTGCAGCGTGTGGTAGAGGGGTGTGGTAGAGGGGTACAGCGTATGGTAGAGGGGTGCAGCGTGTGGTAGAGGGGTGCAGCGTGTGGTAGAGGGGTGTGGTAGAGGGGTACAGCGTATGGTAGAGGGGTGCAGCGTGTGGTAGAGGGGTGTGGTAGAGGGGTGCAGCGTATGGTAGAGGGGTGCAGCGTGTGGTAGAGGGGTGCAGCGTGTGGTAGAGGGGTGTGGTAGAGGGGTACAGCGTATGGTAGAGGGGTGCAGCGTATGGTAGAGGGGTGCAGCGTGTGGTAGAGGGGTGCAGCGTGTGGTAGAGGGGTGCAGTGGTAGAGGGGTACAGCGTATGGTAGAGGGGTGCAGCGTGTGGTAGAGGGGTGCAGCGTGTGGTAGAGGGGTGCAGCGTGTGGTAGAGGGGTGTGGTAGAGGGGTACAGCGTATGGTAGAGGGGTGCAGTGTATGGTAGAGGGGTGCGGCGTATGGTAGAGGGGTGCAGTGTATGGTAGAGGGGTACAGTGTGTGGTAGAGGGGTGCAGCGTGTGGTAGAGGGGTGCAGCGTGTGGTAGAGGGGTGCAGCGTGTGGTAGAGGGGTGCAGTGGTAGAGGGGTACAGCGTATGGTAGAGGGGTGCAGCGTGTGGTAGAGGGGTGCAGCGTGTGGTAGAGGGGTGCAGCGTATGGTAGAGGGGTGCAGCATATGGTAGAGGGGTGCGGCGTATGGTAGAGGGGTGTGGCGTATGGTAGAGGGGTGTGGCGTGTGGTAGAGGGGTACAGCGTATGGTAGAGGGGTGCAGCGTATGGTAGAGGGGTGCAGCGCATGGTAGAGGGGTGCAGCGTATGGTAGAGGGGTGTGGTAGAGGGGTACAGCGTATGGTAGAGGGGTGCGGCGTATGGTAGAGGGGTGCGGCGTATGGTAGAGGGGTGCGGCGTATGGTAGAGGGGTGCAGTGTGTGGTAGAGGGGTGCAGTGTGTGGTAGAGGGGTGCAGTGTGTGGTAGAGGGGTGCAGTGTATGGTAAAGGGGTGCAGCGTATGGTAGAGGGACGCAGGTTTGAGGCATAATATGATCTGTGTGGCATAATATGAATGTTTATTTGTTGGTCCCATTAATATTAATATTATACTGATATTAGCGTGATAAAATAAGAAATAATTAAATGTTACATAAATATACATACACAGTGGTCAAAGTGGAAATTTAGAAGTGGCGGTATGGATAATGTAAGTGAATGGAATTTGATAATCAACACGGTAAAAGAGATGGCGTATGGCATACCACTGTACAACAGCAATCTTCCACTATATATATATATATATTATACATACAACTGGCACTTCTGCCGGTGCACCGACCCTGATGTAGGGTAAATATTGGCTGCTTCTGGGCACCTTAATTTTTATACTGCAAATTTAGAGCCGAGTTCGAATCATCCAACTTTAATTCTGTCCACACATTTTATATCTGCAGCACAACATGGCTTTTCCAAGGTGCTAAATTGCGCATTGTATCTGTAAATGAGGTCCGTAGCGCTATCTATAACTGACCTCGTTCTCTCTGTCCACGCGCCAGACATTCAGGAGTTTAATATGACGGTAGGTGGGTCCTGTCTGTTTCACGGTCTTATCAATCACCTACGACAGATATAAGACGTTACGTGGGTACTGGCCTCAATTTAATTTTTTATTCCTTTAACAGAGCTCTAAAGCCAAAAGTGAAAATGTTATTGTTAATAATCAAAACTCCTTAGAGACACTTATATTTTTTCCAAATGAGCCATTTGTTGAGAATTACTTACTTATGTATGTCCATCCCAAAAATGATGTCACTGTTAGTTTTTCCTTCTGTCCACTAGTATAGTCACTGACAGCCTTAAAGCAACGGTATATCAAACTATTATTTTGCTTATACCCTCTTAGATCTTTCAACCTGGGGTCATGTATCTGACCAATGACACTGAAGTATCTCTGTTATTATACTTAATTATTCTGTTTTATGACAGCTGCACTTTGTGTTTTCCTTCACTTAGTTGCAATCAATTATAAATCCCAGTAAGAAGGTAGAAGGAACTGGTGCACCCTGTGATTTCACAATGTTGTCACTTATAACCACCAAAGCCAAGAAATGTTTAATGGACATATCCACTGAAATGATGTTCTGAAATCATTTTTAATATCGCTATATTGGGCACTACAACTTCCTCGAATAACGCCTGTTATTTAGATAGGACTCCTGCCTGAAATTGTCAGCTGATATCACAGAAACAAACTGTTGCTGCCAATTGACAGATATGTTGCCAATAAGTAACCCTGCTTAGCAACATCTGAAACCCTGGAAACAAACTGTAGACTGCACTGGTTGATTTAATGATTATAGATGTAGCTAAAGAAGGTCTGTTATTCACAACCTATCTGTCAAGAGGCAACAGTGTGTGTGTGAGTTTTCAATAGTCTATTTCAGGTAGTAGTCCGATACCAAATATTAGGAGTCATTCCAGTATTTTGATCCAGCCTAATAATTTTAATTTAACATCATATGACTCATTGTAAAATAAAAGTGTTCCATAATGAAATGTATAACCATAAGTAAAGGTGAAACACCCTGATATGTGGTGACTTTCAGTGTCTGCACCCAGATCGTCCCCACTCACACTCACTCTTACCTTGTACTCCTTAGATTTTGAATCAAGAAGGTTGAGTTCACATTTGAGTAACTGATAATCTACGTCCAGTGGATGGGGGACATCTAACAGTTCTGCTTCCTGCTCCTGCTTCAGTTTATCCGCCTGCAGAGTCTGAGCCAGTTCAATGTCTGCAAGGACCTGAGCGAGGACAGGGAGACAGTCACAACTACCCAGGATACAACACTGACACTTTGCCTCCAAAGAGGGTGTTCAAGAGCATTTGGCAGATTTGCTCCTTAAAACAACATAACCTTCCCCCATCACATAACATTGTATTTAAAGGTAAACTCGACCTAACAAATGCCTGAGTTCTGTACCTTGTCTAATGTTGCAGAAACAAGGGACTGAGATGCTCAGTATTCTATAGAGGTCAGCAGAGTGCCAGGGTCAGGAGAGAGAAAATTTAAAAACTACATCACAGAAACATCTTATTTTGCAGCACTTGGGGCTAAAGTAACAATAGAGAGCAACAAACACTTCTAGCTGCAATTAATTATCAATAAATATGGGAGACTCCCAGGGAAACCTCCCACTTGCAGATAGGAACAAGTATGGCAGCTTCCAGCAGGCAACCTGAACCATCGAACACAAATGAAATGTATGCAGTAATCCTGTTCCACAATCTTAAGAATTAAAAGCAACATACTACAGGTAAACTTTAACAGATGTGTAAACTGTAAATGTATGATATATGTACATGTATGTGCCGTGGCAGTACATAGAGCTGCTTTAATCTCATTGCAGTGTTCACTGTTTCTTCAGAGAGAGAGATCATGGTCTGTCCACTAGGGGGCAGCACTGAGACACGGAATTACAGATGGCTGTAGGTTACTGATAGGATAATAATGAGGAGCGGTACCAGTAACATGTCCTTCTTGGCCTGTAACACCTCCAGGCTCTCAATGACTGGGGGCGTCTGGCGTCCAAAGTTGTGGGGTATGATGGTGTAGAAGGTAGAGGACAAGTCGCTGAGCTCCTTCTTATTCGCCTTTCTGTCCATCGCGGCCTGAAGCGCCTCCAAAGCGTCGAATCCCTTCGCTATCTGCGCCTTACTCAGCTTTCCCAGAGGCATCTTCTTTATATCTGAAATACAAACAATTCACATTTACCCAACATCCCCCGTGTGCAGCTTTCCCTGACTCAGCCAATATCCAACATTACACCCATTTATGTAACTTCAAGTTTTATATTTTATTATACTAAACTCCACCTAAAACTAAATGCCAACTAATATTTTATGGCGTAACAATTTCCAATCATTGTAATGTAGCAATCCCTCCGTAACTGTAGAACTCGGATTTCCTTTCACGGTCTTATGAGTTCTACTGTCCCTGATCTAATAATTGTCCTCCACGTCCTCAGCACAAGTACCCAGGTTCATGGTCTGCATGGCTTCCTTGAACATGTCACTGCTGAATATCAGAGACATCAGGTCCTGGGTGGACTTGTCCAGGGAGCAGGGACGAACCTTCTTACACACTCCATCCACAGTGTCCACCTGGGGAGAGTAAGAACCTCGTAAGTATAAGAGATGGAGTTATTGAGGTCATCAAGCTGTTAGTATAAGGTCCTAGAACTACTAGTGCCCTCTCTGGTCAAAACATAACAATGAAGATTTGGAAGAAAGATGTCACAGTCGCTGCGTGGACTAATGGCCAAGTGACAGGATCAGCGTCAAATATACCTGGACACTTCTATAATAATTGGACACTTCTATATTTAGCTTTGCAGGTTTGGGTGTTGTGTAATTTCATAAATAGGGTAAAAAAAGTTTTTGGGTTGTAATATGCAAAAATTAAAAAACGTAAACTTAATGGGGGCTTTTCCCATTGTTAGATACGTCCCTTAACTCTTTAAAGGACAACAAGAACAACAGCGACACCTCCAGGTTCTAAAAATCAGACTGAAGTATCTGACAGGGGAACAATACATAGGGCTGAGTCATTAAGGAGAGCAAAGCAGAAAAAAGAAGTAACTTTGCATCTGGGCAAAACTATGTTGCATTGGAGGGGGAGGTAAATTTAAAATGTGGGGACAGATTTCTAGTTGCGGTAGGGCATGTCCTAGATCAACTTTAACTTTCAGTGTAAAAATAAAGCTATTAAGTATGTGTGTACTACATTAAAAAGCACCCAATATTTTCTTTACATGCAAAATAATAAACTAATTTGCACCCCTTGTATTGTAACATGGTTTGTCCAGGATCAAATTTACTAATTAAGTATAAGGAAACTGTGATTATGTTTAGGAGTTTATACGTGGTTAGAATGACAGTTAATGTCTGCTCAGTCGTTAATACATCCCGGTCTGACCTTGACAGTGGCCTCTCCCGTCTCTTCCTCGTCGTCACCGTGCTGGACCTCGATCATTGTATACTTTCCTGGGTGGGCGGTGAAATTCTCTCGCTCTGACCAGTTATTCTTAGTTTTGTCCTTAAACTTCTTCTCAAAATCTTTCTTAGCAGCCTCCAGACTTGGGAAGTGGGTCAGCTTGGACTGACCAGCCTCCCCCTGTAGGAAACAACGTCAGGAATCCGTCAAACAGCTGGAAGTTATTACAAAACCGCCATCGTGTGATTGTCATGGACAGGGGAGAATGTGGCTTATTCTGTTCATCTCTCATGTATCACTACTTAAGTGGTGGCTGGAGATAAAGTGGGCGGGATCTGCTGTCCAGGGCCACCAATGAGGCGTTGCGGGTGATGTCACCTGTCCAGGTAGATACTGCGGATTCTGTAGTGACACTCCTAGAGGACAATGTTGCGGTTGGATGCATGTTGGGAAACAGGCGCGAGGGTCCCACTATTATCCTAGTCAGGGACGTGGATGTGTAAGGGGTACAGGACAGTAGAGTACTCACCACCCGCCCCCAGCGATTCCAGCAGCAGGGAGTGCCAGATTTACCCTTCACACTGGAAATGAGTTGGATGATGTAGAACTTGTTGTTGTTGTTCCCAATGTTTGTTTGGTTTAACATACAATCATAATCCTCATAGACCTGAAATAATGACAGACACAGGGCATCACTAGACAACAGTCTATGGAGAAATAATAAATCACCATCTAGATGCCACAGGGACATCTTTATAAATGGACGAGACAGGAAAACGATTGGTGACATCTAATATCCATATAATCCTGTTGCAGGTTTAGTATCTTTTTTTTTTTTTTTTAATAAAACTTTACTGGCAAATCAGCATAATGCAAAACACAATATAAGATTTGAAACCTGTATTCTGCGACACAGAATTATAATAGTATTAGAAGTCACTTGAGAGTTCCGTGACTTGTAATAAATCAGGTAGGACGCCCAAATGATCGTCTCCTCTTAAATACGATTGGCTGCTGACGTTTATTCTTATGTGTTCTTGGATTCCAAATCACAAAACCCCACTGAGAATTTATAGCTCACTCACTAATAATATATCGCTGCTTCATTATATAATATTACAGAGTCAGTCTGTCCCTCCAGGTTAGAGCCCCCGGTACAGGCCTACACCCACCTCACAATTCTCAACACTGCTCATCGAACAGGCCGAGTCGATCTTGGCTTTCCCTTTCTGCTCAGATACTGATTTTAGAGCCTGTACGGCGCTCTGGAAGCGGTCCGGGGCCTGGATCACCTCCTCCGCCTCCTCCTCCTTCACTTCCTTCTTCACCTTGGTTCTCTTGCCCCTCGCGGTAGTCTTACCCTGGGCCGCTGCCTTCCTCTTCGGAGCCATTGTGTGGACAATTTCCAATCAGTAATTAGCTTTTATCTGTCTAGGGCAGATAGATAATGAAAATGAACATCTGATTGGCTGCGGAACAAGTTCAATTACACCGTGCATTGGGTCAATAATGTAAACTAGAGACTCGATCTACAGGGACAAAAATGGGACAAAAATGATCAGGGACAATTTCTTAAACCTGAGCATTAGGGGAAGTTGGACGCCCTGTGTTTGGCTGTGCTGAGCTCATTCCTTCCACCTTACATTGCATGTGATTTACATAGATTCACCTGCTGTCTCTCTCTGAATGGTGATCACTGAGCTGTCTCCTGGGTGTGGCTGACAGGTGAGTACTAAGTACTGAATACCAGAGTAACAGAGGGAAGGGACAGTGTAAATCCTCCCGGGAAGGTGTGTGAGACGTATGACTGTAATGTCTCAGTAACAGACGCCTAGGGGGTGATCAACCGTTTATACAATCTATGCTGTATGATACTTTACTGCACACAGCAGATTGCCCATTGCTGTACACAGCAGTCAGACTCTATCTGAAATGCCCAATAACAAAGGACAAAAGTATAAAGAGTTTGCCACAAGTAAATATAATATAACAGTACTAGTAAATAGCACGTTACTTTCCATACAGCAACTG
This sequence comes from Mixophyes fleayi, assembly GCF_038048845.1. Taxonomy (NCBI): domain Eukaryota; kingdom Metazoa; phylum Chordata; class Amphibia; order Anura; family Limnodynastidae; genus Mixophyes; species Mixophyes fleayi. The sequence goes on from NC_134409.1 coordinate 139,447,833, forward strand.
TCGTCCCTCCCAGTCTCAGATTACCCTGCAGGCAGTAATATTCTGTATGACTCCCTATTGTACAGCTATACTGGCTACATACTCTATTATTACTACACGTATTACATCATTATGCAAATGTTTATCTTGTGATGTACAATGAACACAAGCCATGATCTTGTTCTTCCAGTTCAATCTCATTCTGCTTTATCAAATGTATTATCTGCCCTGTGTACCCAGAGTCTGTAGATCAGATCAGAGCTGTGATTCAGGGATAAGTCAGAATGTGATCAGCTCCTCTTTATGGAGAATAATCTCATATTACTGCTACCGGCTGTGAGTGGGTGTAACGTAATCATCTCCATACTGTATCCTCCTAACTAAAGTATGATAGCACAGTACAGGCAGGCTAACTGTGTCACTCTAGCTGTTGTGGAACTACAAGTCTCAGCATGTCCTGACACCTGTGGTGTCACAGCTAGCTCTCACAAGGTGCAGGGTACGTACCTCCTGATGTGTGGGCAGGTGACGGAGACTCACAGAGGAACAAGTCTGTACAAGCTGGTAACTGCTCACCACTCCTCCTCCTCCACTTCCTACTCTCCTCCTATTGGAAAATACACCAATCAATTATAGGGGTTTAAAGTTACAGAACCTTCAAAACTGTCTTAGGCCAGGGATATGGGGATATTTACCTAACAACAAATGTTCTGTGTGTCAGTACGATCCAGCAATGTTACATTGTATCTTCTGTGTGTCAGTACTATCCAGCAATGTTACATTGTATCTTCTGTGTGTCAGTACTATCCAGCAATGTTACATTGTATCTTCTGTGTGTCAGTACTATCCAGCAATGTTACATTGTATCTTCTGTGTGTCAGTAGGATTCAGCAATGTTACATTGTATCTTCTGTGTGTCAGTAATATCCAGCAATGTTACATTGTATCTTCTGTGTGTCAGTAAGATACAGCAATGTTACATTATATCTTCTGTGTGTCAGTAAGATCCAGCAATGTTACATTGTATCTTCTGTGTGTCAGTAAGATCCAGCAATGTTACATTGTATCTTCTGTGTGTCAGTAATATCCAGCAATGTTACATTGTATCTTACTGATATCTAACAGGTGCCGAAACTCTGTAATCTATTGTGTCCCAGTTTACATCAGTGCCAGTAACAATAATCAACACTATTTACAGATTATTTATAAGATTTATTTTAGAGTAACAAACATGAAATTTCTTTCCTGTGTGTAAAACAGAAAGTTTCACCAGTCTATCAATTATTATTATTATTATTCCGTATTTCTATAGCTCAAACATACTCAGTAGAGCTGTACAATCAGGGACACAAGCAGCACATAGCATGATAACTATATACAATGTTATGCAAGGTGAGATATATGGGGGCATCATGTTTGGAATAAGCAGTGATCAGTATGATACAATATACAGTATTATAGGGGACCACATTATAAAATATTGGGGGGAATTAAATCGTCCGCATTACTGTATAAAGTAACGTGGCCTGCGCACTATTACAGTTATTACAGTAATTTCAACACTGGCTTTTTCATCGCAGCTCCCTGAGCCGGCGAGCAGAAAGCTGGGTTGGTTTTACCGTAATAACTGTAATAGAGTTATTGCGGCGCTAATCTGGGGGGATTTGAATACCCCACAATGAGTCTATCCTTCAGTGGACTGAGGAGTGGGTGGAAATCTCAGGAAGGATACAGATTTCTGAAGCGATGTCGACTGAATTGGAGTCCGGACTTGTACTTGGACACTATCAATCCATTTATCTCATGGAAATAAAAGTCAGCATCTGCGTTTAATAACGTCATTATTTCTAAGAGTCATATATGATAGCACATTCATCATCATAACCATCATCATTTATTTATATAGCGCCAACATATTCCGTAGCGCTTTACAATTGGGGACAAACATAGTAAACTAATAAACAAACTGGGTAAAACAGACAAAGAGGTGAGAAGGCCGCTGCTCGCAAGCTTACAATCTATGGGAAATTGATGACACATTGATGACACATTGCGTCAGTGCTGCTGGGAGACACATAATCCATCCTCAGGGACTTTGTGCTGCTGAGTCTGTGATCTCAGCACGTCGGGGCTCATTCTCAGAGTGGGGCGCACATACAATGTGTCCTCAGGCGCCAATATATACATTTCTGCATTGTTAACCGGCGTCTCCTTGCGCCAAGTGAGGCAGAACGGGGGAGGGCAGTGACGGCCTGGCGTAGGCTGAGTACAGAGCGTTCAAGAACATTTCTTAAAGCACATATTTGTATTAATGATTGAAGCATTATGTGTTGTTCATTTATATGTTAAAATATATATATACATTTCTTTTAATGTGTTCTCATGTAACCTTATGTTGCACATATGGATTGTACATATCCTGCACTGTGTCCTGTCTACATATAGCGCGTAATGTTTAGGCAGAGACTACTTACACCCAGATTCAAATCAAAATGCAACACGAGGTCCACATGGACTGGCAAGTTCCGTGCTCTTTTTCTTAACTGCAAGTTGCGACTCCAAACATGAATCGTGCCCTGTGGGTCTCATGTAGAGTTAGGCATTAATCCAGCTGTAGGGGAAACCTTTCCACCAGGACAAACCATCTTGTGATGTATGGGGTGCACCAGGGGCGAATCTAGAATATTATTTTAAGGGGGAGGGGGATTTAGTCTCCTCCCCATTTTTGACAGCTAAATGGGGCGGAGACAACTGTGTGGTCCGTTCGGCAGATACAGGTAGGGAGAGTGTGCTGCCCGGTCACTTTGATTGTGTTTAAAACACAATCAGAGCAGCTGGACATGACTCTCTGTCTGTCTCTGCCGAACGGAGCTGCACATAGTTTGCAGCTGCAGGCAGCAAGCCCCTGCTAGCCCCGATCGCCCCCCACCTAGATCCGCCAGTGGGGTGCACATGCAATTATTATTATTTTTTCTGCTTTTGTATGCAATACACAAATACCAGGTAGCTCTATGAATACACTGTGATTTACAGGTATATTAGGATGCACCCCCCTACCCCCAACCAACGCTAGATCCGTCCACACAATTTAAATGCTCCCCCCGGATAGTAACATGGTTTTGCCTAGGTGGAAATTTGTACCTTCTAGCTGGATCAAATAATCCTCTAGTGTTATATTTTATATATCAGAATATCTACTTTTTCACTATTAGATCCCGCACCATTCACACTGTGACAACATTTGTCCTGTTCACTAGTGTGTGTGTGGGTGGGGGGGATCAGAGCACGAGCGTGTTCATGTGAATGTGACACAAATGTAGATGTATCCACAGATACACCTTTTAGGTGGTACGACTTCTGCAGGTGCTGGAGAACTGGTGCAACGATGACGATGCACTACCTATCTGCTGCATATCGAAACCTCCAGCTGATGATTAAATCATTAATGTTATGGCCTTATAATATCAAGCCCCAGCTGTCTATTCACATTACTTAATTGACATTTCCATTTGGATTACTGCAGGAAAGATGATTCCTACTTAATATAATAATAACATAATGTTATTTAATTCTACTTAGTGTTTGTATATAATTACATTGTATATTTAAAAGGCAACTAACCACTAACACTGTCACACCGCCTCTGTGCGGTATCGGATGGCGTAGGATATAAAGTGACATGTAGACCAATGTTTAACGCTGGAGTGCCAAAGAAAGACACAGATGGAATTAATACAACTGAACTGTTCAAGAGATTGAAGGGACTGAAAGATAAGGGGGGCCACCAAAGAAGGTGGCGACTAGTGAACATCATCATCATCATTTATTTATATAGCGCCAGCAGATTCCATAGCGCATTATAATTGGGAACAAACATTAATAAAACAATACTGGGTAATACATATAGAGAGGTAAGAGGGCCCTGCTCGCAAGCCTACAATCTATGGGACAAAGTTTTGATACACAAGGGTAAGTGCTACATCATATTGAATATTTGTCCAGCTAGAATGCAAAACTTACAAAGTATTTAGTGGGCTGTATGCTCAGTCACACAACTATGCTGGTCAGAGGGTTGTTGTCTTGTGTTAGTTGTGTAGAGGGTGGTAATAGGGTAACCTAGGGAGATTAAGAGGGTGGTAGAGGAATACTATAAGCTTGTCTGAAAAGGTGGGTTTTCAGAGAACACTTGAAGGTTTGAAGACTAGAGGAAAGTCTTACTGTGCAAGGGAAGGAATTCCACAAAGTGGGTGCAGCCGAAAAAATTCCTGCAACCGAGAATGAGAGGATGTGATGAGAGTGGAAGAGAGATGCAGATCTTGTGCAGAACGGGGGTGTCGAGTTGGGAGATATTTTGAGACAAGTGAGGAGATGTATGTTGGTGCAGCTTTGTTGATGCCCTTGTATGTTAGTAGAAGAATTTTATATTGGATTCGTTGAAAAACAGACAACCAATGTAGAGACTGACAGGGTGGCTCAACAGAGGAAGAACCGTTTGCAAGAAAAATCAATATAGCCGCTGCGTGCAAAATAGATTGTAGGGTATCGGGTCTGATTTTAGGAAGACCAGTAAGGAGGGAATTACAATAGTCTATGCCGATTAGACCTATCTAATGTGACTAGGAAGAAGACTGAGTTCACATGGGGCGGATGAGCAAGAAAGGGCTTTGCAGGATACAAAACAGGCAATCAGGACTCATAATGATCTTGGTCCCTTGAAACCAGATCAACCCTTTTATTCGGAAGTGACCGCACCTGAGCAGGGGATGTCTTGGGGCTTGTTGCAGAAATCTCCACATACTGGAGCAAATGGATTCTGGGCAAAACAATTTTCTCTTGTTCATAGAAGATATTCACCATTGGAGAAACAATTGTTAGCTGCTTACACAGCCTTACAACACGTGGAGTCTACTACAAAGCTGGATGGGTTCGACAAGAGGACGGCACGTACTGCCGTAGCTCAGAAACCAACATTGCACAAAGGGAAGTGGTACTTGAGTGAAATAGGTGGAGCGTCATCTCAAGACCCTGCTGATGTACATCAGTACACAGCCGACTGCTTTGGTCACCTTTCTATCAGATGAACATGAACAACCCCCCTCTCCAGATAGGGGGCAGCCCGGTGACAGAGGGTAAACCAACTGACAACTGCAGAGAAGTCCAGAGCCTGGTTCACCGATGGCTCAGCACAACTATTATATAATGGACGAGTATGGACAGCCGCTGCCTACCAACCAGTAACAGAAACTATAATTCATGAAGCAGGTTCCCACCATGGCCTTATCTGTGTGGAGTTTGTATGTTCTCCCCGTGTTTGCATGGGTTTCCTCAGGGTGCTCCGGTTTTCTCCCTCACTCCCAAAAACATACTAGTAGGTTAATTGGCTGCTATTAAATTGCCCTTAGTCTCTCTCGGTCTGTGTGTGTGTATGTTAGGGATTTAGATAGTAAGCTCCAATGGTGCAGCACTGCGGAATTAGTGGCGCTACATAAATAGATGATGATGATGAACAGCTTGCATAAGTCAGAGAGTGGAATGTGAAGGAAAAGGTTAACGGGATTGTGACTTATACAAGCCCCCCTGTTTTGTATATAACATACATACAATGATGACTGTTATGAAGTACAAAGAGATGTGCATATGTCCAGCGAAGAACTGGTTTTAATTAGTCTCAGGAGGGAGAAGGGAATGACGGGTGGATTCAAAGTTTATCATGAAGCGAAATTAGTGGCGCTATATAAATAGCTGATGATGATGATGATGAAGCGAATATCCAAATAGCCTCAGTCTCAGCTGGAACTTAGTGAATTCAGGATAATCTATTGGACATCCTTCTCCTGAGTGCTATACAGCAATGGGGCTCCTCATGTCAAGACATTTCTCAACAATCACATTGTATTCCGCAGCTAAGTATCTATTGATTTTATATTTAACTTTTATAGTAAACATTTGTATTCTCCTTTTTACAGTTATTGCAGTCTGTCAATCATTGTAATCTCACACAGGTATATAAGAGTTAATGTCCTTCCAGTGACAGCGCTGATATCACTTAGTGCCGCACGCCGCAGTGTATATATATATATATACAGATAGTGGCCAGCAAGCCTGGAGATAAGGTGCGATTTGAAGGGCCGGAGACACCCTAGAACTGAAGCAGCAGCAGGTAATGGATACGGGCTTGGCTCTCCTTGTAAATCAGGTACTCGCTCTGATAAAATGAGGACTGTTTGTATTTAGATAGTGTCACTGGTTTCCCTTGCGGAACAATTATCTTCCTCCCGTTCAGTTCTATCTCAATGTCCAGAGCAGGATCTGTGAATGCGGAGACATGAGATTAAGGGAAATCACTGAACATAACCAGTACAGCTTGACACATTGTAGCAAACATTATTGGCTGTACAACCACCTGCAGTGTAAGAGGGGGGAAGTTCTGAATAAACCTCATCTATCCTTCAAACAAAAACGGTCCACAGGCGCTGACAGTGGAATGAGACGTAGACGGATGGGTCGTAGCTGCCACATAGGCAGAAAGCATCACTTATAACTTTTTAATATAACTGAATTATACAGGTTGCTGAACCCTGATCTACACAAACAGCAACAACGTCCCATATAAGCAATCTACCCACTGCAACACCAACACTTACCCCCTTTAAATTAATTAATGTGATTTTTATTTAGAGAGTAAAGTTTCTATTCTTGCAGATGACACTAAACTCTGTAAGGTAATAAAATCAGAGCAAGATGTAGCTTCTCTACAGAGGGACTTAAATAAACTGGAGGATTGGGCGGCCAAATGGAATATGAGGTTTAACATAGAAAAAATGTAAGGTTATGCATTTAGGGATCAAAAACAAGAACGCAATCTATAAATTAAATGGAATTAATTTAGGAGAATCTATAATGGAAAAGGATTTGGGAGTGCTCGTAGACAGTAGACTTAGCAATAGTGCTCAATGTCAAGCAGCAGCTGCAAGGGCAAACAAAGTATTGGCATGCATAAAAAGGGGCATAGATGCAAGGGAAGACAGTGTAATTTTGCCACTGTATAAATCGTTGGTAAGACCTCATCTTGAATATGCAGTACAGTTCTGGGCACCACTCTATAAAAAGATCATTTGGAACTAGAAAGGGTTCAGAGAAGGGCGACAAAATTGATAAAGGGTATGGAGTCATTAAGTTATGAGGAAAGGTTAGCCAGTTTAGGAATGTTTACTTTAGAAAAGAGGCGTCTAAGGGGAGATATGATTACTATGTACAAATACATTAAGGGTCAATACAGAGAACTTTCATGGGAACTCTTTACCCCAAGGACCATACACAGGACACGCGGCCACCCCCTAAGTTTAGAGGAAAGGAAATTTCACAACCAGCAAAGGAAGGGGTTCTTTACAGTAAGGGCAGTCAAGATATGGAATTCATTGCCAGGGAAGGTTGTGATGGCAGATTCAATAGATATGTTTAAGAAAGGGTTAGACAAATTTTTAGCGGAAAAGTGTATCCAGGGATACGACCGTTAATTAAAATGAAGGATAGTAGTGGATATAGGGTAAAAATAGACCTGCAATATTGAGTCTGGAGGATTTTCACAATTGAAACAGATTGGCGGTTGCTTACTCTGGATCAATTTCAAATATAAGTGCAGGATCGCAGGAGATCCAAAATAGGTTGAACTTGATGGACTGGTGTCTTTTTTCAACCTCATCAACTATGTTACTATGTCTACAAAGGTTTCCACCATGACACATGACTCAGTATTACATCTAGAATGTAACTGATTATTACACACTTCTATCCAACCTGCGCCAGTAGTATTATAGAGTATAATAACCAGACACCAGTATAACGGATGATGTAGGGTCTCTATAGTCCGTACCTGGCTCAGTGTGTCCGCGAGCCACAACACTGTCATAGCCACTAGGGGCGCTCTTCAGGCTGCAGTTATCTTGTGTGATGTGATATTCATTCCCCAAAGCCACCTCGTTCAGGAACATGATCCCCAGTCCATTAGAGGCGCAGCGGACTAGGAGGATAGAAAAGAGTAATCAGATCAAATTAAATTGAAGTTATTGCAATATATGTTCACTTTGCACATACACATAAGACCATTTTTAGACTTATTGCAGCCAGAAGTATTTGTGTATGATTGTTACACTGGAATATAAGCAGATGGATTGTGCAAAATCCACACACAACTCCCCCGCCCTTCCCGTTAGTTAACAGTAAGAAGTTTTGAGCAGTAAAGACTATGCTTGTCAAGATCTGGTAATCAGATCAGCGGCAGGTCAGGATTACAGGATGCCCACAAGATCTTTATGTTCAAAAGCAGCTAATGGGTTGTATTTAATAATCACAAAAGATATTTTTCAGAATGTTACCTATTTTATGTGTTTGTTGTTAGATACACTCTGCTCGAGAATGTATCTAGCAGTGGCTGTTACTTGAAAAAAAATGTTTCATGTTCCGGGGGAATCTCGCAAGTGTTTTGAATACATGCCTGTCCCCACAGACAGCGGAGCGACGACCCAGTGGTGAGGGCAGACAGGGTAGTTCCACAACAGATGACAGGCTAAAGCTTTGTGGCCTCTGGCCCAGGCCTCACTATCTCTGATACAGCTAAATGAACCCCAGCCTCAGCGCTCCATCCTAGCGCCTTTACACTCATCTCCCCCTCTGACTGACAACTTACCGTATCCTGCAGAAGTACCGTTCTCTGAGCCAAAATATATCCCTCGTCCCACACGTCCCCCTGAATGGGGCATTATCCGCAGGCCGCTTTTCAGGATTGCGGCTAACACCGCCACATTGGTACCGTGCCACAGCAATCGGCGGTTCTCAATGTCGTTGTGGACACTGAGCCGATTTTCCTGTGACAGGAAACAAATAGAGGTGGCGGTATTAGATCCACAGAATACGGGTGGTAAGACTAGCAATGGTGCAGTAATGGAAGAGCAAGTTTATTGACTATAAAGGAGAAAGTCAATGATGGAACAGACTGACAGCGGGCACCTAATGCTTGACACCCGCCCGGTGGTATATGTGTGCTTTGTACCCTTTAGAATAACTATCTATCATCATCATCATTTACTTCAGCAGATTTCGTAAAGTAGATGGGCTTATAGCATTTTGATAAATCCCATTATAATCAGACAGGTATGTAAAAAAAAAAAAAAAAAGTGCTGTAGGGAGAAGGAACATATAAAATGTGTGGAAGAGGGGTGCAGTGTGTGGTAGAGGGGTGCAGTGTATGGTAGAGGGGTGCAGCGTATGGTAGAGGGGTGCAGTGTGTGGTAGAGGGGTGCAGTGTGTGGTAGAGGGGTGCAGCGTATGGTAGAGGGGTGCAGCGTGTGGTAGAGGGGTGCAGCGTGTGGTAGAGGGGTGTGGTAGAGGGGTACAGCGTATGGTAGAGGGGTGCAGCGTGTGGTAGAGGGGTGCAGCGTGTGGTAGAGGGGTGTGGTAGAGGGGTACAGCGTATGGTAGAGGGGTGCAGCGTGTGGTAGAGGGGTGTGGTAGAGGGGTGCAGCGTATGGTAGAGGGGTGCAGCGTGTGGTAGAGGGGTGCAGCGTGTGGTAGAGGGGTGTGGTAGAGGGGTACAGCGTATGGTAGAGGGGTGCAGTGTGTGGTAGAGGGGTGCAGTGTATGGTAGAGGGGTGCAGCGTATGGTAGAGGGGTGCAGCGTGTGGTAGAGGGGTGCAGCGTGTGGTAGAGGGGTGCAGTGGTAGAGGGGTACAGCGTATGGTAGAGGGGTGCAGCGTGTGGTAGAGGGGTGCAGCGTGTGGTAGAGGGGTGCAGCGTGTGGTAGAGGGGTGTGGTAGAGGGGTACAGCGTATGGTAGAGGGGTGCAGTGTATGGTAGAGGGGTGCGGCGTATGGTAGAGGGGTGCAGTGTATGGTAGAGGGGTACAGTGTGTGGTAGAGGGGTGCAGCGTGTGGTAGAGGGGTGCAGCGTGTGGTAGAGGGGTGCAGCGTGTGGTAGAGGGGTGCAGTGGTAGAGGGGTACAGCGTATGGTAGAGGGGTGCAGCGTGTGGTAGAGGGGTGCAGCGTGTGGTAGAGGGGTGCAGCGTATGGTAGAGGGGTGCAGCATATGGTAGAGGGGTGCGGCGTATGGTAGAGGGGTGTGGCGTATGGTAGAGGGGTGTGGCGTGTGGTAGAGGGGTACAGCGTATGGTAGAGGGGTGCAGCGCATGGTAGAGGGGTGCAGCGTATGGTAGAGGGGTGCAGCGTATGGTAGAGGGGTGTGGTAGAGGGGTACAGCGTATGGTAGAGGGGTGCGGCGTATGGTAGAGGGGTGCGGCGTATGGTAGAGGGGTGCGGCGTATGGTAGAGGGGTGCAGTGTGTGGTAGAGGGGTGCAGTGTGTGGTAGAGGGGTGCAGTGTGTGGTAGAGGGGTGCAGTGTATGGTAAAGGGGTGCAGCGTATGGTAGAGGGACGCAGGTTTGAGGCATAATATGATCTGTGTGGCATAATATGAATGTTTATTTGTTGGTCCCATTAATATTAATATTATACTGATATTAGCGTGATAAAATAAGAAATAATTAAATGTTACATAAATATACATACACAGTGGTCAAAGTGGAAATTTAGAAGTGGCGGTATGGATAATGTAAGTGAATGGAATTTGATAATCAACACGGTAAAAGAGATGGCGTATGGCATACCACTGTACAACAGCAATCTTCCACTATATATATATATATATTATACATACAACTGGCACTTCTGCCGGTGCACCGACCCTGATGTAGGGTAAATATTGGCTGCTTCTGGGCACCTTAATTTTTATACTGCAAATTTAGAGCCGAGTTCGAATCATCCAACTTTAATTCTGTCCACACATTTTATATCTGCAGCACAACATGGCTTTTCCAAGGTGCTAAATTGCGCATTGTATCTGTAAATGAGGTCCGTAGCGCTATCTATAACTGACCTCGTTCTCTCTGTCCACGCGCCAGACATTCAGGAGTTTAATATGACGGTAGGTGGGTCCTGTCTGTTTCACGGTCTTATCAATCACCTACGACAGATATAAGACGTTACGTGGGTACTGGCCTCAATTTAATTTTTTATTCCTTTAACAGAGCTCTAAAGCCAAAAGTGAAAATGTTATTGTTAATAATCAAAACTCCTTAGAGACACTTATATTTTTTCCAAATGAGCCATTTGTTGAGAATTACTTACTTATGTATGTCCATCCCAAAAATGATGTCACTGTTAGTTTTTCCTTCTGTCCACTAGTATAGTCACTGACAGCCTTAAAGCAACGGTATATCAAACTATTATTTTGCTTATACCCTCTTAGATCTTTCAACCTGGGGTCATGTATCTGACCAATGACACTGAAGTATCTCTGTTATTATACTTAATTATTCTGTTTTATGACAGCTGCACTTTGTGTTTTCCTTCACTTAGTTGCAATCAATTATAAATCCCAGTAAGAAGGTAGAAGGAACTGGTGCACCCTGTGATTTCACAATGTTGTCACTTATAACCACCAAAGCCAAGAAATGTTTAATGGACATATCCACTGAAATGATGTTCTGAAATCATTTTTAATATCGCTATATTGGGCACTACAACTTCCTCGAATAACGCCTGTTATTTAGATAGGACTCCTGCCTGAAATTGTCAGCTGATATCACAGAAACAAACTGTTGCTGCCAATTGACAGATATGTTGCCAATAAGTAACCCTGCTTAGCAACATCTGAAACCCTGGAAACAAACTGTAGACTGCACTGGTTGATTTAATGATTATAGATGTAGCTAAAGAAGGTCTGTTATTCACAACCTATCTGTCAAGAGGCAACAGTGTGTGTGTGAGTTTTCAATAGTCTATTTCAGGTAGTAGTCCGATACCAAATATTAGGAGTCATTCCAGTATTTTGATCCAGCCTAATAATTTTAATTTAACATCATATGACTCATTGTAAAATAAAAGTGTTCCATAATGAAATGTATAACCATAAGTAAAGGTGAAACACCCTGATATGTGGTGACTTTCAGTGTCTGCACCCAGATCGTCCCCACTCACACTCACTCTTACCTTGTACTCCTTAGATTTTGAATCAAGAAGGTTGAGTTCACATTTGAGTAACTGATAATCTACGTCCAGTGGATGGGGGACATCTAACAGTTCTGCTTCCTGCTCCTGCTTCAGTTTATCCGCCTGCAGAGTCTGAGCCAGTTCAATGTCTGCAAGGACCTGAGCGAGGACAGGGAGACAGTCACAACTACCCAGGATACAACACTGACACTTTGCCTCCAAAGAGGGTGTTCAAGAGCATTTGGCAGATTTGCTCCTTAAAACAACATAACCTTCCCCCATCACATAACATTGTATTTAAAGGTAAACTCGACCTAACAAATGCCTGAGTTCTGTACCTTGTCTAATGTTGCAGAAACAAGGGACTGAGATGCTCAGTATTCTATAGAGGTCAGCAGAGTGCCAGGGTCAGGAGAGAGAAAATTTAAAAACTACATCACAGAAACATCTTATTTTGCAGCACTTGGGGCTAAAGTAACAATAGAGAGCAACAAACACTTCTAGCTGCAATTAATTATCAATAAATATGGGAGACTCCCAGGGAAACCTCCCACTTGCAGATAGGAACAAGTATGGCAGCTTCCAGCAGGCAACCTGAACCATCGAACACAAATGAAATGTATGCAGTAATCCTGTTCCACAATCTTAAGAATTAAAAGCAACATACTACAGGTAAACTTTAACAGATGTGTAAACTGTAAATGTATGATATATGTACATGTATGTGCCGTGGCAGTACATAGAGCTGCTTTAATCTCATTGCAGTGTTCACTGTTTCTTCAGAGAGAGAGATCATGGTCTGTCCACTAGGGGGCAGCACTGAGACACGGAATTACAGATGGCTGTAGGTTACTGATAGGATAATAATGAGGAGCGGTACCAGTAACATGTCCTTCTTGGCCTGTAACACCTCCAGGCTCTCAATGACTGGGGGCGTCTGGCGTCCAAAGTTGTGGGGTATGATGGTGTAGAAGGTAGAGGACAAGTCGCTGAGCTCCTTCTTATTCGCCTTTCTGTCCATCGCGGCCTGAAGCGCCTCCAAAGCGTCGAATCCCTTCGCTATCTGCGCCTTACTCAGCTTTCCCAGAGGCATCTTCTTTATATCTGAAATACAAACAATTCACATTTACCCAACATCCCCCGTGTGCAGCTTTCCCTGACTCAGCCAATATCCAACATTACACCCATTTATGTAACTTCAAGTTTTATATTTTATTATACTAAACTCCACCTAAAACTAAATGCCAACTAATATTTTATGGCGTAACAATTTCCAATCATTGTAATGTAGCAATCCCTCCGTAACTGTAGAACTCGGATTTCCTTTCACGGTCTTATGAGTTCTACTGTCCCTGATCTAATAATTGTCCTCCACGTCCTCAGCACAAGTACCCAGGTTCATGGTCTGCATGGCTTCCTTGAACATGTCACTGCTGAATATCAGAGACATCAGGTCCTGGGTGGACTTGTCCAGGGAGCAGGGACGAACCTTCTTACACACTCCATCCACAGTGTCCACCTGGGGAGAGTAAGAACCTCGTAAGTATAAGAGATGGAGTTATTGAGGTCATCAAGCTGTTAGTATAAGGTCCTAGAACTACTAGTGCCCTCTCTGGTCAAAACATAACAATGAAGATTTGGAAGAAAGATGTCACAGTCGCTGCGTGGACTAATGGCCAAGTGACAGGATCAGCGTCAAATATACCTGGACACTTCTATAATAATTGGACACTTCTATATTTAGCTTTGCAGGTTTGGGTGTTGTGTAATTTCATAAATAGGGTAAAAAAAGTTTTTGGGTTGTAATATGCAAAAATTAAAAAACGTAAACTTAATGGGGGCTTTTCCCATTGTTAGATACGTCCCTTAACTCTTTAAAGGACAACAAGAACAACAGCGACACCTCCAGGTTCTAAAAATCAGACTGAAGTATCTGACAGGGGAACAATACATAGGGCTGAGTCATTAAGGAGAGCAAAGCAGAAAAAAGAAGTAACTTTGCATCTGGGCAAAACTATGTTGCATTGGAGGGGGAGGTAAATTTAAAATGTGGGGACAGATTTCTAGTTGCGGTAGGGCATGTCCTAGATCAACTTTAACTTTCAGTGTAAAAATAAAGCTATTAAGTATGTGTGTACTACATTAAAAAGCACCCAATATTTTCTTTACATGCAAAATAATAAACTAATTTGCACCCCTTGTATTGTAACATGGTTTGTCCAGGATCAAATTTACTAATTAAGTATAAGGAAACTGTGATTATGTTTAGGAGTTTATACGTGGTTAGAATGACAGTTAATGTCTGCTCAGTCGTTAATACATCCCGGTCTGACCTTGACAGTGGCCTCTCCCGTCTCTTCCTCGTCGTCACCGTGCTGGACCTCGATCATTGTATACTTTCCTGGGTGGGCGGTGAAATTCTCTCGCTCTGACCAGTTATTCTTAGTTTTGTCCTTAAACTTCTTCTCAAAATCTTTCTTAGCAGCCTCCAGACTTGGGAAGTGGGTCAGCTTGGACTGACCAGCCTCCCCCTGTAGGAAACAACGTCAGGAATCCGTCAAACAGCTGGAAGTTATTACAAAACCGCCATCGTGTGATTGTCATGGACAGGGGAGAATGTGGCTTATTCTGTTCATCTCTCATGTATCACTACTTAAGTGGTGGCTGGAGATAAAGTGGGCGGGATCTGCTGTCCAGGGCCACCAATGAGGCGTTGCGGGTGATGTCACCTGTCCAGGTAGATACTGCGGATTCTGTAGTGACACTCCTAGAGGACAATGTTGCGGTTGGATGCATGTTGGGAAACAGGCGCGAGGGTCCCACTATTATCCTAGTCAGGGACGTGGATGTGTAAGGGGTACAGGACAGTAGAGTACTCACCACCCGCCCCCAGCGATTCCAGCAGCAGGGAGTGCCAGATTTACCCTTCACACTGGAAATGAGTTGGATGATGTAGAACTTGTTGTTGTTGTTCCCAATGTTTGTTTGGTTTAACATACAATCATAATCCTCATAGACCTGAAATAATGACAGACACAGGGCATCACTAGACAACAGTCTATGGAGAAATAATGAGTCACCATCTAGATGCCACAGGGACATCTATATAAATGGGCGAGACAGGAAAACGATTGGTGACATCTAATATCCATATAATCCTGTTGCAGGTTTAGTATCTTTTTTTTTTTAAATAAAACTTTATTGACAAATCAGCATAATGCAAAACACAATATAAGATTTGAAACCTGTATCCTGTGACACAGAATTATAATAGTATTAGAAGTTACTTGAGAGTTCTGTGACTTGTAATAAATCAGGTATGACCCCTGAATAAACATCTCCTCTTAATTGGTTGCTGACGTTTATTCTTATGTGTTCTTGGATTCCAAATCACAAAACCCCACTGAGGATTTATAGCTCACTCACTAATAATATATCGCTGCTTCATTATATAATATTACAGAGTCAGTCTGTCCCTCCAGGTTAGAGCCCGCGGTACAGACCTACACCCACCTCACAATTCTCAACACTGCTCATTGAACAGGCCGAGTCGATCTTGGCTTTCCCTTTCTGCTCAGATACTGATTTTAGAGCCTGTACGGCGCTCTGGAAGCGGTCCGGGGCCTGGATCACCTCCTCCGCCTCCTCCTCCTTCACTTCCTTCTTCACCTTGGTTCTCTTGCCCCTCGCGGTAGTCTTACCCTGGGCCGCTGCCTTCCTCTTCGGAGCCATTGTGTGGGCAATTTCTATGCCCAGAAGAGAGAAAACATTTCCATACCATAACAGAATTATTAGTAACTGTAACTATGTTATTCCGCATAGACGACATTTGCAGCTATGTTGTCGGGGAATGCAGGACACCACACACCCCTGGTTCTCTCCTACCGGACCGTCCAAGTCAGTGACACCAAGCTGAGCGCAGTCAGATTTATTAGGAAAATATTTACAAAATAATTAAACAGAAGTACTCCTCTGCATCGGAGTTATTATCTTTTACAGCAGGATACCAGACTAGAGCAGGGGCCTAGTACAAAAAGTTTGAACAGTCCTCAGACTGTACTCACATTGGGCCGTTTGTTACGATGGCTGTCGGGTTCTCTTACTGCTTTGTATCCGACTGAGACCACATATGCCCCCAGCAAGTGCTCTGTTACATCTGTGTATCCGACCCAGACTTTATACACCCCCAGCTCCTCTATCGGGAGCTCAGTCCAAGCCGTCCACACGCTCCATGAGTCAGGGCTCATACCCCACAGCTTTATAAAATGGTATAATACCTTCCATGGACACCTGATGAACAGAGGCATCTATGTGTGTACAGTGTGAGTATGTGATTTACATAGATTCACCTGCTGGAAAGCCAAGTGTCTCTCTGAATGGTGATCACTGAGCTGTCTCCTGGGTGTGGCTGACAGGTGAGTACTAAGTACTGAATACCAGAGTAACAGAGGGAAGGGACAGTGTAAGTCCTCCCGGGAAGGTGTATGAGAAGGGGGTGATCAACCGTTTATATAAACTATGCTGTATGATCTATAATGTATGATCTGTGATGTGTGATCTATAATGTATGATCTGTGATGTGTGATGTATGATCTATAATGTATGATCTATGATGTGTTTGTTATGTGTGATGTATGAGCTATAATGTATGATCTATGATGTGTGATGTATGAGCTATAATGTATGATCTATGATGTGTGATGTATGAGCTATAATGTATGATCTATGATGTGTGATGTATGAGCTATAATGTATGATCTATGATGTGTGATGTATGAGCTATAATGTATGATCTATGATGTGTGATGTATGAGCTATAATGTATGATCTATGAGGTGTGATGTATGAGCTATAATGTATGATCTATGATGTGTGATGTATGAGCTATAATGTATGATCTATGATGTGTGATGTATGAGCTATAATGTATGATCTATGAGGTGTGATGTATGAGCTATAATGTATGATCTATGATGTGTGATGTATGAGCTATAATGTATGATCTATGATGTGTGATGTATGAGCTATAATGTATGATCTATGATGTGTGATGTATGAGCTATAATGTATGATCTATGATGTGTGATGTATGAGCTATAATGTATGATCTATGAGGTGTGATGTATGAGCTATAATGTATGATCTATGATGTGTGATGTATAAGCTATAATGTATGATCTATGATGTGTGATGTATGAGCTATAATGTATGATCTATGAGGTGTGATGTATGAGCTATAATGTATGATCTATGATGTGTGATGTATGAGCTATAATGTATGATCTATGATGTGTGATGTATGAGCTATAATGTATGATCTATGATGTGTGATGTATGAGCTATAATGTATGATCTATGATGTGTGATGTATGAGCTATAATGTATGATCTATGATGTGTGATGTATGAGCTATAATGTATGATCTATGATGTGTGATGTATGAGCTATAATGTATGATCTATGATGTGTGATGTATGAGCTATAATGTATGATCTATGATGTGTGATGTATGAGCTATAATGTATGATCTATGAGGTGTGATGTATGAGCTATAATGTATGATCTATGATGTGTGATGTATAAGCTATAATGTATGATCTATGATGTGTGATGTATGAGCTATAATGTATGATCTATGATGTGTGATGTATGAGCTATAATGTATGATCTATGATGTGTGATGTATGAGCTATAATGTATGATCTATGAGGTGTGATGTATGAGCTATAATGTATGATCTATGATGTGTGATGTATGAGCTATAATGTATGATCTATGATGTGTGATGTATGAGCTATAATGTATGATCTATGATGTGTTTATGTGTGATGTATAAGCTATAATGTATGATCTATGATGTGTGATGTATGAGCTATAATATATGATCTATGATGTGTGATGTATGAGCTATAATGTATGATCTATGATGTGTTTATGTGTGATGTATAAGCTATAATGTATGATCTATGATGTGTGATGTATAAGCTATAATGTATGATCTATGATGTGTGATGTATAAGCTATAATGTATGATCTATGATGTGTGATGTATGAGCTATAATGTATGATCTATGATGTGTTTATGTGTGATGTATAAGCTATAATGTATGATCTATGATGTGTGATGTATGAGCTATAATGTATGATCTATGATGTGTGATGTATGAGCTATAATGTATGATCTATGATGTGTTCAGTGTCGGACTGGGACATGAAGGGCCCACCGGGGGAAATGCAGCGGTAGGGGCCCACTACAATGGGGTGTGGCCAACTGTAAGAGGGGTTGTGGTCAGTCATTAAAGGGGATGGGGTCAGGCCATGGAGGACAACGTATAGCACCTTAGTATGGTCCATAAAGAAAAAGAGGACATTTGCAGTGAGGAGCCGCGAAGGAAAAGACAGAAGAGAAGAAAGAAGTCAATAGGAAAGTAAGTAAAGGGGAGCAAATGCAGCATGGAGGGCACTGTGTGAAACAGGGGAGACAGGGAAAGGGGAGGGATGAATTGAATACAATCAATCATCATCAGCTATTTGTGTGCTGTCCATTCTTTGTGGTTAGTGTTCTCTCCCCTCATAGTGTACACAGAAAACAAATGCTATACTACAGTACTAGAGATCAACCATTCATCATATGAAAACCACAATATAAGGGTATAGACTAAAAATTAATATATCCATGAAGCACTATGGAGACCACAAAATTATTAGCATAAAAATATATGCACATTTAAAATATTACATAAATCTAATTACACTCTAGACACTGGCAAATAAAAACAGGACTCTAAAAAATGATCTACCCACAAAATGTACACTCAATAATAATCCAATGCCACTACAAAGGACAAAAGCAAAACATTAATATTAAAGCATATAGCAGATGCAATCCTATAAGGACCTAACTGTCTGAATGTGTTTTATTCTGATTAAGATATGCTTCTATAGGGAATAGAGTCCCACAATTGATTGAAAACAAATAAACATGGAACATGATATAAACAGTGAATTTGGTTACTAGTTTATTAGGAATCCATTCATTTGTCAGCTGCAATAGGATCCTTTTATAGAGGCACTGAAGACGTATATTGCAATGAAGCCATTCTAATTTATCTCCCTCCCTCCGAGGTCACACAGTGGAGAGCTCTAGAGAAGTTTGCACGATTTATTACTTACTGATTACACGGACTCACACTGCAGTTAGGATGGCAACTTTATGACTACAGGACGCCTGCAACTACAGCAGAAGGAGTAATCTGAGATCTGTGTCACTGTGAAGCATTTCTGCCTCTCTCTGTCTCAGGAGCAGGAAGTGTTCTCACGTGCTGGCTGTAGGCAGGGATTAGTTTGACAGTCTCCGTTTCATATGTAGACTGACCGCAACTCGGTAATTCTCTGCTCTGCCTCACCAACAAAGAGGGCGGGGTTATCAGGCAACAGGGCCTCCCGGCTCCCCGGCAGGCCAGTCCGACACTGGATGTGTTTATGTGTGATGTATAAGCTATAATGTATGATCTATGATGTGTGATGTATGAGCTGTAATGTATGATCTATGATGTGTGATGTATGAGCTATAATGTATGATCTATGATGTACAATGAACACAAGCCATGTGCTTGTTCTTCCAGTTCAATCTCATTCTGCTTTATCAAATGTATTATCTGCCCTGTGTACCCAGAGTCTGTAGATCAGATCAGACCAGAGCTGTGATTCAGGGATAAGTCAGAGTGTGATCAGCTCCTCTTTATGGAGAATAATCTCATATTACTGCTATCCGTCTGTGAGTGGGTGTAACGTAATCATCTCCATACTGTATCCTCCTAACTAAAGTATGATAGCACAGTACGGGCAGGCTAGCTGTGTCACTCTAGCTGCTGTGGAACTACAAGTCTCAGCATGTCCTGTCAGCCTGACACCTGTGGTTTCACAGCTAGCTCTCACAAGGTGCAGGGTACGTACCTCCTGATGTGTGTGCAGGGGCAGGTGACGGGGACACACAGAGGAACAAGTCTGTACAAGCTGGTATCTGCTCACCACTCCTCCTCCTTCTCCTCCACTTCCTACTCTCCTCCTATTGGAAAATATACCAATCACACATCCGTAGATAGACCTATCAGAAGGTACATCTCCTGCGGGTGCTGGAGAGCTGGGCCAATGATGATGATGCACTACCTATCTGCTGCATATAGCATATTGAATCCTCCAACTGATAGCACTTAAATCATTAACGTTGTGGATATAGTATATCAAGACCTGGCTGTCTGTTCACATTACTTAATTGATTAAGTACATTACTACAGGAAAGATGATTCCTATGTCATATTTAGAACATCATAATGTTATTTGCTATTAGTGTTTGTATTTAATGACATTATAAATTGAAAATGTGATTTCCACGTTTATTAATAACTGTCAAGACACTATTCTCTCTTTATTATACATTATATTACTATATTGTGTACAAATAGTGTAATGTAACCACTAACACTGCCTCTCTGCGGTATCGTATGATGTAGGTATACACACGTTACGTCTGATGTACACAAATGCTGCTGTTTCTAGGGGACCTTTATTCAGTGATCATCAGATTTCTCTAAATCATCTGAGACTATTACACCCTAACGTCCTGACATAGCTCTAACCTATAACTGAGAGGGCCGCTTCCTGTGTAAACCGGTCTATTAGTGACTGACGCTGACCCAAGACGAATATTTACTGTAAATAAGTGTGGAAACACATACACTATTACAGGGTTTCCCAAACCCAGTCCTCAGGGCTCCACAACAGTGCAGGTTTTCTGGATCACATGTGACATAATTAGTACCACCTGTGGATCTGTTACAATGTGTCAGTCAGTAATGAATACACCTGTGCTCCAGCAAGGAGATCTGGAAACCATGCACTGTTAGGGGTCCTGAGGACTGGGTTTGGGAAACCCTGCACTATTACAATTCATATACTCCCACCTAGGTAACTTGTGTAGAGGGGTCTCTGGTCCTCAGTGTTCTTGTAATTCCCTCAGCAGCCATTAGAGCCCACACTGCCCTGCAAGGGAAAAATACAAACCCCATCAACATTAAACCTGTGTATTTTAATTCATAGTTAAAGTGCAAATGTTGAGCGGACGCAGCAGAAATTATTTTAATCACCATAATACAGTAGGAGCCAGAGGCATCGCAGATGAAATGTCCCTCATGCCTCTGTGCCCTCTGATAGTGCCTCATGCCTCACTCCTCTGTGCCTCGGTCACCAGCTCCTGGGGAACTGATGGGCAATGTCAGTATATCATTGGTTCCAGTGACCACAGAATCTCTGTTATAATGATATATAATATTATATAGAGTCCATCAGGGAGGATCACTGACACATGGACCCTGGGATCTATATATAACAGTAACACTGACTGGATATTAAGTTACAAGCACAGAGAATAAAATAATAATGAGAACTGCCATATACAGAAGTTGTTCTGTGACATATAATGAAAAAGAGGGACCAGGGACATAGTTTTAGAAACAGGGACTCTCCCTGGGAATTAGGGACCATTGGGGCCCTGCACAGAGTAATAAGAGTAATGATAATAGTGGTTGCCATGGTTACAGCCACAACAGAGTGTGCAAGAGTTAAACGCGTGACGCCGTGGTTGGGCGGTCTCAGTGTGAACCCGGCGACCAATAGCAGCTTCAGGACGGTGAATGTGCTCTGTAGCCAATAGGAGCGCGCGGGGCGTGGTTTGGCCGTCCCCAGCCAATGGGGGGTAAAGTGGGCGTAACCGGAAGGAGCAGTGGGAGCTACACGTGGGTCCGGTGCTGTCTGAAGATGTCCGGGCTGTTTATCAAGAAGCGACCGGACGGAACCGGGAGGAGGCGGAGGGGAGAGGTCAGTACCGGGGCTGTGGAACTACAGGTCCCAGCGTGTCCTGCCGTGTCCTCATTGTGTAGGGTGGCAGGGTCTGCTGGGACATGTGGTTCACCAGGCTGCTGATACCTCGTTTAGAGTCCTCTCTCTATATGTATGTATGTGTGTGTAATATAAATATATATATATATATATATATATATATATATATATATATATAGTGCAGAGTTGGAGCATTTGTTCCCTAGCTGCACACATGGACAGTGCACTTATATCTATATATTAAGTCAGACACATCTCCAGCTGTGCATCAGTAGTATTTGCACCAGGTGCACATCAGAGGTACAATGTGTTTACTTGCACCACTGAATAGTGTATACAGTACTGGTATGGCACTGTGCGGTGAGTAACGGTGGTGTCAAATTGGATTTGTCTGCCCCCAGGACTGCAGGCAGTGTTCATAGAGCACATATTGAGTAGTGTGATGGATACGCAGCATATATTCATCAGTAGAGGATTAACACCAAGTCCCTGGGGCTTTTATGTTCTGGGTGTGCATAGTGTCCTTGTGACGCCAAACCAGCACCCAAAGGGTTGTTGTCCCAACACTACAGGTAACATTAGCGACTGTTTGTGCAATCCCGTCTCTCCCATATAAAACAAATCCATCTGTATAACTAGGAATGTACCATAGGTCAGGACTTTCCAATACACAAATAATAATTTCTTCCAACATATAATTACCAAAGAGCAGAAAATATCTGGTTCTCTTACTGCATGTAAGGAAACAGATAGAGAGCTTAGTTATATAATTAGTAAAATCTGTATAAACACTTAGGGGTAAATGTATCAAAGTGCGAGTTTGCCAGCGTGTTTAAATCGCGGCAAATCGCGGGTGTTTACCCGCGAGTTTTGAGAAAAAAAACCTGAAATGTATCCAGCTGCGATTTTGACACTGAAGTTCAAAATCACTGGTCATCTCTGGCGATGTACACACTCCCGAGTTTAGCTAACTCTCCTGTGTTTGGCAAACTCCTGTGTTGTAACAGTGAGTTGTAAAAACTGTAAAGAACAGATCAAAGTGAAGAAAAAAAAAAGCGTGGGGTCCCCCCGCTATTCATGCTTAACCCTTGTGCTGCCTGACTAGTGCTGGTCCCGTGAAAATCATGGAAAAATTTTGTGTGGGTTCCCCCAGATTTTCACTTTACCAGCACTAGACAAACCAGCCAGGGTTGGCGGCACTATAGCAGGGGGACACGCGGCAGGGGTCCCCCTGCCATAATGACTAACCAACCCTAGACTCTTCAGCGCTGGGCTGGATTCCCTAGGGAGTGGGGTCCGCCGAAAAAAAAAACGAGCGCCCCCCCCCCCCCCTAGAAAGCAAGCGGGCTTCCCCCTAGAAAGAACCAGCCCAGTGTTGATAGCACTAGGGCTCTTCCTACTACCCCTGGGCTGTGGGTAGTAGGGTAATACGGCGATAAAGAATGAAAAAAAAAAAACAGACGCCATTTTGTTTTGTGGAACTACAAGTCCCAGCCAGCCAGGTTGCCAAAAACAGTGTGGCCATGCTGCTGCTTGTATAACTACAAACACCAGCATACCCACGGCAACCAGGGCATGTTGGCACTTGGAGAACCACAAGTGCCAACATGCCCTGACATCCCTGGCTTGCTGGGACCTGTGGTTCCACAAAAAAAAATGTAAAATAAACAACAGCACCCTAGTAAACACCACACATATTTATTAAAAATAAAAAATCCACAATAAATGCACTAACCACCCTCATTTAGACCACATCTATTTATTAAATATAAAAACACCCCAAATATTCACCAAAGGGGTAGTAGGAAGAGCCCTAATGCTATCAGCACTGGGCTGGTTCTTTCTAGGGGGAAGCCCGCTCGTTTTTTTCGGCGGACCCCACTCCCTAGGGAATCCAGCCCAGCGCTGAACAGTCTAGGGTTGGTTAGTCATTATGGCAGGAGGACCCCTGCCGTGTGTCCCCCTACTATAGTGCCGCCAACCCTGGCTGGTTTGCCTAGTGCTGGTAAAGTGAAAATCGGGGGGACCCCACGCAAATTTTTTTCCCTGATTTTCACGGGACCAGCACTAGTCAGGCAGCACTAGGGTTAAGCTGGAATAGAGGGGGGGGACCCCACACTTTTTTTTTCCGCTTTGATCTATTCTTTACAGTTTTTACAGCTGCCAGGGCAGTGTAACAGTGATGTGTTTGTACAACACGCTGCTATCAAGCAGCGTGTTGGATCTGGCGTGTTTTGAAGCAAACTCTCCTGAGTTTGCTAACTCGCAGCTTCATACATTTGAGAGCTGTATAGCTGCAGTGGCAAACAGTGGTGAGTTTGATCTCTGGCGATTTTGCAAACAGTGATTTTGACAGAAGCAGAACTCTGGCGATTTTGCATGAAATATCAGCTTCATACATCTGCGAGTTTCAACTCTCCTGAGAAAATCGCTGGAGTTGCAAAATCGCACTTTGATACATTTACCCCTTAGTGTCAATACAGCAGGAAGGAGCTGGGAGCTGCAGGTTAATGCTCGGAGGACTCGCTGTCGCCCACCATTAGTCTAAGCTGTACACGCTAAGCAATGAGAGGGACTGTTGTGATTGGTGTAATCCTTTATTAGCCAAAACTAAACTTGTACTTCCATAGAAATACTGGGCCTGGGAGAGCCCCAGGTATATGCTCAGGTAACCCCCAAACTTCCCAAAGGTTAATTAGGCATCATATGCTGGTGCCTAGTAAAGCTCTGAGTATTGTCTGATGTCGTTGGTTCCCGTTCACCTTCTCTCCTTGAGCACTAACATCCGTCCATTCTATTTACTGAGCGCTCCCAATACCTTTCCATGGTCTCCTGGTAACGGGACCTCCTGGCTGTAATTCTGTCCGTGTTGTCTGATCGGCTCAGGGACATTTTTTTCTGTTTCAGAGCAATGATGCAGATGCCCAAAAGAAGAAGAAAAAGAAGAATAACGTCAACCTCCGAGAGGAGATCGAGAGCGACTCTGACACTGAAACGTGAGTTCCTCTCTCTGCTCGTTGCTTCTGCTTTTCCCGCATCTCCCATCTCACGATCGTCTGTTCCCCACCTAGTGCCCCAACCCGCAAGAAGCCAGCGGAGGAGGAGGAGGAGGATCTGGAGGAGACAGCCCAGGAGAAGAAGCTGAGGTTAGCGAAGGAATATCTGCAGCAGTTACAGGCACACGGTGAGGACGGGTGTTGGCGGCTGTGATGGTGTCGTTACGTTTCATGTTATGTGTCTGTAATGTCTGTTCTGTCCCCCTCAGATGAGGAGAGGTTAGAGGACGAGAGCGAGGACCTCGTCGCCAGCAGGTTACAGGAGAATGTGGTAAGTGTCGCAGGAAGCTGGATGATTATGGTTATATCATATTACTTGGTGATTTGACAATCGGACCATTTCTCTTATCTCTGCAGCTGGAACAACGAGGAAAACTCCAGCGTCCGTTAGCCAAGGAGGTAAAATGACGCTTATAATCGTGCACAAACCTTCATCTTTTCTTATTCCTGTGCAAGGTGGCTTCTGGTTATCTATTTGTCTATCTTCAGCCCTGATTGATCTCTGCTTTAATGGGTCACTAAACAGTAAAAACCCACATTTTCCTTAAAGCCTTCCAGTCTCATGCCTAAACTCCCACCGGTCTTTCTCATCCCTTCTCCCCCTTCCTCGACTCGGTCTCCGTTTCTCCCGTCTCTCCGTCTCATCCATGTGTCTGTCTGTCTTCCCTTCCCTTTAGATTGTTCGCTACTTTGAGCAGAGCTCTCCTACCTCCTGTTTCCAGCACTTTTTACTGCGCTCTCCAGCTACTCAGCTCACCTCCTCTCGGTCCCTCTGCCCTCTGTCTCCTCTCGCTTCTCTCCGCTCCCCTCAGTGACTCTCAACCTGTCATCCGTGCCCACCCTCTTGGGCCATAGTTACCTGCCTATACTCACTTTTCCCCTCCATCCCTCTCTTTCATGCTGTGCCTGAGCCCCCAGAGTTATAGTGCTTACTGTTACTTGTACTGTGATGTTTCACCTTGTACTGTGCCATTGTTTGTCCTTGTACGGCGCTACGGATACTTTGTGGCGCCCTATAAATAAAAATTAATAATAATAATAGGCACTGAGGCTGTGATAACTGTAGTCACATATATATTTATGTTTTGTATCTGGGCATTATTGGAGAGAACAAGTTGCTGAGCAGGTTAGGGTCATTGATATTGAGGATACTTTCATGCACCCAGCTAAGTGGTGAAGACACGGTGGTTACAATGTTGAATACATTTTGAGGAGTCCTATAGAGTGACGCTGGGTGTTAAAACAATTATATTACTTACATTGAATACTGACAAGCTGCAGACACCTGCAATGCTAAGTGCCAGATTATGGTCATCTCTAGTCCGCGCGGTTTGTACTCCATAGAATCCAGACAATTGGCCGAACGCACATGTTTGTCCATATTACCCGCAGTGCCAGAATCTGAAATGTCAGATTATTTTCTTTGATCTCTCTCTCTTGCTCGTTGACGTCACATCTGGCGTTTTGATTCACTTCAGTTACTGCCTCCGGAACCTTCAGAAATCCGCATCTTACGTGGCCACCAAGGACCTGTCACGTGCCTCGTCATCTCGCCGGACGACCAACACGTCTTCTCCGGATCTAAAGACTGCTCCATTATCAAATGTGAGAGATGGGCATTATTTTATTTATAACCTGATATATTGTTGGTTGGTGCAGCTAGACCGTGGATATGTTTCATCTTACACTATTGTCCGTGTAATCCTGGAACGGCTAAAAATGTACAAGAACGTCTGATCTCTAGACCGTCTTTGTCCCGCAGGGTCCACATCTGACGGGAAGAAGGTGCACAAGATTCCTGGAGGCCGGAAGGGCTGTGAGGACAAACATTTGGGACACACGGCTCATGTCTTGTGTATGGCGGTGTCCTCCGATGGGAAATACCTGGTGAGGTCCTGAGAGGTTTATATGATGTGAGCTGTCTGGTGTCAGAATGCTGTGACAGACATGTCCTCCTTCTCCTTCAGGCTTCGGGAGATAGAAATAAGCTAATCTTTATCTGGAATGCAGAGACCTGTCAGAATCTTCATAAGTTCCAGGGTCACCGAGATGCAGTGTCTGTAAGTTCTCTTCTCTCTCTCCTTCTCTATCTCTCTTGTAGTTCCACTTCTTTCCTTATAAGCCGCTGATCATCTGTCTCTCTCCTACCGCCACAGGCGCTGTCCTTCCAGAAAGGGACCTACCAGCTGTTCAGCGCCTCTCACGACCGCTCCGTCAAGGTCTGGAATGTTGCAGAGAATTCCTACATAGAGACGCTGTAAGTAACGCCTTTCAGACGGCTGCAATAGGAGGTTTCGGTTCAAAAGAAGAATATCCCAGAATAAAACTTATCTAGAGACTGGCAACTACAATAAGAAGAGAAGACATTAGTTATGAGGATATATTAATGGGCTTTACCCTGGAGAGAAGACTTAAGTAGAGATCTTTGTATCTGTGTAATCAGGGTTCATGTAATAGTCACTCAGGAATCCTTGTTACATGGCTACAGGGTTGTCCCTTAATCTTCAGTATTAGAATAGCTACTTTTACTGTGATGCTATGGAATCATCTCTACGATATACTGTGTTTATGGGCTCAGTACAGTAGATGGTTTAAGAAAATGTGGGAATTCCATTTTGGCCCACAGAAATGAAGATACTTTGTATTCATGATCAAAGCCCTTTCCAATTTTCTTTGCTTTGAATGTATAATTCTGGGGGTGAACCTTATGGGCAGAGTGGGTTTTTTTTTTTCACCCTGAATGACTGTAATTATATAAAGATTTGTCAGCAGTTACTATATAAAGGTAACCAGGTCTCTGCATGAAGATCGCACAGTGAATGGGTGTATTGGAAGCTTATTCTGGTCTCTACTCAGGTTTGGCCACCAGGATTGTATCACGGGACTGGACAGTCTGAGCCGCGAGCGATGCGTCACCTCTGGGGGCAGAGACGGGACGGTCAGGGTGTGGAAGATCGCGGAGGAAACACAGCTGGTGTTCAGCGGACATGAGTGAGTGGAAGTGGGCATGATTCGGGCAATTTCATATATTACGTTTGATAGGATATGAGATTACACAATTTGCTTTAAAGGATATACAACATGTAGTTTTTAAAAAAACAAATATATATATATTTTTATTTGCACGTTCATGCAGAGATGCGGCCACTAGAGGGGGCACCTGTCTATATTACAGCCGGCCGAGTGCATCCTCCGTATAGGACTGTATGTTCTGCATAAGAGATCATCACTCTTATACATTATATACATCTCTCCGTATTGTTAGCATTTATTTTACACCTTGTTCATTAGAGAAACAATAAAATCTGCAAAACTCGGGACAGGAACAGTCCTCAGCAGTCGGACATGACGTAAGAATATATAATTTTTGATGTTTTACATTGATTATTTAGTTTTTAAGAGCCGTTTTTATTTTTGGTATTCTAATCTGGGATCCTGTAGGGTTAACAGATTGTATATATATTTAGGTTGTTTTCTCAAATTTAATTCAAAATACAATATACATATAGTTTCAGTAGCGTTCATCAACTTGGGTGATGTCACTGAATTGTGATCTATTTTTGTTTCTTTTTTGCCAGAGGATCTATAGATTGTATCCGGCTCATAAACGAGGAACATATGGTCTCCGGAGCAGACGATGGGTGAGTCTGTCCGCTGTCACCGTCTATACAGGACGTCTCAGCCGCCTGCTGGACGCTCGGCTGCCCCAGGTCTCCTTGTAAAGATCATTTAGCTGCATTGTTTTGGGGTGGGCTGACTTACAGATCACAGGGGCACAATGTTTCTCAATGCTGTTGACCACACACATAGGACGCAGTCATCGGCCAATAGGGTTTACCACCATCCTGACTAACAGGAGAACAAACTGCCCAATACGGGTTGTCAGGCTGGGCAATATGTAAGGAAAGGTTGCGTGAGGGTGGAGGTCCTACCCTCAGTATAACATCGGAGGCCTACCTTAGATGAGGTCACATGATTCCTCTCTTCTTAGATCTCTTGCCCTTTGGAGTGTGTCGAGGAAGAAACCCCTGGCACGGGTTAAATGTTCACATGGTAGCCACGGAGACACCGGCCTTGAGCAGCCATATTGGATCTCGGCGGTGGCTGCTGCCCTGAACAGCGATGTGGTCGCCTCCGGTATGGAAATTACCCTGTTTTATGTTGTGTTTGTGGTGTTGTGATGTGAGTACAGGACGTGGAGCGCTCCACCTCCTCCTCCGCCCCTCAGTTCGCTCTACGATTATAGTTGTACGGTACCCTGTGGGTAACGGGGTATATTAATAGAGCCTTTGTGTGTTTCAGGCTCTCATGATGGATGTGTACGTCTCTGGCAGTGTGGAGAGGCGTTCCGCGGCCTGCACGCTCTCTGCACAATCCCCCTGGTGAGTTCTGTAGTTGGTTTCTCTCAGTCTTTGTATATTGCCGATCTGCAGCATTTCCTTCGTTTTCTCAAGTTGTAAACTCTTCTGACTAAGCACCCCAGGTGCTGATCTCTCCCCCACTGTGGGAGCCATTCTATGGACTGATCCACTATTCCCAAACTGCCTCAGTCATTGATTCCAAACAAATTCATAGGCTGCGTTCCTGGGAATATTGGTTCGGCCTCCATGGTGTGTAGGCGACTGGTCCATTGTAATCAAAACTGGTGAGTGTTTCAGTCTTTGGTTGTCTTACGGTTGATTAACCTCATTCTCTGTCCCACACAGATCGGGTTTGTGAACAGTTTACAGTTTTCCAGCTCAGCAGATTTCCTGGTCGCTGGGATTGGGCAGGAACACAGGTGAGTGGGGGCGATAAGCTGCCCTGATCTCCTGTATCCATAACTTCTATCTCACTGTGTCGTCTGCGGGGAAAATGTTCTGTTCTCAGTCTCTCGTTCTCTCTCTGCAGACTGGGCCGATGGTGGCGATTGAAAGAGGCCAAAAACGGACTGTATATAATTCCCCTGAAAAGGAAGCTGCCGCTCAGTGAGGGGTCCTGAGCCTCCGCTATCCCCTCCTCCATTGTCACCCACCCCGCATCCATGCAAAGCTGATAAGTGTATTATATAAAAGTTAACCAAAATAAAGTTGGGATTTTCATTTATTTGTGTCAGGTTCTAGTTGTTTAGGGATTTTGTAAACTTAATCCTTGTAAACCTGAATCACAGTGTCTGTGCCTGCAAGCACAGTACTGACTGTGAGATCAGGATTTGGATGTAATATGATTGGCTAATAAACGTCACTATTCAGCTAAACCTCCAATGTGAGTAATGATTAAACTCAGATCTGGAGACAAATGTAAAGTTCGGTGCTGTGACGGAGGGGATCCTGGGCTCTACCCTTATTTAGTTATGCTGGTGTGGGGAGGTGTGTTATAGTAAAGAGTGCTAAAATAAACTGAATAACCCAGGACCTTGACGTAGCAGCAGGAGGCTCATCGGAGCTGTATGGTACATGGGGGGCTGAGAAGCGACCAACCCTCCCCCCAGCATCAGTCTGGCCCTCAGCAGGAATACAGGACCTCCTTATAGCACAATTTAGGAAGGTGATGGCATTGCTCTGTATTTCCGCAAGATCCTGGTATTTGTAAGTTCCTCATCCCTGCTGAGTACAGGATTGGCTCAGGAAGTCGAGGCGGACGAGATACTGGAGCAAAGAGCAAAAACACCAATAACAGGAGACAGAGAAATTATACTGGATCGACAAAGTGGCATAGGATAAGTAATAGGGGGGGGGGGGTACATAAATGAGACATGGGGCAGTTCTCTGGATCTGAAGACCAGACAATTGGGCAAATAAGAGACGAGGAGCAGACACAGCAATGAGATCAGGAAGATTTTTAATAACGTAAAAAAATGACCATAGAATAACTTATGGATGATGGAAATAGTTGCTTTAATTACGACTGTGTGGACCCCCGGTTATGGCAGCCCCAGGACAAGACGTGTGGGAATAATGTAGTCATTAAGCCCAGCTGACATTATGAATAAAGAGAGGATATAATAGACGGAAGCTACACACTGCTGGGTATAGCCCCTAGTGACTGCGGGAACATCCATCTCTGGAACCTGCGTCTGACCTACATCTAAAGAGCCGTTCATCATCCCCCTGTATCCGGAGATGGAAGCTGCTCTAAGGGTGCTGTAATATGGGGGCAGCGCTGGGTGTAGGAAAAGTGGGACTCCTAATAATCTGTCAGTACCCAGTGTCCCTGTGAGAAGTAACTTGTGCAATTCCCTGATATACGTCACAGCCTTGTGCATAATTGTAGGTCTTGTACTATTAATGCCCCTGTGCATTGGGATTTGGGACTGTAGCACAGTGCCACTTCTGTTGTTCTGTATACTGGTATGTGACTATGCACAGTGCCACTTCTGGTGCTCTGTATACTGGTATGTGACAATGCACAGTGCCACTTCTGGTGCTCTGTATACTGGTATGTGACGATGCACAGTGCCACTTCTGGTGCTCTGTATACTGGTATGTGACAATGCACAGTGCCACTTCTGGTGCTCTGTATACTGGTATGTGACAATGCACAGTGCCACTTCTGGTGTTCTGTATACTGGTATGTGACGATGCACAGTGCCACTTCTGGTGTTCTGTATGTGAGATATGTTGTATCTGTATAGTACCACTTCAGTACACTAAGCTATAATTGCATAGTACTACTTCTCTTGTCCTGTATACTGTCTGTGTGCTAGACAGGTGTCGTCCTAGGGCAGGTGGGTATTTTACATTTACTGAGTTATTGATTACACCGTAAGTCAGTGGAGAAATAAAATCCGGATGGTGTCTGCAGCAGGATGCAAGACATTGGCCCCCAATCCACTGGTCACCCCCCATATACACTACTAATTCTTACCCAGACACACTGCAAACCTCATACTACAATTAACAACAAACAGCAAGAAAATGTCTCCAGGCTGATTGGAATACACAGTAATCCCTCAGCCCTCGTTCAGTTTATAGTTTCTCACCGTCACACTTGCCCCACTGAGGTTAGAAGGGGGAGGTTTGTGTCCCCTCATTGCCATTTGTCCTGGTTACTGCCCCAAACACCTTATTATGTGCCAATGCCTTAAATCAAGTGCTACACGTGGGCCGCTCCTACCTGAGTACAGTTGGATGACAGACACACAAAGCAGAGATGTAACTCCCTGTAGCGGCTGTTATGGGGTGTACTTACACCATGGCTACTTACCCACTGGTGCTGAGCATTACAACATTGTATCGGTAGTACAGTAAATGTAGACAATGACCACTCAAACTGCAAACAGAAATTTTATTTACATAATACTAATATTAACAGCGTTTACCATACAAATCAAAAGTGCTTGCGAAACTGGACTCCATTACCAACAATGTATTGGCTCCAGCATTTTCCTGCAATTATCTCGCTGTGTCTCTGCTGGTTTTAGTGCAAATAAATGAACGGGGGAAAATATTGTTACATATGTTCCCAAATTGCACCTATTAATGCCATTTTGCTGCCACCAACGCTGGAGCACCCCCTGGTGTTATAATTCACACAGCATTTTGCGGTCGATACAAACGGTACAACGTTCAGTAATTCCCACAATCTTTACGTCTTCACTGCGTCCTCTGCAGGTTTCGGCCACAATCCGCCAGAGGCCGTATAGATCCTTCCACTGTGTTTGTGGCAGTGAGAAGCGTTTACGCTCTCCCGGTCGGTGGGGATAACACCCATCATTCTCGGCACCCATAGAGTTTCAGGATGCACAAGAGCAGTTTTGTGCAAGGAGATTAACATGGACTTTTGGTTGGAATTTGGGTCCCATTCCTGATATTCCTTGGTAGTCTCTCCCGGCACATCTTGTGGTATCCTGATGGGGGGGGGGGGCTGTGCCTTTCAGCATCGCATTATCCCACCCACTCTCCACTTGGCACATCACAGAGACGAGGTCGTAGAATCAACCACTTCACGCCCGTTGCACACCGTCGGCACATACTGCACGGTGGAACCTGCAAATACATACATTATTCATTCACAGGGAGGCTCGTGGGGGGCCGGGGGGCACAGAAAGGTGTTTGTGTAGGTTGATTAAGGATTATGTTTTTAAAGGGCCGCTAATCAGCTGCTGGGCCTCCTATGGTCTTATAACGCTGCGTGATGTGGTTGCTTTAATGTAACTGTGGGGGGTAGTATTAATGAGCAGTTCGTTAGCTCCCTCGTTAGTGAGGATGCTGAGTCTGTGCAGGTTAATAGGCAGCCAGAGGATCCTGTAGGGACATGAATTTAAATCCACCCATTAAAAGAGTCCCTGGGGCCTTGCGGATGAGGGGGGAGATGAAATGACAATGGAGGAAGGGGGCTTTCAAACTGCATTTCTTCACATACAATCCTGGGGTATAATGTAACGTATGTGAGCGTCTATCATAATTCCCCTTCTGCTATGCCTGAAAAATGAAGTCCCCCGGCTCGTTCCTGGGAAGTCCTGATGTCATGTAAAGCAGAGCGGGGGGGACGGGGAGGGCACTGTCACTATTCCTGAGTAACCGCTGTTATTTATATCCAGATGTTTTGGGCAAGCTGAGATTTGTAGTTCCACAACAGTTGGAGAGACGTATATTGCCTAGCTCTGTATTACAGATGGGCTGCCTTATCGTGGTGGTCTGCAGACCCCCTTCATCCTGCTCAGAAGCAGTTCTTGGTCTATAAGATCTCTATACATAACATGAATGGTCTTAATGCTGTAAGACAGTTACATTTGTAACAAAACACATTTTTCTAGCTTACACATTGATTGTCACTATTGGTGATAGTTTTAGAATATTCCCGGCTTTACTTAAAGGGCCAATACCCTAAAAACATATTGATCCTATCTAGAAAACACCCCGAAGTGCTGGGAACTCCCCCAGGAGAAAAATCTACGACATACAAAAATCAGCCCAGGAAACACCTCTTATATCTGAAACTGCGCAACATCGAGGAGAGAGAGCGGTAACTGATTGGATGTGAGTAAGTCATGTGACGCATTCTCTAGCTCACATCCAGTCAGCTGCTGCCCTCTTCAGGACTAAATGCAGCATTGTTTTAAGTCTGAGACGCCCCCCCCCCCCAAATCGCTGTAAAGTACATCAGGTGTAGCCCAACCTCTGTACATGTTCCAACACCATGACAAGCGCGAGCTGGTTTACCAAAGCTATATGTATCTGTTATCAGACATTTGGGGTCCCAAAAAAGCTAAGTATGGGGCCTTAATAGATTTATTAACAGACTCATTAAATGGCTTCCCCTATTTTAACTTCCTACACTTTTCTCTGTGTGTGTATATATACATATATATATAAAATCAACAGTTATAAAGCGCTTTACAATTGGGATATATATATATATATATATATATATATATATATATATATATATAAATCTTGTTAGTGTCTCTTATACAATGTATTTTAGGTTCAGTGTTTCCTTCTACAAGGAGATCAGTTCTCCCAACCTCTCACTGTCTCTCTCTTTGTCTTCTCATCTATCTGTCTTAGCCGCTGACACCATTCACAGAACACCTGAGTCCTAATGACAACGCCCAATATTCCTCCTCTAGGTCACATGAAGGACTCATCGCTCCCCTTCCTCTATAGCAGTTATAAGCACCAGGTCACATCGTGTCTCCTACACCTTTTCCCGTCCCTGTTACTGCCCAATGTTCTGTTACAAACACTGACTCTGCTTCTGCATCACTTTCACTGACTAGTACAACACTGCTGACTCTTACACACTATCACACATGGAAAGACTGATTATATGTTATATACATAACCACATGTCAGCTGGCTGGATCACGTTATACACATTACAGGACGGAACGTGTTGACACTCTCGGGGGAGTTACTATGCCTGAGAGGGGGGTACGATACAAGGTTTGGACACATTGCATCAGACGCATCCATTGGACAGCTCTACTCTCGGCCTTCATAAAGGACTCGTTACTCACTGTGCGATGCTCCCGCCCCGGTGCCGCTGAACCGGTTGGTGGCAGCGCGGTGACTGGTGACGTTCTTTTGCGGCTGGAACATGATAACGTGAAGTTTTGGGGTGAAGAGGCAGCCAAGGACCACCGAGCCGCTGAGGCTGACGGAAACACACAAGGTGGTGGTCTGTACCTGCGGGAGAGGGATAGACTGTGTGAGACCGACATACAGGAATATAGAATATATAACACAGGGAGCTGTGGCTGGGGGACATTTTCGGGGGACAGCAAAATTTAGGGCATTTATCATGAAATGCAGAATTTCCTCCTCCCAAAACCTGTACCAAGGATTTCTATTTTGTAGGTTCAGCCAATAATAAATACAGGAGAAATCCACCACCAGGGCCGGCGTAACGCATTAAGTACGACAGGAGGGCGCCATGCTTTAGGGGCTTCACGGCAGCCCATTGAGGCCAACACAGTATATTTTCTATAGTGCACGAGGGTCAGATGGGCGCTGATCCCTCTTTTGAGGCCCTCGCTCTGCTCTTTGCAGGATGGGAGCCGTGGATCATGAGCAGGTAATCGGAGCCTGTGCAGTGAAGCCGACCCCCAAGAGGAGGGCGTCAAACACCCCAACGCTGGCCCTGAACCAAGATCAATAGCTTCACAACACCTGGAATAAACAGCTGCCAACGGTCCCTAATTCCAGGGACCGTCCCAGGTTCTAAACATTTGTCGTAGGATATGTCCCTACTTTTCAATAGTGACCAACTTCACAATGTGTTTCCTCTTACTCTGTAGATTAAAGGAAATTCTCAACAATTTATTCTCTGCTATATTGGTTCAGGAAGAGTATTTTACAAACAAAAAATTACAATGTAACCAAGTTCATGATATGATGGGACTTGTAGTTCACCAAGGTTCATGTGGAACAGGCCTGGCCAACCTGTGACTCTCCAGATGTTGGAGACAATTCCCAGGGTGCTTTGTCAACTATTGCCTGAATATCAAAACATGCTGGGACTTGTAGTTTCACGACACCTGGAGAGCCACAGGTTGGTTCGTGTCTGAGGTTTACATCCTCTGGTTAAGATTGGTGCTTTTAAAAATGTTTAAATAATATTTTTAAACAATAAAAACTCTAGAAATGTTTTCGTTCAAACTGTGGACACTGCTGTGTTTGACATTGGAAGTTTGACGTTCACAATTAAAAAAAAACATTAACATGGAATGATTTAAGTTTGGATGTGGGCTCATCATCAAACAGGCTGGAAATCTGACATATGTTTTAATTTTTGTACCAATTGGACGACCCAGTTAGAGGGAAGATATGTGACCAGTTAGAGGGAAGATATGTGACCAGTTAGAGGGAAGATATGTGACCAGTTAGAGGGAAGATATGTGACCAGTTAGAGGGAAGATATGTGACCAGTTTGAGCATCTCTAGCGGGTAGATATGGCTGAGCTGTCTCTAATAATCTCCATATCTAAACATCTGATAATATCTATGCATATGATATACATCTATAGTCTTGTGTTACAGGTCATATCTACATACAGTTAGTTACACGGATGTCACCCGCGTTCTATGTCACTATGACTGGTGACTAATGAGATGTAACGGTCATGTCAGGTGTTCGTCTCACCCTGTAATCGCTGGAGGTCACATAGAAGATGGGCAGGAACGCCAGCCAGATGATGCAGGTGGTATACATGGTGAAACCGATGAATTTGGCTTCATTGAAGTTCTCGGGACACTTCCGAGTCTTAAACGCATAGAGGGTGCAGAGCAGGACCAGCAGCACGTTGTACGAAAGAGACACCAACATGCTTCCGTCACCGCTGTTACACTTCAACGTCACCACGTATCTCTTATCTGGGGCGGTGTCCTTGCGTGTGCCAGCGGGCTCTAGAAGCAGCCAGACCACCACCACCAGGAGCTGGCAGGAGATGAGTGCCAGGCAGATGCCCACCTGAGAGGCTGGGCTTATAAAGCGGGGTCTCTGGACGCCATCCAATGCTCCGTTGAATATACGGGCGATACGATTGGTCTTTGTTAGTAGCGCTGAGTAACAGATAGCGAAGGAGGTGCCGAGTCCGAACCGCCGCAGGGTACAGATGCCCGTGGACGGCTTGGCAATGAAGATGAACGTCATGGCGTAGCAGAGGAGTACCCCGCTCAGCAGGATGTAGCAGAGTTCACGCCCAGATGCCTTCACGATTGGGGTGTTATTGTTCTGAACAAAGGCCCAAAACACAAAGAGGGTGGAAATGAGCCCCAAGCATGAGAGGCAGACCGGACCCAAAGCCCAGGCATCGCTCCAGCGGATATACTCCTGGGGTAGCTCAAAACAGTCTTTTAGATCCACGTTGGGCCAGTATCCGAGGCCGCAATCCTTACAGGTGAACTCGTCCTGCAGGTATTCATGCGGCTGGCACGGGATACAGATCCAACAGCAAACATCCCCCGGCTGCATGCTCTTCACCTCGTTCTTCTTGCAGGGATCACTGCACTGAGACACAGGCACAGAGCTGCGAGCCCATGGGATCAGGCTGGTATTGAGTGTCAGCTCCTCAACCCAGTAGCCAACCTTCTGGTAGTGGTAATGTCCCTCTGTGTTTTGAAAACTGAAGATATTGTAACGACCAATTCCGTCACCAAACTTGTCAAATCGCACTGTGCTATGAGTGTCCGGGGGCGGGAATGGAGCTAAGGAGGAAACAGAAAGCGGAATGAGGGTATTAAAGTGCAAATATAGCCAATATCTCATATAAATATATATATATATATATATATATATATATATATATATATATATATATATATATATATACTGAGCTAAATTATATACCTGAAATAACTGAACGGTTTATACTTAACTAAATATGTCCATTATACTATCTTTCATACCGCAACAGAAGGGAGGTGCTTCTCTGTGTGAGCAGATAGGGGCTGACTGAAAGGCTTGCAGACTTGCTACGCAGAAATGCTTTGTAGGGATTGATTCATACACGATGGCGGGGCCAGAAGGGTCACATCTGATTAACAGGCTGCAATGTCAGCTTTTTTTTTTTTAACCTGTGTAAGATCCTATTAGGACACTGACCTAACAATGTGTGAGGGGCATCAGATGTCTATAATTGAGGGTGGTTGTAACACTAGACTTTTTATTGCTCAGAAATATCCGGTTGAAACCTTACTGGCCCATATCTGGAAATGTCCATTTTGTGGATTAGTGGCCTTTAAGGTAAAGTCCGACACATAAGAACACATAGTACCAGATATATGATAATGGCAGTAACAGCCCCATCTCTGTAGACTTATAATGGATGAGTAACACAGACAGCAAATAAAGGATCAAACAATGAAATTACAGTAAGTTAAACATTTGCTGCATTTGACTGGCGCCTCCTGTGTAGTAACTGGGATGAATGCAATTTTCAAAACATATCTAAAGAATATTCACCGTATTCTGAATTTGGTGCAGGAACTGTCTGTGCCATTGTCCCAGCTCTGGTTATAAATTAAGATTTCCACTAAATTTTGCCTCCTCTTAGCTCACCTCTAGTAATATCTGAAGCAGGACAAGACAACGTGTTACACTCCGACTGTTCTGGGGCTGGAACATGCAGCTCCAGGACAGCTGACAAGTCACAGGTCATGTCCAGTCCTTCAGTTTTAAGTCGATTTAATATACTGCCGGTTGCTTAGTGATATGTACTATATATATATTTTATATATTTTTTTATTTTCACAGCTCCACATCTTCTGCACAACTCTGCAAATCCCTTCACTGGCTCCCTGTGTCCTCCAGAATCAAATTCAAATTACTCACCCTTACCTACAAAGCCCTCAACACCACCACCCCTGTATACATCTCAAATCTCATGTCATAATACTCTCCCTCCCGCCCTCTTACATCTACCTCTGACCTGCGCCTTGTCTCATCTCTGATAACCACCTCTCACTCCCACCTACAAGACTTCTCCCGTGCTGCTCCCCACTTATGGAATTCCCTACCACGCCCAATCAGACTCTCCCACAGCCTTCACATCTTTAGATGCCCTTTGAAAATCCATCTCTTTTTTAGAGGTCACCTTATCTCTAATACCACTATTCACACTAATGCACCCTCACAACTATCCCAATCTCCACTCTGAGCCACACTTGCTCCTCTTGTTTCAGTTGTGTCCTCTTCCACTTACAATGTAAGCTCTGTAATGAGCAGGGTCCTCCATACCCTTTGTTTTCATGTCTCCATTCATTTTGTCTGCCTTGTATGTCCCTGTTTTATGTATGCCCTGTTTTATGTATGCCCTGTTTTATGTATGTACTGTTTTCCCTACTGTACGGCGCTGCGGAGCACTGTGGCGCCTTCCAAATCTACTATAATAATAATTTTATATTTTATTTTGCATATGTTTATATCTTACTGTATTGTGATATGTGTGTTTTTATATTATTGGTAATTAATTGCTATGATTTTAAAATGATCGGTTCCTTTGAAGTGGATATTAATTTATTCATTACTTATACACATTTTTTATTGGTGTATTATTAATTTGTATGTCCTATCTGTGCAGTTCAGTGTTGTGGTCTTTTCAGGGGAAGATGTGTCAAACATTCTAAAAAAGAAAAGTGTCAGATACTAACTATCATTTTATAGAATGTACCAGATAGATGATAGAGAGAATCTGATTGGTTGCTATGGGCAACATCTCCACTTTTGCTTTTTAGAAGGTTTGATACATCCACCCCTCAGAGTGTATCTGACAATGCAATGGGGTAAACATTGATCATGTCTGACAACTGATATACTCCATAAGACAGAACCACCAGTAGCCGCGACTCACCATCAAACTTCACGTTCAGGATGTAGTCACGGTAGAAGCGACGTCCATTCATAGGGTTCATGGCAGGACAAAGATGGCTGGCATTGGGGCAGAGCGCCTGGTACATATTGTGCAGCGCGTAAGCCATGGCGTAGACGGCATTCACCACAAACATGATTTTGGACTCCTGCTCGAACTTCACACCTTGAAGCGAATGTTCCGCACAGTCTGATCTATTCAGCCGACAATGGAACTTATTCTCCCAGAATTCCCCGAACCACGGATTGCGAGTGTTGTTGAAGAGATGCAAGGCTTGAAAATATTTTGAGAAGTCCCATAACGGGTACGATGCCAGCTCTATAGTGATGGCACCTTCAGCCACCTCCTCACTGCCCAATACCACGCTCTCCAGCGCTCCCCAACCATCGCTGGCCACCCACATGAAGGAGACATTGAGTAGCTGGGCAGCGGCCAGGAGTTCTCGAGCATCCTCAATCTTGGTAAAGAGGACGACCACCCGGGCACTGGGCTTCTGCTGAAGGGCACGGATCACACTGGCAAAGGTCTTCTTGTTCATGGAGCGTCCAACCTTCTCGGAGGTAGCGATGCAAATATTACGAGCGCGTGCCTCTTGCTCAAATGCCTCAATGCCAGTTTCACCATAGTCTCCCTCCGATGCCACCGTGGACACATAAGTCCAGTTGAAGAATCGTAGAATATCTGCCATGGCTTTGGCTTGGTAAAAATCTGGAGGTACTGTACGGGCAAAGAAGTCATATCGAGACTTGTCGCTTAACTTGGCACTTGTGGAGGCGTAACTGATCTGTGGGATCTGGAAGAGCCTCAGCAAGTTGGCAACCTATGGGGGTAAAGGAGGGAGAACAATTAGGCAATGAGATTAGGGCAATAGATACAGACAGAAGGTTTAATGAAGAATTAGTGAGGTGAGAGGGACTCAGAAACAGTAACTAGGGTTAGACCACCTTTGTATATTTTATGAAACAAGGGCGAGACAAATAACAAGATACAAAATGTCAATGCAAAGAATTATTGCAACATACAGAACTGTCTACGGGCTGCCAAGCGGCAAAAGGACAAATGACGCAGGATATATTTAGAGGTTTTTTTTAAAAACATTTTATGGATAAGTTACAGTTTATTTTAGGGGTGCATGAAAAGGAGTACAGCTCCTTTCATACTCATTTAAGAGTGGCTGCACACAGACATTAGGAGATGAAGTTGATAGAACAAAAAAAACCAGCAGCCAATCGGAGGATTAGAAAGTTATCTGCATCACGGATGACTTTAACTCAGTCAACAACTGAGAGTGAATGAGCAGGAAGGAGGAGCTTACAATATGTAGCCAATCAGAGCATCTAAACAATAACTATAGAGCAGTGATGTGAGGCTCCTGTGACACTGATGCGGGAATATTGGGGTATCAGACGTACCCCTATGTGAAGCCAAACCAAGTCCAAGCAAAACAGCCTTTTATCTAACGCCCCGCTGAGCGAGACCGGGTGAGCGTGTGAGGCCCCCGTGATGTGTGAGTCTGACACACTGGGTGATGGCTGGAGTGGTTTATAAAGTATTTATAAAGAGTGCTCAGGAGTCCTGAGGGGCCAGAGGTCTGGTGTTCTCCTGTCTAAGCTTTTTTGGAGTGTGCCTGTCTATGCTAGGTAACCCGACTGCTATATGATCTAGTGTGTCTGAATTGGGGGCCCCAGGACCCAGTGTTAGGGCAGAACGATGGCACCCCTGGGAACACTCCTTAAAACAACTGAACACGATATAACCCTTGTGCATATTTCATTTCGTGTTTATGGTAACGTTTGCTTTTGTGATATATGGGAGGGGTAAATACTTTGTTGTTTTATGTATTGACTAGTACCGTTATTACACGTAATACAATATCTATTAGATGTCAGTAATATTTCCTGCGCTGTTCTGGAACATTGAGCGGTGATTTACAACCGTTGGAGAGACCCTGGTGCCTCCCTCTACTATACTATACCTTATATAATAACCCAAGTATTCCTCTATTAGTGTCTTGTTATAGTTCCCATCCTACATCTCCAAATTTTCCTTCAGGCTGTCCTCTCCTGAGTCTACCCGCTCTCTGCTCTCGCAGTCAGTCATGGCACCACTGGGATTATTGTTGGCTTACAATATGTTTTATTGTCTTGGAAATATAATGATCAATTTCAATCTTGACCTGTCTTTTTCTGTTCCCTTTCTTTACCACTGAAAAAAATGTGGCTACCAAATTGACGTTGCCTTCTAACCATTATACTGATGCTGTGAATTAGCTTCATTTTATTGTTTGCTTGTTTCCACTAGGTCCTCAATGACATTACACCTTCCTGCATCTCTTCTGTAATCTTCATATGCATGCGCATGAATGATCTATGCAAGGACCTATGCCTATCATCCTCCATAATGACCACCTCCTACATCAGCCTCCAACATTTTTCCTGTGCTAGGTCTACGTAATACATTACTTCCCCCAATTAGACTAAAAACGACCCTTCAGAGTTGCGGTGTCTCATAAAACACACGTCAAATCCTCTATCACCTACAGGGGCGCACGGAGGATTGTCGGGGGGGGGGGGGTTCTAGAGACTCAGAAACCCCCCCTGCGTGCGCCACTGACCTACCCCTAACAACATTGTTACACCTGAAAATACAAAAGCTTCTCACTGACATTGACCTCCTGCCCTTGTTACATTCTCCAATGATAGCTGCGCCCCAACATACGTTCTTCATGTCTTCCCATAGAAAGTAGCTGGTTGACCGGTCAAATCTGCACTACAGATCATTTAATAATTGTTATGGATACAGATGCGTTTGGTCTAATGGGACATAAATCTTTTCTTTCGATTTAGTGGTCCAGAAAGATTTATCGTAGATTTATAGAGTAATGTGAGTTTATTTAGAATATTCTACACGTTAATGATTGAACGTGGACTTGAATGCGTCAACAAGTTTGTGTGTCTTTTCGGATGCCTCCCCCTGTGAAATTTGATGTACTCACAGTTAGGTCACCCGGGGGACAATGTAAGAAAGAAACCGCTTTCTCAATAGAATTGTCTTCCCTGGGGCAGCCTCTTATTCAATGGTCTCTTCCGGCTTGATTAGGATCATAAATTGACCCGAAAATGCATCCCTTATTGTTGCAATCAGTGTTGATAAGAGAT
Source organism: Mixophyes fleayi (assembly GCF_038048845.1). Taxonomy (NCBI): domain Eukaryota; kingdom Metazoa; phylum Chordata; class Amphibia; order Anura; family Limnodynastidae; genus Mixophyes; species Mixophyes fleayi. The sequence goes on from NC_134409.1 coordinate 139,490,759, forward strand.
ACTTCTTTACGGGTCAAAAATGCGTTCCGTCATAAATACGCCCCTGTGTGAGTACAGGACACTACTGTTGAGATTGAGTTGAGAAAGTAGAAGAAAGAACAAGTGGATGAATTTCTCGGAAGGAGATATATATATAAATATATATAATATATATCTATAATATAAATGTCTAGTGGCGTGTGTTAGTCTGTCTGTGTGTGTGTGTGTGGAAAAAATAAAACCAAGCTGCAGCGCCACCTGCTGGGCGGAGTTATACACTGACCTACTAAATTCTTAGTGTGTGTGGAAAAAAAAATTCAGAAAGGGCTGAAATTTGTTTTTAATTTGTCAATTTAATTTTATTAATTTTTAAAAGTGTTTATAAAGATTTTAAAAAAATATATATATATTTCTTGAAGGAGAAGTGACAGTTGGGAGTGGTTGGTGGTTGCCGGGGGTGACAGTTGGGAGTGGTTGGTGGTTGCCGGGGGTGACAGTTGGGAGTGGTTGGTGGTTGCCGGGGGTGACAGTTGGGAGTGGTTGGTGGTTGAGGCCTGGGCTATGGCCCAAATGCATGACAAGAACCTTTTTAACACCTTAAGTAGCTTGACTTGACTAGAATGCATGAGTATCATGCACGGGTTAACTTGTGTGTATGTATATATATATATATATATATATATATATATATATATATATAGATTGTTACACTGATGCCATAGGTAACATACACCCCACTGATGGGCTACACTCCCAGTATGCTGGAATCTGTAGTTCTACAACTCCCCGTTCATGACTTTCTGCACCTTACTTTACCTGTATAGACACATCACTGTACGATCCCCCGATGACGCCACTGATGGCCGGAAGCGTCTCCCCATGGATAGCATATGATCCATCTGGACAGAGGTATTGCGGGCCATCAGCCCGTGGCAAGGATCCTCGCACCAGCTCCAAGGCTTGCTCCAGAGCATATGTGTCTTTGGAACATGTGTCCAGGATATGTGCCCCCAGCTGAAGACCTGGAAGGATATTGGGGTCCCTGTTAATAGCGTCCAAGGCAAAGAGCATGGCTTCCAGCCGCTGCAAACCACGGTGCTCGTTCATCCGTCCACACTCGGCCCCGGGTCCTCCTTTCTCATGGACCGGGAAGAGGCCTCCGATCACCAGATCCCCTTCAATACGGATCTCCGGCCTGGAGGATTTGCCACTTTTATCAGTGGTAAAGACAGGGAGCAGGAACAGCGTCCAGAAGAGGTTATCCATCCGTACAAGCAATCAGATCAGATGTAAGACGATCAGGTCCTGCTCCAGAATCCAGCAGACCCAGAGGATGTGTCCGACAATTGTGTCCTGAGAGTAAGAGACAAAGGTCACAAAGAGGAACTGTGGAAGGTGAAGGGCAAGGGAGGATTTAATAGAAGGAAGGGAGATAATAATTATAACATAGGTGCAAAGGGTTTAATAGAAAGTATACATAGGAAATAAATTATATAATAATAATAATAAATTGGAGAAAGATGCTGCAACTGTTGCTATTTTCTGCATTGAAAGTATCATTTCTCAAATCTGCATTCTTTGTTATATCTGAAATTATATATATATGAATATTGTCACTGAAGACTGTGAACATTCTACTTAATTTAGAGCTCATCAGACAGACAGCGTCACAAGTTGAAGGAGGCCGTACCTCACCCACAGAGTTTAATAACTTCCATCAGGTCAACTTACTACTTATAATACATAGATATATATTTTAGAATGATCTACGCTTCAAAAAAGAACTCCACCCAATTATTTTATTTACATTCATATTCCCAATTGATATAAGGATCTTTTGCAGACCCTGCCGACCTCCTGGTGGGAACACAAGGGGTTTCTAACCTATCTACTTGTCTGCTGGGAAATTCAGATGACCTGTGTCCTGAGAGTCTGAAAAGTTTCCAGAGTAACTTTCACGTCACCCTCCTTCAACAATTACGTTTGTAAGTAGATAACAAACTCCTGTAAGTGTTGATATTTGAAAATAAAATTGACACAAACTAAAAAAATTTTTTTAAAAAACTTAAAATTTTCAGCCTATTTTCTGCAGTTATTTTTCTATTTAGATCATTGGGCAGGATTACTGCTGTTTATTTTCTGAAATCAAAGGGCATCAAAATGGATTATTCAAATATGCACCAATTAGCCATAAGATTAAAGCCACCAACAAGTGAAGTGAATAACATTGATTATCTGTTACAATGGTACCGGAGTGGGATATATTAGGCAGCAAGTGAACACTCAGTTCTTGAAGTTGATGTGCTGGAAACAGGAATAATTGGCAAGTGTAAGGATCTGAGTGACTGTGACCAGGGCCCAACTGTGATGGCTAAAGACTGGGTCAGGCTGGGTACACACTATACAAAATTTCTCCCGATGCGATATACTTAACGATTAAAAAGAAAAAAAAAAGTCCAGATCACAGTGCAGATTCATGAGTACACACTATACATGTTGTCCTGTAGTGTGTACACACTATACATGTTGTCCTGTAGTGAGTGCGTACACACTATACATGTTGTCCTGTAGTGAGTACACACTATACATGTTGTCCTGTAGTGAGTACACACTATACATGTTGTCCTGTAGTGAGTACACACTATACATGTTGTCCTGTAGTGAGTACACACTATACATGTTGTCCTGTAGTGAGTACACACTATACATGTTGTCCTGTAGTGTGTACACACTATACATGTTGTCCTGTAGTGAGTACACACTATACATGTTGTCCTGTAGTGAGTACACACTATACATGTTGTCCTGTAGTGAGTACACACTATACATGTTGTCCTGTAGTGAGTACACACTATACATGTTTTCCTGTAGTGAGTACACACTATACATGTTGTCCTGTAGTGAGTACACACTATACATGTTGTCCTGTAGTGAGTACACACTATGCATGTTGTCCTGTAGTGAGTGCGTACACACTATACATGTTGTCCTGTAGTGAGTACACACTATACATGTTGTCCTGTAGTGAGTACACACTATACATGTTGTCCTGTAGTGAGTACACACTATGCATGTTGTCCTGTAGTGAGTGCGTACACACTATACATGTTGTCCTGTAGTGAGTACACACTATACATGTTGTCCTGTAGTGAGTACACACTATACATGTTGTCCTGTAGTGAGTACACACTATACATGTTTTCCTGTAGTGAGTAAACACTATACATGTTGTCCTGTAGTGAGTGCGTACACACTATACATGTTGTCCTGTAGTGAGTACACACTATACATGTTTTCCTGTAGTGAGTACACACTATGCATGTTGTCCTGTAGTGAGTGCGTACACACTATACATGTTGTCCTGTAGTGAGTACACACTATACATGTTTTCCTGTAGTGAGTACACACTATACATGTTGTCCTGTAGTGAGTACACACTATGCATGTTGTCCTGTAGTGAGTGCGTACACACTATACATGTTGTCCTGTAGTGAGTACACACTATACATGTTGTCCTGTAGTGAGTACACACTATACATGTTGTCCTGTAGTGAGTACACACTATACATGTTTTCCTGTAGTGAGTACACACTATACATGTTGTCCTGTAGTGAGTGCATACACACTATACATGTTTTCCTGTAGTGAGTACACACTATACATGTTGTCCTGTAGTGAGTACACACTATACATGTTTTCCTGTAGTGAGTGCGTACACACTATACATGTTTTCCTGTAGTGAGTACACACTATACATGTTGTCCTGTAGTGAGTACACACTATACATGTTGTCCTGTAGTGAGTACACACTATACATGTTGTCCTGTAGTGAGTACACACTATACATGTTGTCCTGTAGTGAGTACACACTATGCATGTTGTCCTGTAGTGAGTGCGTACACACTATACATGTTGTCCTGTAGTGAGTACACACTATACATGTTGTCCTGTAGTAAGTACACACTATACATGTTGTCCTGTAGTGAGTGCGTACACACTGCGCAATTGACACAACATTGTTTCATCGTTAATAGAGATTTTTAGTTCAGTTTGAAAATCAAAAGAAACGATACGATGAGCTTAGAACGATCATCGTTCATCGCTGCAGCCTACACACTAATGTGATATCGGGCCGAATGGTCGTTTATGGAGTGAATGGCTCGATAATCTGCTGAAAACCCTGTAATGTGCACCCAGCCTAAGGGGGAACTATTGTCACTGGAGATAATTGAGGCTTCTTTTTCTATGGGGAAAGTAACTGAAGTAAATGGCAAAAGAACAGAGATTGACAACAATTGAGTAGTTGTCAGCATTGCAAGAAAATTAATTCCAATTCACTGGGTTCTTTCTTCATTACATTTTTATATTTAATGACTTTGTCAGTGTAATTTTTGGGCAATGTTATATTTTTTCTCTTTGCTTAGAGGACAGAGGCTGCTATTCCCGTCATTTTCGCTTTGCTGCAGCTTTTTGCTTGGTTGATGCTGTCAAAAAATGATTTTTTCCCCATCGATTTTGCAGCGAGGGCTCTGAATGCCTATTAAATAGATACAATGAACATTGTGGTGTTATGTGCAGTAATATCATTATCCCAGACGTTTTGTGCTGCAGATAAACTTATTAAGTTGAATGCTGTTCAACCGTAAAGGAGCCATCTGCGATTTGACAGCTAATTAGGCTCTTTACAAATCGCAGCGTGTGTGGCCACTAAGTGACTCCCAGTACTGACCCCCGTCTGATGAGAATGAGACATCTCACCGTGTGCAAAGTCATTGTCCACTAACTGCGTATCGTACGATCCACCATCGAGCCCCCGTACAGAACGATTAGATTCGTCCAATCCAGCTACATACAAGTCGTGGTCGTCTGTGTACAGCAGATTAATAATAATGATCTGTAATTCATTGTATCAATGGGGAGAAATTAATTGTAATACAAATGAGGTTGGAGTTCCCCTTTAATGTTTAAAGTCTTAAGACATTAGGGAAAGTAGGAAGCCCTATAGGGTGTTAGCAGAGGAGTACCTAGAAAGCTGTGGGCCCCGGTGCAGGGAGGTGGGGAGGAGGGAACCGTGGCCCCCGACACACTGCATTTGCCATGCAGTGGGCCCCTTTATTCACATGGGCCCCGTACTGAGTGCAATGTGCATTTGTTTCGGAATGCATGTAATTTAGGTCTGCGCACGCCTGAATTCAACAAGGAACAGATCTGAAGAAACGTGCGCTGATAAGGATGTAGGTCTGCTCTGCATTACTAAACAAGACACTGTAAGATACGTCCAATACCTATCTGAAATATAAATTCTAAAAAAAAGAACGCACAAGAAAGAAAAAATATTGAATGAATGTCATCTTGTAGTAATATCTGCATTAATGGCAAAACATTATAAAATATTTTTTTTTCCATGAAATACATTTACTAGGATGTTATTAATGTCCACTGTACATAAAAAAACATTTTTACAGTTGCTCCTGATTACAAACACATGTTCTAGCTGTATACACAGCCGTCATCACTAGTAATCAGCACTTACACCCGACCTGTAGCTGGTGCAAGTGATACGGCTGAAAAACAATTAGCTGAAAGATGCCGGAGCTTGGATTGGACGCTGCTCCGTGCACTTGCGATTGTCACGACCTTACTGTACATTGACTGCGGCTAAACCCCCCTATCCCTCCCCGTTCCCTCCCAGAAATCGTAGGATGTAGTAAGCGTCCTTTGTGTCCAACGATGAATTGAACGCGGCTGCGTTCTGTGGCGTACGGTCCTATTCTGGGTGTGCGCAGAGGGATTTTGCGGATTGTACGCACAAAATCGCCGTTTACGTCCCTTGATGAATTGGGGCCAGTGACATTATTTCACTAATGCAGAATGCTGTGATCAGGTTAATAACTAAATCCACATTTCTTTCCCTCTTGGCACAAATCCCACAACGTGAGGGGCACAGTGGAAGAAAAGCAGCTTCTGCCTGTAACACCCACTCACAAGACCCCCAGGTTCAGCTGCACTGAAATCCCCCACAATGCTCTGCAGTTACTCTGGACGCCTTTGTCCTGTACAGCTAATAATGTGCTTGTTTCCACAGGCGTCTATTTACCTCCCATCCATCTGTCTAACACTCATTCCTTCTTCCCACTCTCTCCAGTTCTACTTCCCCCTGTGTGTATATCTGTGCTGAGAGCCACAGGATAAATCAGGTTATACAGGTGACTCTGACTGCGCACAGGTGGATGTCTTATCACCAATCTGCCTGCACAGTACAACTTCCCTCTCTGCATATTAATGCTCCTATCTTCTTATCCCAGGGGATTTATAGGTTCATGTTTATTGATGAGCAGCACGTAAAATACTAAATAACTACATTACAGACATGGATAGTGAGTTATTATCATATTATAGCGCACCAAGGTCATCCCAGAGCTCCGTGTACGACCTGTAGGAGAGTCTGTAGAAACTGCATTCAGATTCTTATAACTCTGCATTTATATTACAGGTAATATAAATATTGCTCCCAGGGCTTCTGTGCAGTTTATCACTGTGCTTCATATGGCCACAAAATCCATTCCTAATGTGTAGTGTGATTACAATGCACATTCCTATAGTACATTGAATATGATAATATATATGTAATGAGTCTCATTGGGACACATGTCAGATGTGTGTTACACGCCTTGGTATTACCTCTGTAATTCTACACATATTTATCATTGTGAATGTTTTCTCTGCTGGAATATTTAGTTATCAGTGAGAGTAAAACATACTTAGATCTGAGTAGAAACTCAAATTGTTTCTGTTCTAATTGGATTGATCCCAAGGACACCGAACCTATCTGGGGAATATAGATTCCCTGGCTGGTGGGTGGTCTAGAACTGGGGGGGGGGGGGGGGTGTCTAAAACATGGACCTGACTGTATAAGATTTACCACCACCACATCTCCCAGCATCCTCTCTGCCTGTCATCCGGGGCACTGACGAGTTAAATCCCCAGTCACAAATTAAATGCAATTACATGCAACCTCCTTAAAGTCACTGCACAAGTTGTGTCATTACGAGATCATTGTGTCACCTAGAACCGCAGCTGTCACCAAAGCCATTCACATAAGTGGATTAATGTAACAACATACAGTTAACATGTGTCTGTCAATGTCTGACAACGACATGTGGTTAATATTAACTATTCAATGTCTGAACAGAGCACATCACATCTAACATTGCCCAATACATTAGCCATCATTAGCTAGAGCTCAACACGTACAAACTGATATCTGGACAAACAGCTTGCACCAAAAAGTAATAAATAATGGGTAATATTCTGCTTGTTGTTTGTGAATTATTTTCACACACACACAGAACTAATTCATAAATACACACACACATAAATCATATATACACACACATAAATCATATATACACACACATAAATCATATATACACACACATAAATCATATATACACACACACATATATGCACACACAGACTCACACACACATATCTTATATACACACATATATATACAATCACACATAAATACAAATACACACATACATAGTTCTCAGATCACTGTCTGAGGTATGGGGGGGAATCATGGAGTAACCATGGAAACCAGATCTTGGGAGCAACATTCAAGGAGGGGGATATATTTTGTAATATAGATGAAGAGAGAATAGGGGCGGGAGGATCTCACAGATACAGTATCAAACCTCTGTGGCTCTATACACATATGTATATACAGGGATCTGAGATACATCATCCTGGGGAACGGAGCAGTTTAATGCAGATGCCCTTGAAGAGGAAAGTTATTGCAGAAATCAGTCTTATAGATAGTCTGTGCCAAGTATAGGCTTCTGTGGAACTACAAGTCTCAGCAATGCCAGTCAGCCACGTGAGGGGTTATGGATTGACTACCTTTGTTCTATAGTGCTTGTGGCTTCTGTACACTCCACAGACTAGTTCATATATAGATTTATAAAGGAAAAGAGATGATTTGGTCTCTTATATTGGTTAAAGCAAAGACCCGTTTGCAGAACAGAAGATAAAGGTCATTCTCACCGGATAAGGATTTATGTGCAGTGGAAGGAACCTATTAATGAGATATAATGAGATATAGGTGGACATTGGATTTAAAAAAACAACTATTTATAGGATAAAATAATCCCTCAACTAAAATGATATGTTATAAACTGCTCAACATCCTCTCCCCAGACACAGGGACAGACTAACACCCGTCAGATTGAGATATAATGAGTGACAATCATTATATTACACATTCCATCATGACACACCTGAGGGTGGAGCCCGGCTGGTTAGGTGCACACAGACAGACAGACGGATGGGTAATAGTTGCTTCTTACCTTTGACAAAATGCACCTAAAAAGTATTTGCCACTTGCAATAGAAAAGCTCAGTATTCCTAATACAAAGAGTAAAATACGGTTTTACAAAGCGGATGACAAGATTGTCAGATGCAGAAAATCATCATTAAACAGAGGGTCTCTGAATCCCCCTATTCTGGTTACAGCAGAGGCTCATTGTAGCTATATATAATATATATGTCTATTATATGGTTATTCTGCTACACACACGTGTAATAATTACACTTCCCTAAGACACAACTTCTCTGTGAACAAAAAAATAGAGCAAAACAACCAGATGTGTTGTGTCCCATAGAGAGGCAGCTATGAGGGAGCAGATGGCAGCAGCTATATAACAACATAGAGTGAGGGGTTCACTGACAGAGAGAGACCCTAATATAGACTGCAGCTTACACTGTCTGTAGAGTGAGGGGTTCACTGACAGAGAGAGACCCTAATATAGACTGCAGCTTACACTGTCTGTGGAGTGAGGGGTTCACTGACAGAGAGAGACCCTAATATAGACTGCAGCTTACACTGTCTGTAGAGTGAGGGGTTCACTGACAGAGACCCCCCCTAATATAGACGGCAGCTTACACTGTCTGTAGAGTGAGGGGTTCACTGACAGAGACCCCCCTAATATAGACGGCAGCTTACACTGTCTGCAGAGTGAGGGGTTCACTGACAGAGCCCCCCCCCCCTAATATAGACTGCAGCTTACACTGTCTGTAGAGTGAGGGGTTCACTGACAGAGACCCCCCCTAATATAGACTGCAGCTTACACTGTCTGTAGAGTGAGGGGTTCACTGACAGAGACCCCCCCTAATATAGACGGCAGCTTACACTGTCAGTAGAGTGAGGGGTTCACTGACAGAGAGAGACCCTAATACAGACTGCAGCTTACACTGTCTGTAGAGTGAGGGGTTCACTGACAGAGACCCCCCCTAATATAGACTGCAGCTTACACTGTCTGTAGAGTGAGGGGTTCACTGACAGAGAGAGACCCTAATACAGACTGCAGCTTACACTGTCTGTAGAGTGAGGGGTTCACTGACAGAGAGAGACCCTAATACAGACTGCAGCTTACACTGTCAGTAGAGTGAGGGGTTCACTGACAGAGAGAGACCCTAATACAGACTGCAGCTTACACTGTCTGTAGAGTGCAGACATTACCCCTGTCAGTGACTTCTCACCTCTATCGGACTGTTGTATATAACACAGCTGCAGAGACCCTCACCCACCATATACTGTGCGCTCTGCCCCTTATCTCCATCTCTCCTGTAACTTTCTCCTGCACATAGAACACATCGCTCCTGCTCTCCTGGGGGGTCTCTCTTATCCACCCCCTGCCCCCCCTGCCCCCCCTGCCCCCCCTGCCCCATCACTCTTACCAGGCGCCGCTGTCCGAGGTGCTGAACTGGAGAGTCCAGGACGGGATCCGCTGTGATCGGATAACTCAGCTGAATGATCATCCAGAGATGGGCTCTGGTCTCATTAAGGAATCCGGTCCCGGGGGAAGGGGGCAGTAGTGAGGTATCTACAATGAATCAGTCTGTTTCTTAGGGGGGTTGGATGTATGATGGGGAAGTTGTGTGATTTGTGCCTGATACAGATCTCTGTACAAGATAAGGAGCTATATCCTTATATCACTATATATCCTTATATTACTATATATATTTATATCATTATATCACTATATATCCTTATATCACTATATATCCTTATATCACTATATCCTTATATCACTATATCCTTATATCTCTATGTCCCTATGTTGTCCCTGCATTAGGGTCTGTACAGACAGACATGGAACCTTCTCTGAAAGTGACTCGTGTAGTATATGGTCTATATTACATAGATGCTGGTTGTCTGATTGAGATGGATTTATCTTAAAGAACAATTAAGAAGCTATAACTTACTGTGAAGTCAGTATAACATTAGTTGTCTTCGGAAGAGACAAATAAAGTGACTTGTATAGTGCAATGTGTCAGAGTATTATCTATCTATCTATCTATCTATCTATCTATCTATCTCCTATCTATCTATCTATCTATCTATCTATCTATCTATCTATCTATCTATCTGTCTATCTATCTATCTGCCTCTCTGTCTATCTCATATCTATCTATCTATCTATCTATCTATCTATCTATCTATCTATCTATCTATTTGTCTATCTCATATCTATCTATCTATCTAGCTATCTATCTATCTATCTATCTATCTATCTATCTCCTATCTATCTATCTATCTATCTATCTATCTATCTATCTCATATCTATCTATCTATCTATCTATCTATCTATCTATCTATCTATCTATCTCCTATCTATCTATCTATCTATCTATCTATCTATCTATCTATCTATCTCATATCTATCTATCTATCTATCTATCTATCTATCTATCTATCTATCTATCTCCTATCTATCTATCTCATATCTATCTAATATCTATCTATCTATCTATCTATCTCCTATCTATCTATCTATCTATCTATCTATCTATCTATCTATCTATCTATCTCATATCTATCTATCTATCTATCTATCTATCTATCTATCTATCTCCTATCTATCTATCTCATATCTATCTAATATCTATCTATCTATCTATCTCCTATCTATCTATCTATCTATCTATCTATCTATCTATCTATCTATCTCATATCTATCTATCTATCTATCTATTTATCTATCTATCTATCTATATCCTATCTATCTATCTCATATCTATCTATATATCTATCTATCTCATATCTATCTATCTATCTATCTATCTATCTATCTATCTATCTATCTATCTGCCTCTCTGTCTATCTCATATCTATCTATCTATCTATCTATCTATCTATCTATCTATCTATCTATCTCCTATCTATCTATATATATCTCTCATATCTGTCTATCTATCTCATATCTATCTATCTATCTATCTATCTATCTATCTATCTATCTATCTGTCTATCTATCTCCTATCTATCTATCTATCTATCTATCTATCTCCTATCTATCTATCTATCTATCTATCTATCTATCTATCTATCTCATATCTATCTATCTATCTATCTATCTATCTATCTATCTCCTATCTATCTATCTATCTATCTATCTATCTATCTATCTATCTATCTCATATCTATCTATCTATCTATCTATCTATCTATCTATCTATCTCCTATCTATCTATCTATCTATCTCATATCTATCTATCTATCTATCTATCTATCTATCTATCTCCTATCTATCTATCTATCTCATATCTATCTATCTATCTATCTATCTATCTCCTATCTATCTATCTATCTATCTATCTATCTATCTATCTCATATCTATCTATCTCCTATCTATCTATCTATCTATCTATCTCATATCTATCTATCTATCTATCTATCTATCTATCTATCTATCTATCTATCTATCTCATATCTATCTATCTATCTATCTATCTATCTCCTATCTATCTATCTATCTATCTATCTATCTATCTATCTATCTATCTATCTCCTATCTATCTATCTATCTATCTATCTATCTATCTATCTATCTATCTCCTATCTATCTATCTCCTATCTATCTATCTATCTATCTATCTATCTATCTATCTATCTATCTATCTCCTATCTATCTATCTATCTATCTATCTCCTATCTATCTATCTATCTATCTATCTATCTATCTATCTATCTATCTATCTATCTCATATCTATCTATATATCTATCTATCTAATATCTATCTATCTATCTATCTATCTATCTATCTATCTATCTATCTATCTATCTAAGACAAAGTAACATAATGCATAAAGAGGAAAGGAAATAAAGTAATGATAACATATTTTGGACAGTGCTGCTCTTATTATTACAGCTCTGCCCCCCCCCCCCCTCTCCCCGTATAGTCACCTCTTGCTGCTGTCACTACAGTCTCTATCTCTCCCGATGTCTCTGTCACCTTCCTCCACATGTCTCTATCTATCGCTCTGTCCATCACTCAGCGCCTCCTCCATCTCCTGCTCTCCCCTCTGTCACAGCCCCTGTTATAGCTCCCTGTGAAAAGTGTTAATGAATTAGGGAATTACTTGGCCCTGCGCTGTAGGGTATTGGGGGGAGAGAGCTGGAACAGGCCGTAACGTGCTTTTATCATACTGGGAATGGATGAGACTCTCTAAGTGGTGGGATGAGTGTTGTCATGTGGAAGGGCCCTGCAGTGACTTCAAGTCCAGGATTAGCTGCTGTTCATGACTGGAATAATATGTTCCTCTGTAACACGGGGAATGAGACGTCCAAATGTCCAACATCTGCAGCTGTTTCCTAATCCCAAAACGGGATCGGGGAAGGAGTCTGTTGCTGTGAGAAATTATTTGCTGGAGATTAGTTCCCGTTAGTGCAAACAAATCCTAAAAAGTGAACTTCAGATTAGAGGTAAAACCCAGTATCTGAACCATCCCTAAGCATGTTACAAACGTAATCTGAACGTATCACCTACACAAGGAGTACATCCGTGCCTCATACATGCGTGCCTCATACCTCATCAGTATTGTCACAAAGCTTCTGGTGAATTAAAAGGTTCAATATTAGTTCAGCCCCCCAAAAAGCTTGTCTCTACTGCGTATAGGTGATAGGTTCACTTTAAACTTAATAGAGTAGTTCTCCCAGCCCCCACTTCAAAGGTGCTGTTATATCTCTGGTATCTGAGAAATTGAACCCATCAATCAGTAAAGCACATTTCTGTTACCTAGGAGACTGTAAGTTAATAACACAGACTAAAGGAGTGTTTGCACTGTTCTACCTCTTCCCAATTCCAGAGTAACAGAGTAAAATAAGAGAGATACACAAATAAAGATCAATATTTCCCATTTTAGGTCCCATGTCCAAAATTTTATGACTCCAGGATATTCTGAGTCGAGGGTTAATTTCGCTTTTCAGATCACCGAGTTTTACTGTCATTCTCTCAGGTTTAGACAAGGACACATTCCCACTGGTGGTTAAATTATGCATTTTACGATTGATTTATCCAAGGTAAATGGGTACTGAAAACAAACTGTTAATAATATTAATAATAAAAATGAAAACAGGACTTGAAGCACATTCTGCAACGTGGGTTTCCTTAGTTTCGTTGATGTCTATCAAGGTCAAAACACGTATAACCCTATTTCTGAAGCAACTATAGAGAATGAAATTATTACTTGTCTGCTGGATGTGATCTTTCCAGCCCTCTCGTTAAATTAGCAACAAATTGCTGTTTTCTACTTGTTCCTATGACACAAATCAGCAAAGTGTGTACAAAGCCTGTATTTTGCTGAGTCTGATGGTGCCGTATTTAAACAGTTCGTTCCCTTCCACCCTCTCTCTGAGACATTCACATAACGGGGGGAAGTAGTTAAAGCAATTCTAACAGACATAGATTAATTATTCACTGATAAAGTTCAAGTGCAGCATCTCAGCGACTTACAAATTGAGAAGCGCCTGTCATTTAATGGTGTCCTTGTCAGCGAGTCACAGAGGGGGAGAGGTGTCACATTCAGGTAAAGGCTGCATCAATCATGGGGACCAGGGCTGACAAATAAGACACCAGCTGACTTTGGGGGTTGCGGTGGCTTCGTTACCTTCAGAGATACGGTGACATCCCTGAGCAGTGATGAAAAGATCGGGACACTCAGGGAATAAACTGGAAATTGTGTTTCAGAAGTACGTTAACTCTCAAAATATATGATCCCCTATAGCAGCCGTTCCAGCCTATGTCCTCCTATGTGTTGTCTACTGTAGGTCCATAGGTAGTTCTCCTACATGCAAATCATCAACACGCTCCATCCCTCACCATACAGTCACTGGAGGTCTATGTAGCTGTCAGCTGGTGCTGCCAATTAAAATGATATATTAGCTGTGTCTATACAGGGATGATAGAGTTAACATGTTTATCTGGAGGAAACTCTCTTATTTAGCAGTATATTAAGACATTTTATATGTTTTAGTTTTAATATCGAATGTATTCTGTGTATAGGATGCAACATACGCACATCTCACACACCGCAAAAACCTTAATTCATGCACTCATCATCTCCCACATCGACTACTACAATTCCCTCCTTACTGGTCTTCCCAAAGTCAGACTTGAACCCCTACAATCTATTTTGCACGCAGCGGCTAGATTGATTTTCCTTGCAAACCGTTCTTTCTCTGCTGAGCCACTAACATACAAGGCCATCAACAAAGCTGCACCAACATACATCTCCTCACTTGTCTCAAAATATCTCCCAACTCGACACCTCCGTTCTGCACAAGATCTGCGTCTCTCTTCCACTCTCATCACATCCTCTCATTCTCGGTTACAGGACTTTTCTCGGGCTGCACCCACTTTGTGGAATTCCCTCCCTCGCACAGCAAGACTTTCTTCTAGTCTTCAAACCTTCAGCGTTCTCTAAAAACCCACCTCTTCAGACAAGCTTATAATATTCCTCAACCAGCATCTTAATCACCCCTATTACCACCCTCTACACAGCTAACACAAGACAACAACCCTCTGACCAACATTGGTACACACACAGCCAACTCAGTAGTTTTACCTTTGCATTCTAGCTGGTCCAGTGTGCAATATGATGTAGCACATGCCCTTGTGTTTGAAACTCACATTGTCCCATAGATTCTAAGCTTGTGAGCAGGGTTCTCTTACCTCTCTGTCTGTATGTATTACCCAGTATTGTTTTCTTAATGTTTGTTCCCAATTGTAAAGCGCTATGGAATTAGTTGGCGCTATATAAATAAATGATGACGATGATGATGATATCCTAGACGTTGGGTGTAGCTATTTCCTGCAGAGTTAGTGACCAAGCAGAATGTACAGAAATTCCAATGAAAGGCTGACTAGATTGAATGGATGGTCCATAGTGATGGACAGCAACGAGCCTCCTTGTCAGACTTGTAGATTCACAGCCTGTAATATCCATATAGAACGATAAACTTTATATATAATGATCAATGATTAATACAGCAGTATAGGCAGTGGTTAGTTTCTGAGAATTGACTAAGACATGCACAGGCTGACTAGTGAAACTAAACAGGATCTAACAACAATAGATGCCTGCCTGCATTTTTACCATGTCATAGGTTGTAGAGGTACAACAGAGTCTCATCGTTCACGCTCTGATCCTCACCTTGGACTAAAACAAACCAGTGTTGGGACATTTTGATCTGTTAACATCAGGACTATAATACAGGGGGAGAAGTCATGTGACAGGAGGTAGGAGGGGGCGTGGCAATGTCGTTGCACCACCATAGCCCCGCCCCCACTATAAAATGCAAAATTCATGGCATTGAATAACGGGGGTGGGGCTTAGTGACACGGTTAAGCCCCGCCCTGTCATTCAGTGCCGTAAATTTCGGCGAACCCGGAAGATTTTGCAACCCTTCCAGGGGTGCGGGAGGACTCCCCGAAATTTGGGAGCCTCCCAGGAATTCCGGGAGAGTAGGTAAGTATGTTGTAGTGTTGATTGCAGGACTTCCTGTGGTTTTCCTGTCTGTATCTGTTGTTCTTGAAACCATCAACAAAGCCGAATATTAAATCATTTATTTTTACTCTTCTTGTCATTGCATTATTGGAACTCCGTGAACCTATAAATACTTTGTATCAGGATGAAGTTCTTGTGATGAAACGCGTCAGTTGTGGCTTAACTCACCTTAAGCTCTACAAATAATGGTTATTCCTGGGATGTGTCTCCTATTTATCTTACTGACCTGATAAGAGAGTTTATCTGTTCATTCCAGGACACATCTAGTTTGTGTTGTTTAAATAAAAGTTAAACCTTCTTCTTATGAAGTTTACAGATTGTCTCTAGTCTGTGTGGAATGTTATATCTATATTTATCCATATATTTATATAATGTAAGTGACTGGAATGTGATAGTGTTACAATGTAGCAGTAGAAGAAATGGTGGTACGACATACCCCGTATAACCCGCACTTCCACCACTGTATATATATATATATATATATATATATATATACACACACATTGTATGACAATATTACAATTCAAAACACTTTTCTCATGAACTTTGTTGCTCTCATTAAACACCTAAAGTTGCCGGAGGTGAACTTGGTCCCTCTTAATGCAGGGATTGCTCTTATAAGCAACTCAAATTATTTTTAGCTTATTTTTTTTTACAGTTTAAAGCACAATTTACATTGCTTTTCCGCACCACTAAAATCTTCCTTCCTCCTTATTCATTTGGTTGCCTATTCCAAATTCTATCATTTCATTTTTGGAAAGTGCTCAGATCCCTGTACTCTGCAGATGACCTGTTACCAAGAACTTGTACTGAGAATCCACTATAAGCGTTTCTGTCCGTTTACAGCTGCGAATAGAAATGAATGTCTGCTAGAATAAGACATATACTGTATCCCCTAATATATTGCACCCCTCACTCCATAAGAGTGTGTTAATATAGAAGTATTAATGAGTCTATATATGTTAGTGTGAGTATTTGGCAAAAAAAAAATTCAATTAATTTAAAATATTTTTATTAAGTAAAGGGTAAGAGGGGTCTAGTCTTCAACTGTAAACTGTATCTGATTTGTATACATCAGCAAAGCCATAGTTCATACTTTAGATAACTATACATTTAACATATATTGTTTTATTTTGAAATACAATTTATTCTGATGAAGGTGACCTTTTAAATAAAGCACAATGGGAACAATATATAAAATGTAAATATTATTCTTGCTGTCAATCATATGGAAAACAATTTCAGGGCAATAACAACACAGGATTAGTATTTTCCTGCTTCCAGAACACAATTACAATTAACAAGCGGTTGATGATAATACAAACTACACATTTGTTTTAGGTAATAACACATTTAGGTTATTTCCAGGGGGTCTGTGTGAGGGTGTCAGAGAGCTCATGTCTGAGCCCGTCCCCCGGACCCCCAGTGCCCATCACATCTGTGAAATGTGTTTGGGGAAAATTACCAACGTTTTCTGTCTTGTGAAACAGTGAGAAAAACTCCAGGGGTGAAAGTATTTATAGTCCATTTATTGTAGTCTCACAGAAGACCCGGGATTCGGGATACAGCGTATTATACAGAAATACAGAGAGGGTGGTTCATAGCTAATATTAAACTCCAGTGTCAGAGGAGAGATTGGGGCAGGTCAGGGCAAAGTACAGGGCAAAAAGGGTGAAAATAAAGTAAAACAAGTGAGACACTGAGCCCCCTCTTTATAACCCCCCCTCCCCAGCCATTATAAAGCCCCCTCCACACTTACCACCAGATATATTCTGTGTGTGAGTAATAACATACATTAAATCCATTATTTGTCCCCCTGTTTATTACACCTCCTTACCAGTTATTGTCTGTGTTTTAAGACGTTGTAATAAAGAGACTGAAGTTTACTTCTTTAATTGCAAACGTGATAAATATATATTTAATCTCTGTTCCTGTTAACAGTTCCAAGCTGGGTCAAGCAGTAAGTACAATTAGATGGTCCCGGTGTACAGTGGAAAACAATATACAGTATTTCTTGTATGTTTAATACCCTCACTACACAGTAATCTACAGTATGAACGGATTCTGTCAGATACAAACAAACTGACCTAAGTGAGTGAGTTTGTTGGAACTTGTAATATAGATCGGTAATGGGCAACCTCATAGACATCAGGGGCCACATGGTGCCACCCACTAACCTTCACAGGGGCCACACTGTGCCACCCACTAACCTTCACAGGGGTCACTCGGTGTCGTTCTCTAAACTTCACAGGGGCCACATGGTGTCACCCTCTAATGTTCATAGGGGCCACACTGTGCCACCCTCTAACCTTCACAGGGGCCACACGGTGCCACCCTCTAACCTTCACACGGGCCACATGATGCTGCCCTCTAACCTTCACAGGGGCCACACGGTGCCACCTTCTAACCTTCACAGGGGCCACACGGTGCTGCCCCTCTAACCTTCACAGGGGCCACACGGTGCTGCCCTCTAACCTTCACAGGGGCCACAGGGTGCCGCCCTCTAACCTTCACAGGGGCCACACGGTGCCGCCCTCTAACCTTCACAGGGGCCACACGGTGCCGCCCTCTAACCTTCACAGGGGCCACACGGTGCCACCCTCTAACCTTCACAGGGGCCACACGTGCCACCCTCTAACCTTTACAGGGGCCACACATCACCCTTGAACAAGCTGAGCCGTCAGCAGTACACAGGAGTAACGTGACCAATAACAGTTATTAACGTTTATCTAATTAACGTCAGTATATTCTGCAGTGCTTTACAATTGGGATCTAATAATGTTGTCGGTCCCTCGTGTCACAGGATTCGTCCCTCAGTTTGTTCATGTAACATGTAATTACAGCGTTGTCAGAGAACATGCTAACAGGACGTGACACGTTATCCTCGTACACAGCACCAACGTCTCCATTTTCAGGCAAAAACCCGTACAGGCATTTCTAAATGTTCATAGACTGGAAACACAAGAGCTTACAATCCATGTGTTAGGTCCATGGTCTCAGTCATTTGCATGGATTAGATGCTGCCATTAATATCTATTTTCTGAGGAGATGTCTGGGGAGTTAAATCATCAGTTAGAGGAAGGGTGCACTGGGAACGGAGGGGGGCAATGTAGGTGATTCATTTAACTCATTTAAACATGTAAATGTGCTGGATGAAAACATATAAATAGGTGGTTTCTACCTAGATGGGCAGTTATTATTATTATTCTTTGTTTAAAGAACACCAACATATTAGTAGCGCTGTACATTGAGGGGGTCATGATACAAATACATATCATACAATGACGTGATACAGAAGATAAAGATGAGCTTACACTCTAAGCGCCTGAGTCATTAAGGAAAGTACGGCAAAAAAGGAGTAAAAGTTCTCTGGGACAAACCGCGTTACAATGCAAGGGGTGCAAATTAGTTTATTATTTTGCACATAAGTTAAATACTGGCTGTTTTTTCATCTAGCACACAAATACTTGATAGCTTTATTTTTACACTGAAATGTAAAGTTGATCTAGGACATGCCCTACCCCAACTATAAATCTGCCCCCACATTTTACATTTACCCCCCAGCCCCCTCCAATGCAACATGGTTTTGCCCAGGTGCAAAGTTACTCCTGTTTTATGCTTTGCTCTCCTTAGTGACTCAGCCCTGAGAGACGTGGGATAGACAAGTGAGCGGAATAACAATATTAGCTGGTGGTGAACGTGTGACTGCTGTAATATGAGGGTACCAGGTCTGTGGTCGTCTATGGAGGGGTCTGGTCCATGTACGATGACACCTCGTGCAGCAGACACATCTCTGAGTAGAAGTTTCTTATTCCTTCATCAGTTTCCTGCTCAGCCCATTGGGCTTTAACACGGCTCCTAGAAGATCCCATGACATGAATCTCCTGACATGGATGAGGCTCATCCTCTCCTCCCTGCTAGATCCTACGTACAGACCGCGGCCCCGTCCCTACTGACTGCTGATTCTCAATCGCTTGGACAGGATCCCTTAAGGACACAGGGAGCAGAATGTCTTCTCATTCTGGGGGGGATTCAGAAAGCTGCCAAGTTTCCCTCTTGCAGAGCTTCCAGCGGTCATTTATCTCCTGGTCTGTATGCGCCCCCCGTCCCTATATCTGACTGAGCAGGGTGGACATAGGCACCAATTAACCGTTTCCTCCCTGATGGGTAAATGCAGAGTAGCATAAGACACATTCCCACAGAGAGGGGCGATTTATGCTGGCATCGGTTAAAATGCGGGCGAGCAGTATAAATAAAATCCACCTCTCTTATAGCTAATTCACTCTGGCTAACCTGCCCATGGGGCAAATGAAACGTCAGCGTTTACTCAGCTACATGGAAGGGTAACAAGTAGATTATATGTGTACAGACATGCTCCTGTTATTTATATATATATATATATATATATATATATATATATATATATATACACACACTGTATTTGTGTCGCAGTAATAACATGCCGCGTACCACATATATCCATAGACACTATAATTATAATTACAATATACACCCTGTCTCCCCGACCTTCTTCTTCTTGTCTAGGCAGCATCTTCCCCCCTATATCCCAGTATCCTCCACCACCCCCCTCCGCCTCCCCTGTCCTCTCCTCTGATATTATTTCTTCAATATTACTTTGATTTTTTCGCCCACCAGAATCTCTCTTCCCAGCTGCAGTAGATCTTTAATAACATGAAAATAATTAGCAGAACCTGCACACGTACAACGCCAAGATACATGAGGCAGCTTCGGCGTGTGCGCACATATTATATATATATATATATATATATATACATACACACACACCCCGTTCTCTGATCTGTGACAACATATTATTGCTTAAAGCAAAAACACCTTTGCAGCATTTTAATAATTTGAACACTCCAAGAAGTTAATCATTCAGAGGGCGATACAGGAGATACCGCAAGTCCATACATCTGCTATGTGATAATTGGTGACATCATCAAGAGAATATTATGTCAAAGGCTAGTAGTAATAATACAATCCCCGTACGCAGTCTCCATGGGAACCGCATCCAAACCTCCTGACAACTTCATACATTAGGAAAAGCTGTTAGGAAGGATTTTTTCCTTTTAGCAAAACAAGAGAAAAAAAAGGAAGGAGGGGGGGGGGGTTCCTGAAGGGGGACGCACGGTCTATAAACTGGGTAATTTTAATATAAATGTTCTCCTAAACATATTGACAAACTTCCTTTTGCACAGCGAGAGCTACTTATTTGATCTTATATTCACAATACATTGATCTAGTTCAGCGAGGTGTTTACAAGGGACAGTACATACACATATACCCCAGCGCCCACTTTATTAGGTACACCTGCTCGTTAAAGCAAATGTCTAATCAGCCAATCAGGTGACAGAAACGCGTAAAAGCACACAGACATGGTCAAGAGGTTCAGTTGTTGTTCAGACCAAACACCAGACAGGGAAGAAATATGATGTAAGTGACTGTGGAATGATTGATGGTAACAGGTGTTTGAGTTTCTCAGAGACTGCTGATCTCCTGGGACCTTCACACACCCCAGTCTCTAGAGCTTACAGAGGATGGTGCACAAAACAAAAACATACAGTGAGCGTCAGTTCTGTGGGCGAAAATGCCTTGTCAATGAGAGGTCAGAGGAGAATGGTCAGACTGGTTCAAGCTGACAGGATGGTGACGGTAACTGACATAACCATGTGTTATACCTGCGGTGTACAGAAGAGCATCTCTGACCACACAGCATGTCGAACCTTGAGGTGGATGGGCTACAGCAGAAGACCACATCGGGATCCACTCAGGACCTCTTCATACCACGCTGGAGCTCCTCATACCACCCCTGCCCTCTTCATACCACTCCAGACCTCCTCATACCACATCGGACCTCCTCATACCACTCCGGACGTCTTCAAACCACGCCGGACCTCCTCATACCACGCCGGACCTCCTCATACCACGCCGGACCTGCTCATACCACGCTGGACCTCCTCATTCCACTCCGGACCTCCTCATACCACGCCGGGCCTCATACCACGCCGGACCTCCTCATACCACACTGTATTCCTCTCCTGTCAGCAAATATCAGGGACTGAGGCTACAGTGAACACCGAGTCACCAAACCTAGACTGGTGAAGATTGGAAAAACGTTCCCTGGTCTGACGAATCTCACTTTCTGCTGCCACATGCAGATGGTGTAATAGTGGGTGGAATGTTTTCTTGGCCCACAATAGGCCCCCCAAAACCAAATGAGGATTATTTAATGTCACTGCCTACCAGAGTATTGTTACTGACCATGTGCATCCCTTTATGGCCACAGTCTGCCCATCTTCTGTGGCTACTTCCAGCAGGGTAACGCGTCATGGCACAAAGCACCCGCCGTCTAAGGCTGGTTCCACGGACATGGCGGTGAGGTCGGTGTACTCCAATGTCCTCCACAGTCACCAGATCTCAGCCCAATAGAGCAGCTTTAGGATGTGGTGGAACGAGAGATCTGAATGTGTCTCCGACATATCTGCGTGGTGCCTGTCAATCACCATGTACCGAATCTGTGCGGAACGTTACCAGCACCTTGTAGTATCCATGCCACAAGTAATTGGGGCTGTTCTGGGGGACAAAGGGTGGGTCTTACCCAATACTAAGAGGGGGGGGGGCAAAGGGGGTCTTACCCAATACTAAGATGGTGTACCTAATAAAGTGACGTGTGTGCCCATTGATTGCATTCATGATCCAACTGTGTGTCAGGTTTGTGTGATCATTCCATAAGGCGTTAGTCCCAGCGCAGAGACATCACCTTCTATCACATATGACCCACCCCTGTATATCCAATTACCTCCCATTATACAGAACCCTCATTTATGTGTCATATACACCCTGACAGTAAGGGGACATCAGGTCTTTATATCATGATATTCTCAACTCATTGTTATAAACAGATTTGTACAGAGGCGCAAAGACCTGCTACGAAAATATAAGAACCATTGGCTGTTGATCAGCAATACAGCTGGTAAAAGTCCCAATGAAATAACAAGAGACATATTAAAGAAAATAAACACACAAGGAAGAGTTCAGAGATGAGCCGTCAGGGAACGTTGCTGGTTTTATGCCTCGGATATCGCTTCCAGCAAGAGGATTTCACAATCTCTCCCTCTAGGGTAATTCAGGACGGGTTTATTGTGTCTTTGTGGTTGGCAGTGACCCCCGGAGCTCACAGTCTATCCCTTTAGTAGACCGCGGTGAAGGATTGTTGGAGGGGCGACTGCAATCTTCTGTACGGACCTGAGGCCGCAGGGCCAGGTGATCAGTGTCTCTCACAATTATTTACACACAGTAGATCTTGGAGAAGGGTCAGATGACAAACACTTGTCAGCAGTAAGAGGATGGGATTTACACAAGTGGTTCTTAGGCTTCACCAATAGTACATTTTGGAGCACAAATAGATTATTAATATTAACATACTAGTAGGTTAATTGGCTGCTATCAAATTGACCTTAGTCTCTCTGTCTGTCTGTGTGTATGTTGGGAATTTAGACTGTAAGCTCCAATGGGGCAGGGACTGATGTGAGTTCTCTGTACAGCGCTGCAGAGTCAGTGACGCTATATAAATAAATGGTGATGATGAGTATGAACATTAGTGGATGTGTCAAGGAGCTCAAACCAGTGATTATCGTCCTCTCCTCCAAGATCCACTTATGAACCAGTTTCAGAAACACCGATTTATACAGAAGGAACATGAGAAAATAACAGAGCAACTTGGTGCTGGTTACACAGCTCAGGAACGCGGCTTCATCCTGATAATCAGGAACTTGTTCAGTTACCTCCCAGAAACCTTCCCCCCCCCTCCCCCAGCGCAGCATTTAGTCATCCACCCGCACTGACATCATCACCAGGGCCCCCGGTCAGGCTGAGGGTCCACGTAGTGGGTTCCAACGGTGGCTCCGATGTGAGAGTCACTTGGACACACATGAGGACGTTGGACGTTGTGATTTTTACCGGCATATAACAAAAGTATTAAACGTCGTCTGATCACTGAGGTATCTGACCCCCCCTCATTAATGGGCCCCTGTCCTCTATCCAGTGCTCACCTACCAGTTCCTGTGTCAGGTCTTATATTCGACTGTTAGCTCTAGGGTACAGGAATGGCCTGAACCACGTGTTAGTGGCCGGCTCGGCCGTACAAGAACGGACCGAATATAAACGCTATGAAGACCCCAATGAGGTAATAAAGGCAGCAGGTGGGCAAAATATTTGGGTGTATAAGGATCCATGGACACAGGTGATACCACAGCTAGCGTGAGACAATGGACTAGAACACGCATGGAGCACGCAGGGTGGAACATACATGTGCTATTTCTGTCTATATTCTGTCCACTTCTCCGTGTGCTGCCCTGACAGTGACCATGTATGACCTTGTGCTTCTCAGCGATATCACAGCCCCAGCGGAGGTCGTCTAATATTAGGGTGGGGAACACGTATGTGAGGGCAGCCCCCACCCTTATATACAGACATGATCGCAGAGAAGACACGGGTCACTAACACACAGCGGACAGTATCGTATATAGGGGCATATTTAATAAAGCACGATAGAGCTTTTAACGGATAATTAGGGTCCCACAGTGTCCTCCGCAAATTTATTAAGGGGGCATCGCAGCAGATATCATGGATATCTGCTGCTTTGCATTCCTCTTCGTTTTTGGGAGCAGTCACCATTCAACAGAATGGTGACTGCTCCTGGCCGCAATCTAACAAGTCCCGAAAAAACATTTTTTTCGGGAACTTGTCATGTTAATGTACACCAGCTGCAGCTGGCGTACATGAGGAAATCTAATGCTGTCAGCTCTGCTCCGGAGAGCAGAGCTGGACAGCGCATGTGTGGAGGGATCACATGATCCCTCCCTGTCACTCAGCGCGCTCTCTCTGCAGAGACAGAGAGGCGATCTGTGTGCGCATGTCCAGTTCTTGGAACTGGACATGCGCACTTGAAGAGTGAAGAGAAGACCCGAAGACAGCGCTTCCGAAGAGGGGGGTAAGTATGTTTTTGTTATCACTGAAACAGCAGTTTTTCGGAACTGCTGTTTCTCTGCAGGGCTGTACATAAATGTGAGAAGTAGTTTAATCCTTATCATTGCGATAAGGATTGAAAACTACTTTTCACTTTATGTGAATAATGATAAATGTGCCCCATAATGAGCTATATTTAGTACTATATGAAAATGAAACATGGAATTTTGAAGAAAGAGACGGTTTATTCAGAAAGGCAAAAATGACAGAAAACTCTACGACCGCTGAACAGAAACGTCCAATAAACAGCTGCCAAGAATGTAAACATTATACATCTCCTTATAGATTAGGGAAAGAGATTTTATGAAGAAGTAATTATAGATAAGACAGCTGTAAAAACACCAAAACATATTATAACAAAGTCTGGAATCCGAGTATATAGAAGTTACAGGAACGATGTCACTGCTATAGGGGATTGTGTAGGTCTCCCCCCAGGGACTGGCTGGGTAGTGCGGGCCTCTGCCCCCCAGGACGGTCCCATAGAGGACAGCCTTAGGCTGGGTCACTGGGCCACCTCCATTTTGTTCCCTTGAAAACGTCCCTAATAGGCTGCTGATCCGAATATCGTCCCCCCGTGCTAAAATCTTCCAGCCCCTGGTCTCCCCCCAGTGTAGGATCCAGGGCCGGATTTACCACTATGCAACCTAGGCAATTGCCTAGGGCCCAGCAGTCCCCAGAGGGCCCTCCCAGGGTTGGCTGTGAGACCAACCTTTAAAAATGGGCCATTACTTATGGGCCAGTGTTATTTGCTTGCCCCCCTGGGCTAAAGTATGCCAGCCAGCCCCTGATTAGGGGTATATGTTATGCTAAAAACTATAGTGCTATGGATTTTTTCAGGCAGGGGGCCCCAAACCAGTATCTTGCCTAGGGCCCCATGAGGTCTAAATCCGTCTCTGGTAGGATCCTTCCAGGAAACCTTAAATCTATCGAGTCCAATCCAGTAAGAGAAAATAAAAGATCCTAAAACCAGTTCAACGATATCACTATAAATGTATCATTTAAACAAATTTGTGACGGGTTTCCAGATCATGTATGTAATCCGGACACATATGAAACACGCTGTAGGGCTTGATAGCAAATCTTTCAGATCCATGTGAGCAGTTTTTACTACGTGGACACATATGACCTAATTGCAGCAAAACTAAACAGTGTGTAGAGTCTACATAGGATTTACATGTAATGTCTGCAGATGGTTGAGCAGGACGGTTCCCAGGATGCATTGCTCTGTCTGGTCATGTGACAGCAGCGGGAGGGGTTAGGGGTCAGAGGGGGCAAAATCTGAACATAAAAGGAGAATATCATTGAGTAATAAATAGTGTATTATTACACAACCTAATAAATACATATAATAACACAGTAACATATATTAAAAGTGTAAATACAGAAATCTTTCTATTTAAAATAACCGGTCCATGTACATTGCAGACATATCTACGCATCACCACCACGGTCCTAATTTATAGCTGTATGTTTTGGGCGGCTTAGATGCGTCTTGAGGCATAAATGACGCACTGCGCACAACCTGTGTCTGTATTTAGAGCTGCCTATATGGCCCGTGGAGAGGTGGAACAGGGGCCCAGTCCTGTGTGGGCGCGCAGACAAGTGAGGTGTGCTGCCCTGTTCAGATGAACCTTACTTTGAGTCACGCAGATCGTTAAACGGGTTTTCTACAAGACGTAAACTTTGGACTCACATGAACACGTTTTAGAGTTGATGATAATCGTCACAGCTTCGCTCCGGGTGCATCCGTTAGATTTAAAGTGGGCGCAACTCAAATTACAGATGTGGAAACACATTCATCTTTCTGAAACGCAAACGGTGCATCAAGCTCTAGATCAGACTTAGGGGCTGGATTCATGTTTGGACGTACGATCGTTGTGTAGCGGATTCTGCGTGAAATATCTCAGCACATACCCAGGAACAGACCTTATGTCAGTGAACGCGGTTCATGCCAGAGCACAAAGGATACTTAGTACTGCCTACGCCTGGAGAGGTGGCGCAGGGAGGGGTTCAGCTGTACCACTCGCACCCACTACAGGGCAGGTGTAAGTCCTGACTGATTGTGATGACGGACACAGAATAGTCTCCGTTAAACTACATGTATGCATGCATGCATGCCCCTAGTCAGCACACGTGTGTGCACCTTAGACTGTAAAAAGCCATTATATGAACCGTAAACATTAAACGCATCTTGGTTTATGTATTTAATATTCCATATTATGATTATACTTAGAGTTGTCCATTTATTTTATAAAATGTAATTATTTGTGTGTGTTCTGATGTGACCTATAGGGGGGGGAAGCGCTTGTACGTATCCTGCAGCCTGTCTGTCTGTGCACATACAGAAGTAACGTTTAGGCAGAGTGTACTTATATCCATATTCAAATAGAAATGCATCTTGAGATGCTTTGGATATGAATACGGTCGGCATTACGCAGACATTCTGGGCTCTTTCTTAAAACACAACTTGCATCCGCACATGAATCTGGCCCGGTGTCCGCTGATTTTCTACTCATCCAATTTTTATATTTGTACCCTGCCCATCAGCGCCCCCTGGGCCAAACAGCTGAATTATTGCTCCGTTATTGGTGAGGATCCGCACCATTTAATCATGGACTAAATGACGCGTTGATGTGAGGACGTTACCTATAGGGGGGACTCATTATGTCAAACATCGGTGAGCAACGAAATGACTGACACACTAGTGCTATAAACAGTGCAACATAACGTAGCAGCACCGGAAAACCTGGTGCAGTTTTTCCCGCAGTATAAGGGCATAGTCTGCTCATACTTCATTCTGTCTATTTAAGGCGTTAGGATCTCTGTCTGTAGAGCGCACTCTGCATTAACATCGCAGTAGTTCAGCACATTAGCAGGAACAGATACTGTTGCTCTCCGCTCATCTTCGGTATTATGGATCTTTTATGTCTCATCTCCATCCCTGACCCAAGGACACCCTGCTCTGTTCTATTCGCTCATCTATAAACTGCCTCTTGTACGTGGACCCCCGGCTCCTACAATATGCACAGAACTAAGGAGCCGCCAACTTGTTTTCCTAGCTGAGAAAGTCAGATCTTTATTATAAAAAGAAAAAAAAAAAAAACAAACTTTTTTTTCTGCAGAGAAGCTCAGCCCTATGTCTGTAATATAACCCACCCTGAGTGGTGATCACTGTAATCTCGCTGTCCTCCTACAGCTGTATCCGACACAGGATATGTATGGGCGTTACCAGCGCTCTCTCTCTCGCTACGAGGGGTCTACTAACTGCTATAATCACCGAGCTGTCTACATTACTCTACTGTCTCAGTCATTCTTCTGATCTCTCCTTTTCCCAAGTTCCAGGCATTTTACGTAACGTGGTTTTAGTGTCCAGTTGACTTTTCCCACTCGACGCGTTTCCATCCAAGTCCAGCTCTTCAAACGAGGAGCAGCTCGCCCCCGATTCACTGGTACTCTTTTCACTTCCCATTATCTCTTTCCGTTGGGGGCCTTCAGTCTCCGTCTCCTCCCGACTCTCAGACACAAGTTCCAGGGTAAGTGTGTCCTCTAGCATCAGGGGGTCCAGCTCAGAACCTGGGAGAGGTGACATAATGACAACATGAACAGACATATAATGATGGTTACATCAATCATAGGATGTTCCTGGTCTATCTCTACACCTCTCTCTGACCCCCTAGGGGCACCCACCAGACATTGGATTCTCTAGTGAGAGCTGCCTGGGAAATTAAGTGCAGAGTTCATCTCAGGAAAGACACTAAAGTGGGACCCCCGACCATCTATTAGTTTAGATGAAGACAGCAAGTACTGTACTATAGAAATACCCGGCCTGCACCCACCATGGACGGATGTGGACACATTTACACAGAAATCTCTGCTGAGGAGATGAAACTCTAAGGCCCAGAGTACAACCCAGGACCTCTAGGGGCTAAGTCCTAAACGCCGTCTAACCATGGACCCCGCATATTAACTAAACTTTCCGAAATTATTGTTTAACACTCATATAGAGATTACAAAAACTGAGGGGTGAGAGAAGGAGGCCAGTAATGTCTGCAGGGTAAGCGTTCTGACGCCATTGAAAACCCAATGATTGTGTGACAGGTACTCTTGTTAATGCAGGGTGAATACCTACACAATGCCCGTAGGAAAAAAGTAAGTGACCCCCTCCCTGTCTCCGATCCCCTGGAGGATGGGGTGGTATTGGTCAGGCTATTTACACTAGACTCTGCCTTACTAACACCCCTCCCCCATTTCATGTTGAAGTTTGCAATGCTGCCAATTGTGCGCTCGCTGCGTCACACCCATGAGCCGCCAAATCCGCCATGACGACGTTTACCTGATGATGGGCTGGTTTTAGCTTTTAGAAAGGACTCCAGACATTGTTCTGTAGGTGAACAAGTATCTTTCAAACAAAATGAGAACCTTTTCCTCTCTACAGTTACCAGTGATTGGCCCCTTGTTACACCGGGTGCAGCCCCCTCCCTTAAAGGGCAGCACGTAACCCTCAGTCGCAGTAATAAGTCTGGTCTCTTTCTTTGATAAAATTAACTTATCAGGAGGCAACTTAAACCAGTGTTACCAGCCAGGCTGGAGCTGGGGAAGGTTTGGAGGCCACATAAGACCGTCCTGTGTTCTGCATCGGCCTGTGCGGACCTCACACTGAGCACCCGGCTAACACCAGAAATACTATGTAACCAGCAGCTGTACAATGTACCGCACACAGATCATTCCTTCTGCCACATAAATAAATATATTGGGACTGTGGGATGATTTGGGTACAAAGTTGCTGTTAAGATTTGCTATTTAAAAGTAGCGAAATACTCTGAAATGTGCTAAACTGACTAATCTGTCCTTTTATCCCATCAAATTCTGTTTACTAAGTTTAAGCGCATGTGACGCCTACAGACAGCGGAGAGTAATCTTGTGGGATCAATCTAAACGCAGCTAATGAATTCATTAGGACCCAGTGACAC
This sequence comes from Mixophyes fleayi, assembly GCF_038048845.1. Taxonomy (NCBI): domain Eukaryota; kingdom Metazoa; phylum Chordata; class Amphibia; order Anura; family Limnodynastidae; genus Mixophyes; species Mixophyes fleayi. The sequence continues at coordinate 139,520,614 of NC_134409.1, forward strand.
ATGCGGGGGTCACTAATCATCATCATCAGCAGCTATTGTAACACTAACCTACACTCTCACGGATATTAAGACCACAAAACGTCGGACTCCGCTGTGTATGAATATTGAAGGCACTTAAATCGACATTTTATCATTTCACAATCTGTCTCTAATCTGTTCTATCATCGCATCATTTCTGAGTTTTATTACAACTGATCAGGTCCCCAGTCCAGTCATAATACCCCGTCAGGGTAACGTCCTGCCCTAAATACCACCCTTGCAGTCTCTCTACCTATAGTCAGGTCTATGTTTTCTTTAGCCTCTCTGCTCAATGTTTCTATATTAGTCTCTCTCTGTCTTTTCGCTGTGTCTCGAAATCATTAATTTTAGCACAAAAGTCTCCCCCACGATGGTTCTCGCAGGTGACAACATGCCACTTATTGCACCCCCCCCCCCAGTCCATGGAGTGCGTCAGATCCCAGCTGCCTAATAACACACACAGATAATAATACAGGGAGAGGATGAGGGGTGTCAGCTCGGTGCCCAGCCCACTGCCAGCTCGTTAACCAGATCTGGGCCTCGCACGCTGATATCAGGACACATCCTGACCTTGGCTGGTAGTGAGAGCCGCGAGCTGGGGCAGAGGGCAACATAACACAGTAAGGTGACAATGACAGCTGGTGCTGCCCACGGCTGGTGACAGAGCTCCAGGGAGTCATTAAGTGCAATATAATGTTAATTGTGGCTGACACAGCTGGAGGACAGGTCCTGCGATGTCCCAGACTCCTCATCACGAGGGCAGGAGGAAGCAACAGCAGAGCCAGTGTGCAATACGGGCGAGAGAGACAACCACGCCCTGGCAGGAAACTAATAAAAGCCACTGCTTGCAAACGGAGTGTCAGCCCTGTGACAGGAAACCACAGACCTCAGTGGAAACACAGCATATAAGATACTTTAGAAATAAAGTTATGAAGTGACTGCTCCTGGCATGCACAGAACACAGCAACAGGTGAGGCTCCACCAGACAGCAGCGTGGAGCAGAATTAGGTGGCACATTTCACTGTGGCTAAGGGCAACACTGTGCAGACACCCAGCATGCACCGAGGTGGGAGGTTGTAGCGTTAGGAGAATCAGGTGTCAGCGGTGTTCGTATTCAGGACAGCTCTCTAAATACACATAGCTGCTGAGTGTTACCTGGTCTTTTACAGCGAGTACAGGTAGTGAGTTACAACATGAGGCAAAAGCGGCCATCATTAGACCTGGCACGTACCTGCAGAATCCGGGAGCGCCTCTTCTCCTTTCTCTTTCCGTAGGAGCTCCTTCATCTCAGGCACATAGAAGTCGTCTTGACGAGACAGGGGGCACATGAAGATAATTTTATCTCCTTTATAGATCTCCACATAAGGGTGAGCACAAAGCTTCCTCTCCTGAAAGAGAGCAGATCGGGTCACGTTACTCCGGCTCCCACACACGCATACACCGTCACTTACATGTTACACGCTATGCTGGAATGTGTCGTGCGTGTTGTGTACATATGCCCCGGCTGCAGGGGTGCACACGTGTACATAGCTCTGTCAGTGTCTGGAGATAATCTGCATGGCAGAAGGGTACAGTTCTCTGTGTACGGGGGGTCTGCTCCCCCCGCAGCATCTCTCAGCTCCCGTTACGGTCTAATTAGTGGCGGCTGCCCCCCTGCTGAGCCCTGAGGCGATGCTGGAGCTCTACCCAGGAGAGCACAGGCTTAGTCCTCTCATTAGAAGCCCCTTCCATTCGGATACGTGGTGGGTGGGGAACAACTGCTGGATCCTAACAATAGACGCTGCATTAACCAGACACACACAAAACAATGCACATTGTGACCTTTATGTATAATGGGCTTGATCTGCCCTTGATTGTGTCTCCTGGAGATTTGCCTGTTGGGGACAGTGGAGGAGATGATAAAGGCTACACATCATTATCATCATATCTTATTTATAAAGTGCAAACATATTATATAGTGCTGTACAACCGAGAGGAATCAGGATACAAATAAATAACATACAACAGAAGGCAACGATGGTCCTGACCATATGAGCTTACAATCTAAGAGGTGTGGGGAAAACGTGATACATAAAGACAGAAGAATAAGAATTGCAGCTGGTGGAAGTGGCTACTGTAAGGCAGCGGTGTTATCAGCCACCAATAATAAAGCTAACATTGGCGACAGCTACCGGCGACGCGGTGGGAATGAGACCGTGGATGGTGCAGACATGAAACATGGACCAATAACTGTAGAAGTCCCAAGACTGTCACCTGCTGACAAACGTGACTGTCCTCCCCATCTATACTAACTGAACCCCCTTCTGGGCACTCCTGGGGTATTCAGGGCTGTTTTAGGCCAACCCTCCTCAAGACAAAGCTTAGTTTGGTCCATCAGAGTATAGGAGAAGGTCAAACCAACCGCGCTGGCACCGAGGCCGCTCATACATTGGTTTAGGTGCACACGATTCGGGTCAGAACACCCAACTTATCAGTCTTCATCTCCTGGTCGAATAAGTCTCAGAAGTCAGAAAAGTGAGTAAAGAGAGAGAATGTGAACGTTCACAGCAGCACAGATCATTTCAGGAAGCATAAATGGGGGAGGGGTGGTGATCTGATTGTGTAAGTAGAGTTGTATGTGTCATGTGAGGAGGGGGGAAGCAGATAGTTACAGACAGGGATGGGGAGAGGTCCTTCGCAGCACAGAGCACAGATAAATGTGTGAGGGCAAGTGTAACAATGTGCAACATGTCGGAAATACAACATGAGGAATCTCTCCCCATTGATTAACACCTGCTCCTTTCAATGCTTAAACCACAACGTTCAGTGAGCTCCACAATTGTCAAGATTCTCGGTTTACACCATTGCGGAACCTGCTGGGAGTTGTAGTTCCAGACAGAAGGTACTTTAGCTGTATGCAGCATGGGTATTATATATATATATATATATATATATATATAACACTAATGTTCAGACAGATAGGAAGTGGATCGCTATATATAGATACACGCGCACTCTACACGTCTAATACAGACATGTACTTATGAGGGGGGTCGGCTGCAGCTGTTCTCCCTTCGGTGCTGGAGACGCCACAACTCACAGTAAACTCATTAATATTTCATTCCCAGCTGGATCTGACTCATTAAAATACAAGTTAGATCCTGACAGTCCGAGAGGCGGTGAGGAGAAGGGGGGGGGGGGGGTGTCAGTGTTGAGGGGGGTGCAGGGATCCACTGCTGTCTATGGAGTGCGGAGAATTGATAGTGGGGGGGGGGGGGGATGCAGGCATCCACTGCTGTCTATGGAGTGCGGAGAAAGGATAGTGGGGATGGGGGGGGGGGTCAGTAGTGAGGGGAGGGGGGTGCAGGCATTCACTGCTGTCTATGGAGTGCGGAGAGGGGATAGTGGGGGGTGGGGGGGGGGGGGTGTGCAGGAAGAACAAGACTAGTGAGACACTGCAGAATATATGAGGGTACGTGTATGTGAGAGAAAGATATTGTACGAAGGACAGACAGAAGAGACTTCGAGGGACAGGATAAACACTACACACAAAGGACGACCGGGCAGGGGGACCGGTGGGTTTTGGGTGGAGCTGGGAAGGAAAGAGGAGGCTGCAGGATTATGAGAGAGATTCGGTCTCCGTCTCTGAAGGTCTGTTGGACAAGGAAAAGAGCTGGAGGAACTTGTCCAGAGTATCATCCCGAGGCAGAGAGGGATTAAGAGAACCACGGCCCCCTCCCTCCCCTCTTCCCTGAGGAAGATTCCTACTATCCCCGCTCCCTCCCTCCCTGAGTGAGGGCCGGGGGAGACTTACACAGAGCACGTTGGGAAGAAAAAGAAAGAAAAGAGAACGGCTGGAATGAGGCAGAAAGTGCAGCGAGAGACCAAACATAGCCGGAGATAGAGGAGAAACAAGGGAAGAGAATCGTCAGAGGAGACCACACAACGGCCCCCTCCCCCCTCCATCCCATTCCCCACTTCTCTCAGATCTCATTTTCACCTGAGTAGAAGCAGCCGATGGCAATTTACACTTTCCCCGGATTGCAGCCAGTAACAGCTCCCCCCCCCCCCCCCTCCCTCTGCACGCAAAGACCAATGTACAGCGAAGGATATGTTGTATGTACATGTCATCTAATGGATAATGTCCAACACTAGTCAGGTAATGCTGAGGTTAACCTAGAGACAGACACACACCATAGCATGCATGAGGCAGGAGCGATGTGTGAAAGAGACAGAGGACATATATATATTTATGTTATAGCCACAATACATCTGTGCAATCTGCTGGAGAGCATCTGTAGTCTGTTGTGTGAGGAATTGATACCTCGGACCATATTACAGATCTCTGTACCCTGTAATACTGATGTAACATTGCCAGTGTATCAGACAGAAATCTCTGATCTCCTACATTGTAATCACAGTGTTAACAAGGTGAAAAGCCCTCAATAAACAAAACACATTTAGCATTTGTTAAACACACACACACCTTTGCAGTCTGGCTGGGCCGAAATGCAAAATGTAGACTTGGCCTCATGTGTCAAACTCCCATTGTCCCTTAGAGTGTAAGCTTGCGAGCAGGGACTTCTCACCTCTTTGTCTGTTTTACCCAGTTTGTTTATTAGTTTACTGTGTTTGTCCCAAATTGTAAAGCGCTACGGAATATGTTGGCGCTATATAAATAAATGATGATGATTTAGCATTACAAAATTCCAAAGAAGAGCCGCCTCATCTTACAGAAGCAACCAAAGAATTAAATTAACACATTACTATTACTAAAATAGGCCGTGTCCTTAATATTTCATATTTTAGGAACTTTGGGGATAACACCGAGGATACAATTGACACCGACAGATAGATAGAGCCATCATTCATCAGACATTAGTAACCAAACTCTAGTTAGTGATATACACTGTCCCCTCCTCAGGACCATATAATGACATAAAGATCTGTTCTTATAAAAGGAAAAAAATCAAACTGGCCGAACAGTTCTGCACAAACGTGGAGTAATGACGTCTGTGACATCAGCATAACCTGACAGCCATAGAGGTGATCCTTATAGCGAGGGCTTGTACATCGGTGCGCTTCCCCTGAACGTAACGCAGGTGTATGGTTAGTACCTAGGTGTACGAGCCCCAGGGATAGCGCAGCTGTGATGCTACCGAGGGAGGTGGGAGGGCAGATACATTACCTGAACTAGATGCTTCTCTTAGTGTCCGCACAAGCTGCAGTATCGGCCACAAATTGCACTGTGGATAGACCCGAAAAGACCCCCCCAACTCCAATCAACATCTGCAGGACCGGTTGTCAGTCACATCTGTACGTATATGACCAAAGCTGTGAGAGATCCGGCTTCTTGGTGGATGTATAGAAGTTTGTGCGTCGGCCTTTACAAGGAATGTTCTGTGGTTATAATTAGTAGATTACACCACTGTGGTGATTGATCCAGCGGACTATTCCGATTGTCATTATGAGATCAGAATTAATTACTTTCCATCCTTGTGAGATTTAATTGGCAGCTGCCTTACTGGGAGATTGTGCAACTTTCAACTGGATCAATACAGGGGTCACATAAGGCTGGACCGGATGGGACTGTGGATGATCCAGATTTCACCTCATGAGAACAGCAGACGGGACCAATATCACCCCGTTGTTTTAGTTTTAGAGATCACTTTAAGCCTCCCGACGCGTTCACATGTAATGAACTCAAAACAAATAGGGGCAGCACGGTGGCTAAGTGGTTAGCACTTCTGCCTTACAGCACTGGGGTCATGGGTTAAATTCCAGACCATGGCCTTATCTGTGTGGTGTTTGTATGTTCTCCCCGTGTTTGCGTGGGTTTCCTTCAGGTGCTCCGGTTTCCTCCCACACTCCAAAACATACTGTAGGTTAATTGGCTGCTATCAAATTGACCCTAGTCTGTCTGTCTATCTGTGTTAGGGAATTTAGACTGTAAGCTCCAATGGGGCAGGGACTGATGTGAGTGAGTTCTCTGTACAGCGCAGCGGAATTAGTGGCGCTATATAAATAAATGATAATAATAATAATAATCAACAATATTCACATGCATTAAAAGCTCATGGAAAAAGCAATTAAAACAATGATAGTGGGTAGGAGCCCTGAGAGTGAAGGCTGCTGTCATCCAACACATCACAGGTCTCCTGGACGTATAACCACATAGATTAGGAGGCTAATCTTAACATTATCCAGAGACACATAAGAGATTCACACAAACAGCTCAAATGGAAAGTAATTATTGTGCTTACAGTAATCCACAAGTAATCCAGTAATTAATTCCAGTGTGGAGACGTAAGACCAGACTTATGGGAATACCCCCCTAGGTTAAGAGACACCCTGACCCCACTCTGAATAAACTGCGCCCATGTATTTACCTTGACGTAGGTCTCCAGCGCAGGATGCACCCGCGTGGTGGCCAGCTGTATGGAGAACGGGGTGGTGTACGGAAACGTGGCCATCACGGCGTGGTTCACCTCAGGCAAGACGCAGAACTTGAAGCCATGCTTGCGGAATATCCGGACGTGATCAGGTAACGGCTTCTCGTCCCCCTCACAGAGGATACTGCCCACAATGTACCTGCAGAACTCGACGGGGACCTGAAGAAATAAAAAAATCAAAAAATGTGGTGTATTGTCTATTATATACTTACTACAGAGAGAGAACAGGCAGACGATAATAGCAATTAGCACAGACTTAAATGATCACTAAACTTAAAATACAATCTGGTTTATGTAAAACAGTTTCTAGTAATTTTGTGTGTGTGTAATATATATATATATATATATATATATATATATATATATATATATATATATATATATATATATATATATATATATATTTTTTTTTTTAATTTTTCTTCCAAGGGTCTATCTGAGCTGAAGATATTCGGAGAGGAGTTGATATTTTGTATTTTCCAAACACGAACCACTTCTTATCAGGAATCTCACTGAGAAACACTGATTCCAGATTTCTGTCTCTTTGAGCTACCTACAATTCTGATAAACTTGCACGTGACATTAGTAAATATTATTAACAGTCCTTTAATAGGATAGGACTTGTGTTTTAAGCTCAGTGGTCGTACAAATAGATCAAGTGTCAACTGCAACAATACAAAACTACAGCGTTTGTGGTTCTGTGAAGTCTTAGTCCCTACTTTTGCAGTTGCAGCCAAGGTGGCAGCGTTTTTGCAGATGTAAAAGTCTGCGCTTTCTGAGGGAGGCGTTTGAGCGTCTCAGGGGTGTTCTTTGCAGAGTAGGAATTAGGGAAATGTATAACTAAATTAAATATGGCATTGCAGCTCATGAGTTAAGTGACAAAGTGGGGGGAGGCAGCACAGTTTTAGGACTTGACTTACCCCCCCCCAAAAAAAAAAGTCTTGGAAGTTTTTTTTTCCACCGCTCCCCAAAAACTATTTTTGGACTGTGGCTGTTGTGTGTATAAATGACCTCCGCAGTGATTACACATAAACACATACATTAGAGGACGTCTTTATGTACAGAGTTGTATATATACACAGAGTACAGAACTAACCAGCCCCAGCCCGGCTTACAGCAGATACACCCCAAACGTCCTTAACTGTAGAACAAGATTAGAGGTCACCCCCTCCCCCCCCGATGCCTCTAAGAGAGACCGAGGACTTCATAGCCTATACTCAGCCAAGGTACTCTCATTACTAGGACTCTGTACAGGAACAGAGCCTGAAACAGACTCACGCCGATACTTTACGATATGAAATAATGGCAGCCACACAGGTTGCAGTTCGTGTTAGCCAGGCTCAGCTTAGCCGTTGCTGCGATGCACCTGGGTACCTTATATCAGTCACGTTCCTAAGAGACCTTTTACCTCGTTCCCATGGGCATGTTTTCTTCTATAATAAACCGACATCCCCACAGGATTAGTTGCTATGTATTTCTGATCTGTACCTCTTCATAATCAGCCCCGGGTGCAACTTATTACACCATAATACTCTTTGGCATGATGGTGCCAAATCATGTATGTTACACAGAGATATAGTATCAAGCTGCAGCTACCACTGAGACTGAGCAGCAAACTTAATGGGTAGCGTGAAGGTAGAGAGGCGACGAAAAGTCCAATAGTTATTCAATGGATGTCAGAAGAGAAATCCTGCAACTCATTTTCTTTAAATAGATTCTTATTATTAAGATGGGCTATTTTTAACTCAATACAAAATCAAAACCTCTCAAATACAGTTTTTTGCTTACTTACGTTTGACCAAAAAATTAATTAGGCATGAATATATATATATGCACTTACCATTGGGAACCCACCATGCTCCCCAACTTCCAATGGTCTCTTACATAACCATCTTCCCATGGGCTCCCACCACGCTCCCTCAGCACCCTTCCCATTGTGATCCCGCCACCACTATCTTCTCATGGTCTATTCTTTACCCCCAACCCATGGGCTCCCATCATGTTCCCTCCATTCCTCGGAGATCATCCTATCTTCCCATGACCTCTTCTATCATGAGCCCCCACCACCACACTACCCCCTTTCCCAGAGCACACCGCCACACACCTCCCTTCACCAGAGCCCACCGCCACACTCGCCCCTTCCCCAGGGCCCACCACCACACTCGCCCCTTCCCCAGGGCCCACCACCACACTCGCCCCTTCCCCAGGGCCCACCACCACACTCGCCCTCCTTCTCACCTTCATGGGGTTGTCGTAGTAGACCCCTATAGACACCAGCTTGGGGGCCAGGCTGACACTCTCCGTGTACAGGTTCCCGCTCTCATCATAGGGTCCCACGCGGAACTTGTACGCCACGACCACTCCGCGGATAGGTGGTGGCCCCGCTCGCACCTCCACCTCGCTCAGCAGCCCCGAGTACACCGCCACCCCGAACAGGGTGAGGAGGAGCAGGGCCACCAGCACGGCGATCAGGGAGATCAGCACCCACTCCGGGACAGCCCCCATCCCGGGACCAGCGGTGGAGGAAGTGGCCACCTGTCCCCAACTCCTCACTTGTCCCCAGCACCCGGACGCTCACCTGTCCCCGGCACCCGGACGCTCACCTGTCCCCTCACTTGTCCCTGGACACTCACTTGTCCCCGGACGCTCACCTGTCCCCGGCACCCGTACGCTCACTTGTTCCTGGACGCTCACCTGTCCCCGGCACCCGTACGCTCACTTGTTCCTGGACGCTCACCTGTCCCCGGCACCCGTACGCTCACTTGTTCCTGGACGCTCACCTGTCCCCGGCACCCGTACGCTCACTTGTTCCTGGACGCTCACCTGTCCCCGGCACCCGTACGCTCACTTGTTCCTGGACGCTCACCTGTCCCCGGCACCCGTACGCTCACTTGTTCCTGGACGCTCACCTGTCCCCGACCGCTCTCCTGTCCCCGGCACCCGGACGCTCTCCTGTCCCCGGCACCCGGACGCTCACCTGTCCCCGGCACCCGGACGCTCTCCTGTCCCCGGCACCCGGACGCTCTCCTGTCCCCCGACCGCTCACCTGTCCCCGGCACCCGGACGCTCTCCTGTCCCCCGACCGCTCACCTGTCCCCGGCAGCCGGACGCTCTCCTGTCCCCCGACCGCTCACCTGTCCCCGGCACCCGGAACGCTCACCTGTCCCCGGCAGCTAGCGCACGGTCATGTGACTCCACCCGGCGTGACGTCAGTGCGCCATGTGACCGCGCTGCGCCAATAGCGGGAGGAGGAGGAGGATTCCGTACAGTGATCTTCCTGCCAGTGCCGTACACTCTGCTGTCAGCCCGGGCTCTCTGTGACCTGTAGTTCTCCAGCGTCCTCTGGCCGGGCTGATACTTGTAGTTCTCCAGCACAGGGTGTAGCTGTAATACAGAGATACAGCTCCAGCAGGGTCAGTGCTGTATCTGGATGATATCATTAGATACATTGTGTACAAAGGGCTCTTCTGTTGTATAATTAAATTATATTACAGTCATAGATCTTATTATCACCGTTATCCTTATATAGCGCCAACATATTAGTAGCGCTGTACAGAGAATATTCATCTGCATCAGTCCCTGATCCCATGGAGATCACAATGTAATATCCACCCACAGCCGGTAACCTACCTGTATGTAACTTACCTGTATGTAACTTACCTGTATAACCTACCTGTACGTAACCTACCTGTATGTAACTTACCTGTATGTAACCTACCTGTATGTAACTTACCTGTATGTAACCTACCTGTATGTAACTTACCTGTATAACCTACCTGTACGTAACCTACCTGTATGTAACTTACCTGTATAACCTACCTGTATGTAACCCACCTGTATGTAACTTACCTGTATGTAACCCACCTGTATGTAACCCACCTGTATAACCTACCTGTATGTAACCTACCTGTATGTAACTTACCTGTATGTAACTTACCTGTATAACCCACCTGTATGTAACCTACCTGTATAACCTACCTGTATGTAACTTACCTGTATAACCCACCTGTATGTAACCTACCTGTATAACCTACCTGTATGTAACTTACCTGTATAACCTACCTGTATGTAACCCACCTGTATGTAACTTACCTGTATGTAACCTACCTGTATGTAACCCACCTGTATAACCTACCTGTATGTAACTTACCTGTATGTAACCTACCTGTATGTAACTTACCTGTATAACCCACCTGTATGTAACCTACCTGTATAACCTACCTGTATGTAACTTACCTGTATGTAACTTACCTGTATAACCCACCTGTATGTAACCTACCTGTATGTAACTTACCTGTATAACCTACCTGTATGTAACCCACCTGTATGTAACCTACCTGTATGTAACCCACCTGTATGTAACCTACCTGTATGTAACCTACCTGTATGTAACTTACCTGTACGTAACCTACCTGTATGTAACTTACCTGTATAACCTACCTGTATGTAACCTACCTGCATGTAACCTACCCTGGGAGGTGATCAGAGGACCTGGATGAAGCACACAGACAGGAGCCCATCCAGCTGCTGGACTGAGGGGATGTGTCTTATATATAAAGCCCAAGAACACAGAAGTACAGCGCACTCTATATATAAAGTACTGGGCCTGTAGATTTCTCTGTACTTATTCCTGAGCACATTGCACATTATAAAGCAGATAATGCATCAGGTACTGGAAAAACATATCCCAAAAATGACAGATCCTCCCTGAGACACTTGGTGCACATTACACCATTTATGCTCTTACACCAACCTCAGAACCAGTTTAAGAAGATGGTGACTGGACATGAAACAACACTGTGACTTACACGTCATTTTAAGGAAGCAAAAAAACTCTCTGCAAGATACCAGCAGAACCAGGATGTAGGATGTAAGTGAGATACAAGAAGTGCGACCTCCTGTATGTAGGATGGATGATTATCCAGGAAACCTCTCTCCTTTGGTCATAATTGTAAATGTCAGGGACACCAATGACAACATTCACTTTTATTATCCTATAGTGACTTTACTTTCACCAGTCTTGTTATGGTTTCCAAGAACAGAAACTTATAGTAATAAACACCTCAAATAAAGAGAAAAAGAAATTCACTAAAAATAATATTTTCAGGTTGTTATATGAAATCCCTTATTACAAGCAGCAAATGAGCACCTTACTGCTCCCTCACAACTGAATTTCATCTTACAGAAAGAAGCAAAACTTTATATAATACACTACAATAAAAATATACTATATACACTGCCTTCTGTGCTTTTCACTCATGCATCTAGTCTATAGCCAGGCAGTGTGTTTTTGATTCATTGCTACAGAGTACAGTGCTCTTTGCATTGGATACAATAGTGTCTACAATGGAGCTTTGTGTAGGATCAAACTCTTCCTGATGATGTAAATACATTGCTAAAAAAAAAAAAGATAATAGAATTAATACACATAGTAAAAGGGAAACCAGTACACTAAAGGTAATTCCTTTGTCTAGAAAGGAGGCAATATTAGATCACCATGTGTGTTAATGCTTTACAACTTTATATTCATTTATTTGCCTAGTACCAATATAGAAAAATAACTTTGTAAGCTTTGGTGTGAAGTTGTGTAAAGGTTTTACCCTGTAAGATTATTAAACATAAAGAAATCTCTCCCAAATAATATTTAACAAGAGTATGCAATGAGAAAAGTAATGTACTTATTAACTTCTGAATCATGTTTTGGGATATAATAAAGAATTCATTTTTTTTATTGTAAAATCTTGTATCACACTGTAAAGAGATCATCTGGTTTTAGGTCCCAAATTTAGAGACCCTCCTGTTCTGTGTTTGTGTGGATACAATAGACAAGACTAATATATGTTGCAGTGTTGTAGATCACAGGGAATCAGATGACGTTTTCTGAATCTGAAACGATTTTGTCATTCCAGAGAATTAGTATTTTCACCTTCTTCTGGGTCAACAGTAAACAGGAGGGAGACTTGCAGATAGCGAACAGTTTTGATTGGCAGACTTTATACTTCGACATACACACTACACATCAATCGGTGCTATCCGGATGACACACAAGAAGAAACGGACTCATTCCTTGGCCAGAAATAATCAGTTTTTCTGTCGGTTCCCTGCGAAGAAGATCCCGGCTGAGCTGACACTATCTGTACCGTTTGTATGATGCAAGTATTGAGACATTCGTAAAATGACACCTTTGAGATTTAGAAACTCACAATGGAAATGCATCTGCCCTGCCAGACCCAAGATTACTTCTGAACCTTAATCTATTTAACAAAACAAACCCCAAATATTATCACTATTATCAGCCTACCACAATGCACGTAACGTACTGTAACATGCGTGTTTTTCTCCTTGTGCCTTAATCCCTTATTCAACATTTTGTTAAATTTACATCTTGAACATGAAAAGTGCATATATACAATTTCCACTATATATAAATTTAAATCCAGGTTTTATGTTCAGTCTACACCGGAGATTTTCAATAACGAGATTAGATCTCACGATTAACTGCTTACAAAAACATGCAATTAAAAACATAACGTTACATGAAGTAGCAGAGATTGATCGCGCCCTCAAAACCCTCCATATATTTTAGATTTCAAATGAGCATTTTCTGCCCAGAATCCTTAAACATCTTCGGAATAGAGAATAACCGCCCGTCCCTCTAAATTATGGATGAGATTAAATTAAAGCTCATACAAAAAGATTAAATCATTGCAGAGAAACTGAAGATCATTGCAGCAATTTCAAGTCTCTTGTGCATCAAATCTCAATGGAAACAATTATATACAAATCAATCACTATTATAAGATTAATCTCTAACATGCAACTATAACCCTTAGCCTGACCTTTAGAGTGGGTCTGTATGGGGAAAATTATCTGAGTTAAACAAAACAGGTAAAAGCACAGAACTGGACAGACGTCGGACACAATGCCATATTTAAAGGCCAGTTAGGCCACATTAGATCTAACTGGCTACAAACTGCAGCATTTCTAGGCACAGACATCTGGTTGGGATCTAGTATAGAGACATCAGGACTTCTGGTAACTCATTGGACAATGATCACATCCAACAATTCGTTACTTGGGGCCAGTGTCCTATGTATGTACTGCAGGAAACATTATAACAGGTCCGCACCAAAATGGAAAAGTGATTTTATTTTTGGCACAAGGTCGTCTCAATGTCATATTATAGTATTTAGGTTGAATTACAGGGACTTTATATACCTCTATAAATTAATAAAGCCTTAGAAATAAAAAATACATTGAACACCATCTTGTACAATAATGTGTAATTTCTACATATTGGGAGACTTGCAGTAGAGCCACCAATCTGACACTGCAGGGTAAGTCAGCACGGTGGCTCAGTGGTTAGCACTTCTGCCTCACAGCACTGGGGTCATGAGTTTGATTCCCGACCATGACCTTATCTGTGTGGAGTTTGTATGTTCTCCCCGTGTTTGTGTGGGTTTCCTCCGGGTGCTCCAGTTTCCTCCCACATTCCAAAAACACACTCGTAGGTTATTTGGCTGCTATCAAATTGACCCTAGGCTGTCTGTTAGGAAATTTAGACTGTAAGCTCCAATGGGGCAGGGACTGATGTGAGTTCTGTATACAGCGCTGCGGAATTAGTAGCGCTATATAAATAGATGACGATGATGATGAAGGTAGCACAGATATTTGCATTGTGCAGAGATTGACAAATGATTGTTTCCTTATAACTTCCAGCAGTCAGAATCCCTATATATCGTTAGTGCCGACAGTCACCAACGTTAGAGAACAGACAGCTCAGCGCAGCCTCGTGCCTGTTATGCCATCCTGCATACTTCCATACTTCCAGTTATATCCAGCATGCAGAGATTGTCCACCTACAGGGACCTTGTGGCGAGGACTAGTCTTGTTGAAGGTCAGTTTCCCAAGGTGTCCATGTAAGTCCTAGAAAAAACAAGAGTCCCCCGGCTCCACCCACAAGAGAGGAGCAAATATGTCTGCACCCTATAGCCGTAGTAGGCCAACCTATCCTCACTCCTGGACAGACCAAACACACAAGGCAATGTGTAAAATGGGCTTTATCCTAAAGGTGTGAGGTCATCTAAAAAGACTCAGATCCCTTTCATGTATTGACCAGTCATAAAAGATACCAGCGTGTCACAGCCGACCAATGAGATCCCAGCAGGAGAATCTGCTTTAGTATCTCCCCATCCAGACACAAGGAGCCAGTGGGTGTAGATTACACAGAGAACTGCAGCAGTGCAGAGATAATGGAACAGACTACTGTAAGCTGTGTACATGGTAAACAACGGCTGTACTGGAGGAGCAGAGAACGTGAGCACCAATAGGAACATGATAAGTTATTTTGCAGTAAAGTCATTCTATATCCATGGACCTCTAGGGGGCGCTATTCTATTACCAGTCATCAGTATGAAAGTAACAACTCATTAATAAATGGAAGGATATTAACAAGAGAAGTCTCCCGGCACAGACAGGTATGTCCATGTATTATACAGACGGATTCTAAAATCTTTATATTATTATATCAACTTTAATCAGGAACCATCAACAAAAGCCTAATTCTGCCCAGTCTGTAGTCACCGTACACCATGTATAGGAGGAAATATGTGGTTAGATTGGATATATTATAATCAAAAGCTCCAATATGGATTTAAATATAACAAAATTAAAATTAAATATTCATGTACAGTTATTTCAGTGTTATCAGACAGTCGGTGGACCAGGATTCTCCATACAGCAGATGGGAATTATACAGTGAACAGAATGTCCATATCCTTCACCAGACCCGGCCAGACGGTCATCCAGTCCTGGATTAGAGGACGTTTTCCTCAGTCTCCATGCGCTGTGTACTGACCATTATGTATCAGTTACTTCATGTACACAACGATGTTTGAGTCACTGTCCAATCGTTCATCCAACTCTCGATAGCTCATCCCTGTAATATAAACACCCAAATAACATCACTGCTCTGGGAACAGACACATGGTCATAAGTCGGGCTGGACTCGCTAGTTCTCTAATCCCGAAGTCAGAAAATACTTTCACATTAATGAATAATTGTCTGAAATATGAACTAATCAACTAAAGATAAATACTGAGGTTTTTGTTTTGTTTGTTCTTTTAGCAAGTTTGAGACATGAATAAATTCTTAGGATTTGGTCACCTGTATCCCAATCCTCCAGCAATCGTGTCCCAAAAAAAAAAAAAGTTATAATTTATTCCTATAATATTTTATTTTAATATGCAAAATCGGGGTTTGGATTTGGTTGAATCTTTTGTCAGAATAATTAGTATTCAGGTGACCCTCAATAGGGTTCTGCCAACATTCTATAGAAATGTACATTTGATTGTGCTACATCTCCTAGTATTTATACCTACACCGGGCAGAGATCCCAGGCTGCAGTTCTTATCCCATCACTCCTAAAGGTTAACCAGAAACTATCTGCCAAGGTCTTTCAGCCAGACACAGAATACTTTATAAATAGTGTAAAGCGTCCGACTCCTAATGGCCAATGACATGAAGTCAGTCAGTGAACGGCACCAGACGGCCCTTTCCTGCTGCAAACCGGGATAAATACTTTGTACTACAATCCTTAAGCCACAGTAGCACCCAACAGCCAATTCATCCCTTACGTTCAACATTTAAAATAGCCCACGGCAGGGATACCCACTACCCCTCCTAATAGTCACCCAAACAGTAGAACACCTATTGACCAGAATAATTTGCATCATTGCCTATATGACGCAGCACAAACACTAGTTTTATGCATATAGATAATATTTTCCCTCATCTCATTAATGAACTCAACAAATATCTGGCTTCAAAAGCAACAAAGACAAATCTGAAATGTTAGATTCCATATGACCACTTCCAAAATTAAACCTTTCCACTATTTTTTTAGCATTTCTAATATAAAAATATAAAAGTTATTTTATTTTTTTCAGTCTATGGCCAATAAGGTACATGTCAGAACTATGATCTCTATAGTGGTCCCTTCTTTCCCCCAGACAGGTATCTTAACGCTCCTCTACATACCAACAAGATGGGCGATATAGGGGTATAAGCCAGAATTAGAGAGGACTAGTACCCATCCAGCAGGAGCTGCTTCCATACCTGTCTTACAGCAGATCTCATCGTAGCTGTGGCTGCCGGTATAGAGACGGGCGGGAGGACTGCGCTCATCTCTAGACACCTTTACAGGGTATTTCTGGAGTCTTCTAATCAGATTCTTCATCAGTCCAAACTGGATGAGTTTCCTGCGTGCGCACAGAGGGTAACGAGAGTAACAGACGTTTATAATCGCGCAGTATTACAATAATAAGATAAATATAAATGTGTGACCTCTGACCTTTCATCCACTTTATGCAGCTGCTGCGCGTGTCGGGCAATAAGGTCTCGCACGGTGGTCCCGGGACTGAGGCCGCAGTACAACTGAAAGATATCTCGGAGACTGGGGCGCTTGAGACCTACAAGCAATTGTATTGGCTTACAGGTGAAAGAAGAGTTAGGGCTTGGAGGGGAAGGGGATAAATCCCTCGTACGTTACAGAGCCAGATCTTAAAAGGAGCAAGACGCTGGATAAAAATAAGTATTGTAATATGAGACTGTATTTTATCCAGGTGCACTACCTTCTTGGAGACAGTAGGGGGCGGAATACTGAGAAAACCCTTCCATGCTGTAGTGAGAGCCCTTACCTGGCTTACTAATATAAGACATGCACTCCTCCTGCAGAGCCTTGTCGTGGATCAGCTCCTGTACACGAGGGGTTGTACAATACACATTGGAATACTACACAGAAAGAGACAGTGGTAAAACAGATATACCGGGGAAAGAAAGTAACAGGGATAATAATAATGTAACAAGTAACAGACATTTCTGGATACATTGTATCTACAAACTTCATCACAACAAAAACGGTGGTAATTATGGAAGATTCAGCTTCAGAGAATGAAAGAGGAAATGGGGGGGGGCTCCTACCTGGAATATGGATACCAACGTTACCACGCCATAGTACCTATTAATAAAGAACAGAAGAGCATGTGAAAAAGAAGATCCTATACTGCGATGGTAAACACCAATTACCAGATTTTAAATCTCCGTTCCTCTTTTATTCTGGTTCTCCCCCTTATCTAACTGCAGCCCCAAAATCCTGATCTCCCATCCCGACCACTCACATGAGGTTCTGTATCGCTATCCGCACAAGATTCAGCTCCACGTCCGCTTCGGCAGAGATCTTCTGGATGTGACGGAACCCATCAATGTACGGGAGAATCTAGACAACACCAAATCAGTCAGGAGGGTCTCACCTAACAGACGACCACCCTACAGCTGCATATCCCCGGAACCGGTGAAATCTTTAAGCTGCCGGATCCAGTCGCTCAATGCTCAAGTCCAGGGACCCGATAGCACCTTCTAGATAATCACACACGGACACACAACAGCCAACTGGATCTACAGGCGGCCCCGATTGTCATGTGATCATTCCTGATCAGAGGTTGGCCAGGATTATTGATACACACACACAATGACTCAGAGTCAATATTGGTCAATAAATGGGCTCTATTTGATCTGAAATATTCAACTGTTTGAATAAAGTTTACAAACTCATAACAAGATATATTAGAAGACAGGTTCTCAGTGCCATAAAGCTGGAAGTTTAACAAGTTTCTTAATAAAATAGTGGTTCTGGCAGTAATACCACTATGTTCAGGATTGGGGAGGGGGGTGAGGATAGATCCCACTTTAATCAATCATTATTCCAGATCACATCTCCTATTTACCTGCTGTGTCGTTAAATCCCACTGAGCATTGCAAAATTCTTCTTTGTCTTCTGTGAAGACGGGAACGTCATATTCCTGAGCAGTAGGGGGCGCTGCGCGCAGTTCTATCACCTTCAGGTGCACCGTGTTACTTTCATCTGATAAAGGACAGTATTTAGCAATGAATAATCAGCCGCTTCCACAACAGACAGCGGGACAGACATCTGCAGTACCTATAGGAAGGGAACATTCCCCGGTGGAGTTCAGACCCTCCAGCAGGATACTCATTATCGGTACCAGTCTCTGCTTACTGTCCTCGTTGGAGATGAAACCGGATTCCAGCTGAAAGACAATGAAACTATGAGGATAGTGGAAGTGATGACAGGACAAATGTTGTTCCACAACAGATTTAGCGGAATAAATGCTCATAACATAAGAATCTATCAGGAGAATTAGTAGACTTGTTTTATCTACATTATGCAGCAGATTTGTAGATACTTGTATTCTGTGGGTGCTTTATCCTTCTAGAAATGGAGGAAGTTTAGGTCCACCAGACGCAACAATTGTTATTCCGCATCCTTATGTATCAATTGTTTCCCACACCTCTTAGAGTGTTAGCTCACTTGGCCAGGGTCAGCTTTAGTTTGTGTCGGGGTGATGGTACGTCATTTATTATACGCTGTAAGAGAGCTACCTCCAGAGTCTTGAGGTATCCTGCCAGCTTCTTCACGATGGGCTCCAGGGCACAAGTCTTGGCCCAGGCGCTGCACACGAACCCCAGGTTGAAGAGCAATGCGTTGCGGCTGTACTTCTTGTGCTCAATGCAGACCGGGCAGCCAATCAGCTTCTTGTCCATCGCTGTGCTGTATAGGGGAGAGGCCAATGGGCGACATTGTAATGGCGGCTGCGCAGTTTCATTACTTGGGATGGTACAGTATTCACATCGCCCCTCATCCTAATGTTCCCCCCTCCTCCTTCCCGTCACAGTACTAACTTAGCATCACCGGGCCGCTTGTTAACTACATTACATTATAAACTACAGAAAACCAACCATAGAGGTTTAAGTAAATTAATTTCCACTATTCATGATCCAAACCCAGGTCCTGTGGTCTCCATGAGACTAACCTTGAAATTCCTTTTACCTCCAATAATTGATGATTAATAACATAAGAGTGGTTTAGTCCTCGGCAGATGCCCGGTATACTCACACAGTGATCAGTTTGTTCTGTAGCTCTGGTTTGGTAATAATATAAACTTGCACCGTATCGAACAGCTCCCGCGAGATGTATTCCTCCGGTACCTGCCGATACAAGCGCAAATTCACCTTCCTGTAATCAGCCACTACGGAGTCACCGTGTCACAGGGCCGTCGGCCTGCTGGACGCTCACTCACCTGGTAACTTATCTTGGGGCCAAGGGTTGGATGGAACTCGCTGAAGAAGATGCACTCGATCCTTCGACTGGTCATCACTGTAGACGAGTATGAGAAGGACAATCTGAGTGTTCAGGTCACAGCCGCTGTAGAAGCTTCTACTGATAGTTTGTTTTCTGTGATATATTTAGATCTCACACTGCTGTGGGTATTGTGAATGACTACACCTTAAACTTGTAATTACACACCTACACAATCAGCCCCTCAAACTAACACCATTTACTCCTCCAATCAATTATTGAAGAGCTGGTGACCTAAAGAAAAATAATATTTATATCTATGTAAATTAATAAAATGACTAATAGTAGAAGAGAAAATAAGCACTTTCTATGTGGCTCCCGGAACACTGCACCAGAATGTGACATTATAAATACAGCCCAGTACACCACATGGTCACCTTCCTCCTACTGAGAGGTCAGCGCCTTGTGACTTGAACTGAAATTCAGCTGTCAGGGTCTGCTGAGAGTTGTAGTCCTACAACATCTGACTAGTCATAGCTCATCTCTGCCCTCACTGGGTCATAAAGCAAAAGCATCAGTAACTTCTCATCTCTGTCCCCTTCCCCAAGTCCCACTATAGTGACAGAGGTGCCCAGCTCCCTCAGGGGGCAGCTCTGTCTCTCAGGGGGCAACTCCCTCAGGGGGCAGCTCTGTCTCTCAGGGGCAACTCCCTCAGGGGGCAGCTCTGTCTCTCAGGGGGCAACTCCCTCAGGGGGCAGCTCTGTCTCTCAGGGGGCAACTCCCTCAGGGGGCAGCTCTGTCTCTCAGGGGGCAACTCCCTCAGGGGGCAGCTCTGTCTCTCAGGGGGCAACTCCCTCAGGGGGCAGCTGTGTCTCTCAGGAGCAAGCTCTCAGTGACAGTGAGGGGGGGGGGGGCAGTAATGACAGGGGGCAGCTCTGTCTCTCAGGGGGCAACTCCCTCAGGGGGCAGCTGTGTCTCTCAGTGACAGGCACAGGGGGCAGCTCTGTCTCTCAGGGGCAACTCCCTCAGGGGGCAGCTCTGTCTCTCAGGAGCAAGCTCTCAGTGACAGTGAGGGGGGGGGGCAGTAATGACAGGGGGCAGCTCTGTCTCTCAGTGACAAGGGGGGCAGTTATGACAGGGGGGGGGGGGCAGCTCTCTCAGGGTCAGTGTCCGGTAATACTCACTCCTCTCTCTCCTGCAGCAATGCTCACACAGGAAGCAGCATGGGTGCGTGCCAAGCCTCACTCTCACCTCTGCCCCGCCCCCTGGCGCTCATTGGTCAGAGCTCCGCTGTTTGAAAAACAAGGGACCGACTCCACAGCCGGAATAAGCTGGCGGGGGGCGGGGCCTCCTGGGTGATGGGCAGCGGCTGCGTCCAATGATACAGCGGGAGGGCAGTGAGGGCGGGGCTTAGTATTTCCTGGGTGTGGGGGGGACATAGGGTGAGAGCTGCAGGAAGTGAGGACTGTCTGACACCCAGAGACCCCGCAGCAGGTCAGTCACAGGGGGCAGCACCACTGTATCCTAATGTATGGGCATGCTGGGACTTGTAGTTCCCCAGCACCTGGAGAGCTCAGGCTGCATAATCCTGTGGTGTAATGTAAAGACCTCAGTTAGATGGTATTACTGTTATTATTGGTATTATTGTTATTATTGTTAGTTATTGGTATTACTGTTATTATTGGTATTATTGTTAGTTATTGGTATTATTGTTATTATTGGTATTATTGTTAGTTATTGGTAATACTGTTATTATTGGTATTATTGTTAGTTATTGGTATTACTGTTATTATTGGTATTGTTGTGGACTAGACTGGTGCACATATTGTATTCTGTCTCCAGCCTCCCATATAATCTGTATTAATGACCTCAGTACATTGTATTCCTGCTCCTAGCACATTGTGATCCTGTCATCTCATGTACTGTGTGTCCTCTCTCTCCTGCAGGATATGGCTCAGAGCTCAGACATGGACACCCGGCTGCAGCGGACTCTGCGGGTGATATCTGGGGCGGCCGCTCACCTCACCGCCTTCATCTTCACCATTTATATATTCAGTGTATCCCAACCTGGAGCAAGTGAGTATCAGCATCACACAGACATAGACACATATTATTATTATTATTATTATTATTATTACTATTGATAGCGCCAGCTGTAAACACAATCTGTAACCAAGGATAAGAAGTGAAATCAGCAGCTTAAAGGACAACTAAACCCAAAATATTGTTTATGTAAAAGAGCTACTAATAACTTATAATATAAGTAAAATATCAGGAGCTTCTCAGGGTATCTGAGATAAAGTTGTGATTGTGGGAGGAGTTACTTTAAATGGCTGATAGGAGAGAACAATAGCTTACACTTAGCTGCACAGTAAATGGAAATACAACATAATCCTGTCATTGCAGCAACACGAAAACCCAATACTACCCTCATCACAAGGGTCAATATTGGGTTGTTGGGAAATGCGATTGGAAAATGAATACGTGATTTCTATCACTCCAGTGACCGCTGAGATATAACAATAATCTTATTATTAGTGAGTGCTAATGAATTTCCCCTCAATCTTACACCATACATTATAATTCCGGTGTTTTACTGGATTGCTCTACAACTTTAAAAAAAAGACTATTTTCTGATTTTTTGATTGACCGTGTACAATATTGCACCAGAATAGTGTTTTTGACCGTTTTGAGCCGCATGAATAGCGATAGACGTAACTACAGACGGTAATAAAACAATCCGCCCCTTACAGTGTTATGTGTATGAAGTCCGCTAACTAGTACCTTGTGCTTGTTGTATGTCAGGTCTGACCTCACGTAAGGATCGCTGACCAGTCTCTCACAGGAGATGATCATATATGATATATGTTGAGCCGTGTGTCCCGAATATATGCCCCGCCCTCTTAGCATAAAGTTGCATGGGGGGGGCACATTGAAAATTCACTGCAAACCTGTAATAATTTGGATGTTGGTTCACTGAGCCTCGTGCAGTAGTTTAGTAAATGTCCCCCCTTGTATATAGGTTATGTACTGTAGGGATATTTCTTCTATCTGGGTTATCAGTGTTGCAGGTTGTTCTGCTGATTTGAAAGATGAAAGATAAAATTGATTTAATTTCCCTTCTCTCAGACCCGTCCGGTGTGTAATTATATATTGACGTGTGTTACTCTGTAGGGGGAAATGTCATTTCAGTAGAGGCTGAAGTTTTATAATGGATTTAAATCTATTTGTATCGCATGAATATAAAACCACTATCTCTGGCTTAGAGGGCATGCTGGGACTTGTAGTTCCACAATAGCCGCAGAACCTGATCTATATGTCAGTACAATGATTGGCGACTTGGGATAATGTCAGTGGCATCATTTCTGCTTTACACCTAATTGTGGACGGACTTTAGTAACCTCTGTTCTCTTCCTCCAGCTCTGTTCTCCTGGCATCCGTTCCTCATGTGTCTTGCGGTGAGTATGTCCCATGTAATATAATGTAATGTAATAAGTGTCTGTGTTATACGCAAGTGGAACCGGGGACGGTAGATCTCAAAATAAATGCAAGGACCCATGTATGTAAAAACAAGCCTAAATTCATAAAATTGCTAAAGAAGAACCTTACACAGGGTATATTTATATGAAAATGTTTAAATTGTTTCAACCCCCCCCCAATTACTTAAATGCCCTGAGTATAAGATTTGATGTTACTGTGCAGTAGAGGTCTATACACTGTGTATCCAGGTAGAACAAGGCTGATGTAGGCAGATCACACGTATTCATTTATCCACAGTTTTCTTTCTTCATGACGGAAGCCATCTTGGTTTTCTCCCCTGACTCCTCCCTGCTCCGCTCTTTTTCCCGGAAGGCCCGCGTACGGGCACATTGGCTCCTACAGCTGTTGTCCGTGCTGTGTGCGTTGTTAGGTGTGGGCATCATCTACTACAACAAGGTTCTACAAGGGAAGCCCCACTTCTCCACATGGCACGGGCTGGTGGGACTGCTGACCGTGGTCTGGGCCCTAATTCAGAACGTCGGAGGAATAACTTTATTGTACCCCAAGTTGGTGCAGCGCTGGACGCTGGCCACCCGCAAGCTGTATCACGCCACCTCTGGTCTCCTGGGCTACCTGCTGGGGTGCGTCAGCCTGTTGCTTGGCATGTGTTCCCTGTGGTTCAGCGCCTCGGTGGGTAGCATTACCTGGTACCTGTGTGCCCTCTGCCCGGTGATCACTGGCCTCGTTGTCATGGGCCAAGTCAGCAATGCTTACCTCTACCGCAAGAGGAACTAATCCGGGTGAGGAAAGGCAAAGCTTATTGTAAACGCGCATCTACGAGACAGGACTCCGGCTTCGACCACATGGTGGGAACGCCAAAATCCACCTGAAACGTGTTTCCGAAATACCAAGGATGTTATTGTCCATCTAACATCCCCCTGGAGAACGTGTTACAAGTCATCTCTAATCGTCCTCATGGTCCCCACGCCCTGATACTTGGTCAGTGTTCATAAACCTCATCCGTAAATCGAAATTAAAGGTGTAAACTGCAGCAGGACTGATGTAAATAAAGTGATTGTTTGTTTCTAAGTTTAAACCTTATGTCTTTCTCTCATTTCATTTTAAGAACCTTAAAAATATTTTGGATAATAAAAAACATTATAACCTGTGAAATTCAGAATTTTTTTTTGCTCATTCTTATAATATTGCCCCAAATCTTGTCTCTCGTTCAAATATGTGTTTTGTAAGAGTTATTTTCATGTGTACGTGTTACATGTTACTTCTGGTGTGTGGTTGGTTAGTTGGACTGCGCTGGTCACCTGCAGCCGCCAGAGATCAACCGTGTCCGACGCCAACAACGCTCAGATTTAATGCGTGTTATCAGCCTGCATTATAACAGGACATAGGTGACCCAGCTCTCAGGGGGTTCTGGGTAAAACGCAACCAGCTGTAGGCAGCGTTCTGACACCAAACTGGTACATATATGGTCCATGGGCCGATGCCGGAAGCTGTGAAGTCACCGATTTATGGGCAGCACGGTGGCTCAGTGTTTAGCACTTCTGCCTCACAGCGCTGGGGTCATGAGTTCAATTCCTGACCATGGCCTTATCTGTGTGGAGTTTGTATGTTCTCCCCGTGTTTGCGTTGGTTTCCTCCGGGTGCTCCGGTTTCCTCCCACACTCCAAAAACATACTAGTAGGTTAATTGGCTGCTTTCAAAAATTGACCCTAGTCTGTGTGTCTGTGTGTGTTTTAGGGAATTTAGACTGTAAGCTCCAATGGGGCAGGGACTGATGTGAATGAGTTCTCTGTACAGCGCTGCGGAATCAGTGGCGCTATATAAATAAATGTCGATGATGATGTATCTGCACAGCATGGAAAACACTGACATCTGGAGCGGTCAGTAATGCTGTGGGATATCTGTGTAATCTCCCTGTTCTGTGCCAAGTGCATAAAATCTTACTATACACCAGACATTACTTACTGCTACTTCTCGTTTGTTTTAAAGAGAAACTAAGCCCCAAAAAATGACTATTTTGCTGAGTTAGTGGAGAAGTCAGTGTTACATGAATAGATACGTTTCCTATACCTTAGGTAAGATGGTAACCAGAACACACCAAGGGCGGCCCTCAAACATCAGCCCTAATCTCAGTAATAAGACACCGCCTGTCATTAGAGGGGGCGACCTTATAACACACCTCTGACTAGAACATTATAACAGATATTCAGCACCTCCTGACACCAGATGCCGATATAGAGGTTTGACAGCTGCCGCATTGTAAGAGCGATACGTCCGGCCCACAGCCCTGTGCTGTTATATGATGGTAGAACGCCCCAATGACTTCTAATATCCTGATGTGTTACAGGAATGCAATATCCCATATATAGTACATATTATAATAAACCTATCCATCTACATCCACAAGCAAAATAACTTACTGGGGAGGTGCAACCTCAGAGAGTAATGACTATAAAGTTAGTCTGTGGGTTAATCCACTGAATACGTTACAGTTTAGATTATAAGGTTATTACAAAACATTTTGGATAATACCCACCAGCATTTCCTATTGCTGTTTACTAGCGTTTGCAGACTTTCCAATGCGTTGAAAACAAGGAAACACACAGAAATGGAACACGCACCAGTACACAATACCGCAAAGGAACTCGATGCAAGTGAAATCAGTAATGGAGATGGTAACACTAGAATGATTTATGGCGTCAGACGCGTTTACATGCGTTTTACAAATGAGGTTATATCGCCTAAATTACCTCGTCCTTTGTTCAGAGAACTTCCTGGCGACTTCTAATATTCTTATACTTTATACCACACAATGCATTATTACCTTCATCATCATCATTTATATAGCGCCACTGGTTCCGCAGCGCTGTACAGAGGACGCATTCACATCAGTCTCTGCCCCATTGGAGCTTACAGTCTAAATTCCCTAATATAGACACACACAGACAGACAGAGAGGGAGACAGACAGAGAGATAGAGACTAGGGTCAATTTTTGACAGCAGCCAATTAACCTACCATTATGTTTTTGGAGTGTGGGAGGAAACGAGCACCTAAACACAGGGAGAACATACGAACTCCACACAGATAAGGCCATGGTCGGGAATCAAACTCATGACCCCAGTGCTGTGAGGCAGAAGTGCTAACCACTGAGCCACCGTGCTGCCTTATACAAATGATTCAGGTTTGTTGCTATGTTTGAAGTACTGCCTATTGTGTATTACTCTGCGCCTCGCACATTAACGAGTGGATGGGGTGTTATATAAACCTTATTGGCCGCTCGCTGTGAGAGCAGATAATCACACAGCATCACGTACAGGTGGTCGTCCAAACGCACCCACAGCGCAGAAGGGATCCGACTGCTGAGCCGATGACCATATTGAGATCTTGTCCAATATTATTACCCGTGTGTCCAATTCGGAAACTGATCCCGATGCCGGACAGCAGCAGAATAAACCTGTGTGGGGCCAGTATTAGTATTAGTGGCCCACAGCTGAGGGGTCTCATACACCAGGATCCCTGTAATTATTGTGACTGGAGACCTCTGCTGGAGAATGTCTGTAACTGCAGGAGACTAAAATAACAGCTAACTCCAGTCCAGCTAATCAGGAGGCGGCTGCCATCTCTTCAACAGCTTTACAGATCCTGCCCTGCACCAAGCACCAGGACCTCGCTGCAATTAGCAAGGGGTGGGGTGCCAATAAAGATAAAGTGGGGTGTAAATGTCCTCATTCCCGAAGATAGAAGATCCTCTTACCATATGCAGAAATATGATGCTCTCTATAGCATACCGGGCATCTACTGACATATATACAACGTAAACACTGGTCTCAGAATGACACCTCATTAATGTAATGACTTTCTGTGTTATCTCGGGCAGACTCCAGGCCCTCTGTGTTTCTGTTACACCCCTCGTCCTCTCCTCCTTCAGATGACAATAGGACAGGTGAGCAGGTAACATTATCTATCTTCAGTTACACAGAATAACAATGTCTGTATAAGGAGATGGGTCCAGCTTGAGTACACAATGCCCAGCAGACTGCAGCGTGGATACATCAATCGTACAATACAGGTCGTTTCTTTATGGAATATCATTTTGTCACCTACACCCGTAACCCTGAATGTCACAAACTGCTGGATAAATATTGTCTGCACATCTCACATGTGAAACACATTTTCTAGGCAGTGATTTAGGAATCATTGTTTCCATTCCCAAGTCCAACGTCAACATGAAGCCGGAATAACAGCAGCATCTGACATATAAAAGGATAAATGGCTGCGATGAGGAAATAATGAGCAGGATAATAGTCTGATACGTTTATTTCTCTCTCGGCTGCACATTATACTCTGTAATCCCAGCTTGTAAACATTCTCCTCTGTATGACAAAGTCGTCTCCTGGTACACGACCATCTGCCGCTGACTGTGCATCACTCGGCTGCGCTGTCCTGGGAATCTCATCCCATCTGTACTCGCCCTGATCACTGCGCTTGGCGGTCCCTGCATTACTCCCCTTCAGTTTACCTGTAACATATCTCCACCCTCATGTAATATAAGCTTTGCACGAGATATCCCCACTGCAGGTGACAAAAATCCTCACCCCCGACAAATCTAGTTCTGCCTCTACCTGGCTACTGTCAGGATGCCGAACAGCAAATATATAATATATACCTTACCATTTAGAGTATAAGCTCTTAGGGCCAGCGGCACACCTTGGGCCTGATTCATTAAGGAGAGAGGCAAATAAAAGGAGTACATTTTCTCCTGGACAAAACCATGTTACAATACAAGGGGTGCAAATTAACTTATTATCAGTTAAATTCTGGCTGTTTTTTCATCTAGCGCACAAATAGCTGATAACTTTATTTGTACACTGAAATATAAAGTTGATACAAGATATATCCTACCCCAATTATAAGTCTGCCATCACATTTTAAATTTATCTCCCCCTCCAATGCAACATGGTTTAGCCAAGGTGCAAAATTGCTCATTTTTTTTTTGCTTTACTTTCCTGAATGAATGTCCTCTTGTATTTAACTGTGTTGAGTACAATTTTCACCATTGCTTCAGAGCATGCTTAATAATGACATGTAGTCATAGGGGGATCTCCACCTTCAGGTCACCTTAATTTATTGGACTTTTACTAAATACACTCATTTTTCTGTGATATATGCTCTTCAGCCAAGTGTTTGTATCATCAATGAGACATAGCTGCACATTAGATACAAATGTATCCATTGCAGAGACCACAGCAGAGCCGCCACCGGATGATATAACTACATGACTGAAGATATAAAACAATGTGTCTAGTAAAATAGGATTGAGGAGGATACTGGCGCATAGACACTACTGGGATAAAGTGCTGTATTGGAATCAGTAGAGATGTGACAGGTAAAGACCTCAGCAATGTATCGGTCTCTTATGTAAAATCATGGGATAAGGGTGATCTGATCCTATGTTTACTCTACAGAAAACTAACACAAGGCGCATACATAAACATGGTGAAATGACGGAGACATAACAAGGAGGAAGTAGGATGAAAATATACAGAAAAAGTATTTAATCAAAGGCCAAAGGCCTATCGGGGCTTCTAAACCCAAGTTGTGTCTCACGAGACCTGTAGAGAATTAGTCACTGCAGCGAGCTCAGCACATCTCACCCCACGTCCTAAACACAGGACTCATCCCCGGCGTAGCCACCCTGAGCTGCGGGAACACGGCAATAATCAGCGGCTTTCCTGCATCCGGAACGTGCGACCTCAGCCAACGTTATATAGTCACCATCAGCCCCTGTAACTAAGGGGTTACATGTGTATTACAGTACAACACACTCTACAGGATAGTGGTGGCTGGAGGTTACTAGTAATTAAAACAAAGGTTCCTAATACATCACAATGGGGTATTTACCTATTTTGTTGACTGACTCAATATTCAAGAGAA
This sequence comes from Mixophyes fleayi, assembly GCF_038048845.1. Taxonomy (NCBI): domain Eukaryota; kingdom Metazoa; phylum Chordata; class Amphibia; order Anura; family Limnodynastidae; genus Mixophyes; species Mixophyes fleayi. Next base: position 139,549,649 of record NC_134409.1, read on the forward strand.
CGGAGCCTCTTCATTCTCTAGGGGCTAATATATGAGTCCGTAATGTCCATTATAGGCTGTATTGTCATGGATAATAGCTCTGCCCACTGTAGTGACGGGTACAATGTGGGCCATGCCCTCAGGAGATGTGTGGCAGTCTAAACTCTGCTTCTACAGTTATATATTCATATTCTACATATTTAATATCAGGATTGTGGCCACCTATACCACTTTCTGGGAGAGATGAAACGTTCCTGGATCTCGTCAGTCAACAGAGAACCAAACACACCGCTAAATCATTTCCAAAAAGATTTAATCCAGACAGAAAAAATATCAACATTTACATACCCCTGGGCCAGAAAACGAAACCGCTAAGAGATAAAAATAAAAAAGGAAAAGAAGAAGATTGTTCTCTCCCAAACGCCTCCGATCCCCACCCCTCATGCAGAGCAACGTGAGAAGTCGCAGGAGAACCCGGCTGCCTCTAGTTCATTGTCTCATCAGGGGCACTTCTCATACCACACCCTGCTCTGCTGCCAGCTGACGGCTGCTGGTACTCGTCATGGTCCAGCTTCTGCTCCAGTAGTGAGGAGAGGGCAGAGCGGAATGGGCATGGAGAGGGTGGAACAGGCCTGGATATAGTGAGGAGTAACAGGAGCAGAGCAGACACTTGCTGCAACAGGTGCGAAACAGACAGCAAACATTTGGTCCAGTACTTTCTGAAGCCCCGTCCAGCGCTGATCCACCGTGCGGGCAGCTGAATACCAACAGGAAGTGAAGGAACCATATGGGGTAGATATCTGTAGTGTTTACAGGTCCCTGCAGGACACAGACCCGCAGCAGTCACCCACCAGGCGCTGTGTGACAGACTGTGCTCACTGGTTGGTTACACCATGGGCGCCGTCAAACTTGTCTCCGAAACCACTGAAGTATCTGGATAACTTATTAAGGAGTTTTCCCGGGTGGCGTCCTCCTCCTCTTCCTCCTCCATGCTTGGCCACGATGTCTGGTCTTCCACACGCTTCAGACGCTCATTCAGAGCCTTCAGGGCGAGCTGCCTGTATGTTGGCAAACAACAAATGGCAACAAGTAAGAACGGACTGTGACATCACTACAATCTGTATTATATATATATATCCCACCATGGAGTAAAGGAAGATGTACGTCCGAAGACATCAATAGAAAGGACACCACAAAGCCACAGATTGGCTACGGATATTTACCCAGCCGTGAATTAACACCATGATTTCTCAGGACATTAATGCACAGAAGCAGTGCAACCAATCTGTGGCCTTGACCAATGTTTATGTACACGCAGCCTATCCCCTGACTAGGAACAAGTGACATTACTGAGTCATGAACCATTGTGTGCCTACATAACAATCACCATTTCTTGCAAAACACTTATTTACCTTGTGTCTCATGTTTCATATTTGCTAATGACAATAACAGTTTATGCTAATGATACCTAGGAGACAGATTAAGCATGCTTTCTAGTAGGTTAAAAATAGAATTGGAAAGACATCTGCAACAGGCCAGCTCTGCTTCCAACTCTGTCTTCTAGACATCAGAGACGTGTGGTTTTATGTGGGAACTAGGAGAACACTTAATTAGCAGCAACTTTGTCAATTTAATATAAAAAAACAGAATGAGGAGGATGTTAAATCTCAGTGATGAGCCTTCAGAATTGACGAGTTACAGGAATTTTTATACTATCTGCCACAGGGGCAATCTGACTACTGATATCATTAGTACACAGCACCCCCTGCAGGCAGTGAGAATATCTACCAGCATATTTCTCCCATTCATTTGGAGCATAGGATCTATTATAATTATCGCTACCCCTTTAATTCGTGCTACCAGCAGAGTTGCTGAAAGTGTCTCTAGAACGTGAACACAGTGATTCTAAAACACTAACATAATGGAGACTGACAAGGAACAGAATAAAGTGCAGCCGTCCTTGCCCAGCATCAGATCTCTTGCAGGAAAGCTTTCCCTGACATGGAGGGGACAGGATTAATGGAGCTGTAAGGAGCTATGAGCTCCAAGCCGCGGGCCGGAGCTTTCTTCCATTGCTTTTCTGGGCTTTCTTTCAAGGTCCCTTTCATTCTTCTATCCAGCGGGTGTTTATCCAGTGAGTAGTATCCCCCCTCCCGAACAGGCCGCTCTCAGGCTGGGACACTTTTACGGAGCAGCACTTGCCGCAGGGGACACTGACAAACCCGATTAATCATCTGCACAACGGCCTTATGCACAAGAAAAGATCAGCTGGACCGTGAACCAGACACCTCCGGGGCTGCCATAGAGGGACCGAGGAGTCTGCGTCCTGCACTCTCACACTCTCTAACTAGTAACGTGGGCAAAGCTACGTTGTAGGCAGCCAAGGACGCCCAATTCCCACAGTATTTCCAAACATCCCACAACTAAGCGACAGCAGCGCTAGGAGGAAATGGTGAAATGCATTCTAGCCCCTTTTGTTTTTCCAGTAGAATACGTTTAATACAGAAATATAATAACATTTTATACATATTCCTACTGCAAGGATTCACATACATCTTGTAACCAGTTACATTTTACAGACTTCTTGTCCCTAGTCTCCCCGGATTCTCAGACACCCCTCTCCCACAAGTTAGCCCAGTTAGAGCACTTCTGTTATCAGGTCAGTATATAAACATAGAGATTCCTGAACCAAGCCCTGCTGGAGAGGGGGGAGAGACACGGAGAGCAGAGGTCAAACTTAGTGCAGGACTGGCCACCCTGTGAATCTGATGATGTTGAGAAACCACAAACCCCAGCATGCTTTGCCAGTTGACAGCCAGTCCATAGCTGGCAGGGCATGTTGGGACTTGTAGTTTCACAACACCAGGAAGACCAGACCTGCGTTAGTGTGAAGGTAGATCGGCTTCCCACACATTGTGATTTTTGGGTTGATATAGAAAACAGAATTGCCTCTGTATGCAAAATAAAATGGGGTTAGAGTGCCTCCAAGTACTATAACTGTCCAATAACATGCATGGGGGGAGTGGGGTCATGTTAATGCAGATTAATGATATCATTGTATGCTGTATGATAATTCCTGCGCCCTCAAACAATATTTACCTCCTCCTTTCTGCGTCTTGAGGGTCAGTACCAGGCAAGCTGATGGTGATGGATGACGGTGCCCCCACATCGTACCTCTTGACCGCTCGTGGACAGAGTCGCACTTTCACCAGCGCAGCGTGCGCAAGGTTTCCGAAGAGATTGGCAGCGGGCTGGACAGGGCCCGGTAGGAAACTTGCGAAGGAGAAGTGGTCAGACATGTCTCCTCTACCTCTGCTGTGTCTCTGGTAGAAGCGTAGATACACCCAGCCGGACAGCAATCCAAGACCGTAGCCCACCAAAATCTGGCCTGGGATGAGACCAGCCACGGTCAGTACGGAGACTCCCAGCAGCGCCAACTGGGGTAGAAGCAGCACCCAGCGCTGGGGCTCCACTAGTCCATCTCCCGCTGTCTGTTTATGCGCCACCAAAACGGCTCCGGCAAAGGCTGGGAATCCATGGATGTTGGCGGAGAACAGAAAATGGAGGTCAGATGTTGCCGCATAAGCTACCAAGTAGAAGAGGGAGCTGAGGACGCCCACCGACAGGCTGACAACACCATAAAACAGCAACAGTTCTGGGGCCCCCCATAGTGGTTCCAGTCTGCGGCCAGCACCCAACGTTAGGAGAAGATTGGCAAGTACGTCCCATGCGTGTAGCTCCACCAGTCCATGTGTGACCAGGCTCCAAAGCCACAGGTTGGGGGGCATAAGCAGGCCCGGAGTGACGGCCAATACGTGTGCAGTGTCAACCCAAAAGGAGAGGAGATAGAGGAGCACCACCGCCCCCCAGAGGCACTTCACCAGCACGCTGCTCCCTGAGAGCACAGCGACAATGCGGTTGGCTGGGGTGGAGCGCAGCATGGCAGCTGGAGTGGGGTCACCTCACCGACAGACGAACCCGGGGCCACCTGGCAACTAACCAGGATACTGAGCCAATAAAACACTGATCCCAAAACCAAGGACTGACCCAGAGATAAAGATACAATTACTAAGTGTCTACATTAATGATCTGGGAGCACTGGGGCCCCTGTGCTCCCCCCACAATGATCAGTACTGACCCTGACAAGTCTGAGAACATGGATCACTGGATGTGGCTGACACCCCACAGGACTGACACCCCTGACCCCCTATGGCACCTGCCCCCCTCCCCTCTCCTGTCCTGTCCTGTCTGTGCTCCCCCACTGACCCCCGTGACCTGGCCTCCCCCGGGGCTGTCAGCCGTTGTCCGGGCTCTCTGGCGGCGTCTCCCGGAAAGGCCGGACACTTCCACCCGACAACGTCACCACCCGCGCAGTGCAAACACACCGACTGCGCATGCGCCCCGCCGCGCTGCACCCTGGGAGATGGAGTCCGCTGCCGTTGAGGAGAGAGTGCGCATGCGCGACCCGGGATCCGCCCACTGTGCTCTGGCATAGAGAAGCTACAATGTATCTATAGCGAGGACAGAGCTACAATGTATCTATAGTGACAGAGCTACAATGTATCTATAGTGACAGAGCTACAATGTATCTATAGTGACAGAGCTACAATGTATCTATAGTGACAGAGCTACAATGTATCTATAGCGAGGACAGAGCTACAATGTATCTATAGTGACAGAGCTACAATGTATCTATAGTGACAGAGCTACAATGTATCTATAGCGAGGACAGAGCTACAATGTATCTATAGTGACAGAGCTACAATGTATCTATAGTGACAGAACTACAATGTATCTATAGTGACAGAACTACAATGTATCTATAGTGAGGACAGAGCTACAATGTATCTATAGTGACAGAACTACAATGTATCTATAGTGAGGACAGAGCTACAATGTATCTATAGTGGCAGAACTACAATGTATCTATAGTGAGGACAGAGCTACAATGTATCTATAGCGAGGACAGAGCTACAATGTATCTATAGCGAGGACAGAGCTACAATGTATCTATAGCGAGGACAGAGCTACAATGTATCCATAGTGACAGAGCTACAATGTATCTATAGTGAGGACAGAGCTACAATGTATCTATAGTGAGGACAGAGCTACAATGTATCTATAGTGAGGACCGAGCTACAATGTATCTATAGTGAAAGAGCTACAATGTATCTATAGTGACAGAGCTACAATGTATTTATACTGAGGATCTGCAATTAGCTGATCAATCTTATTTATCCCCCTACACATCACACACGGATTTCTTCCTCATTCCCACATTATCTTTCTAAGCCACTTTCTCCACAAATAACTTTCATAGTCTGCCCAAGTGAATAGTAATTTCCTTTAGTAGCTTATTGACCCAAACAACATACTGGTCAGGGATCTCTTTCCTACCTCTGTCAAAAACACATACAAATGAGTAGGGGATATCTGGGCCCCATAGATCCCACTTATGTTACCTAATGGGTGAGCCTACCTCCCCCTCACATTATTATTATCTTTGACCTATAAGGCGCCACAAAGGGTCCGCCGCGCCGTACATTACATATACAGAAAACAGAACCAAGACACAACATGATACACAAATATATACAAACACAGGTGCATGGGTAAAGCAAATCATATTATATCTGACGGATAGTGAAAGGGATGGTAAAAATCAGCAGGAAGAAAGCCGAAGCTTAATAAAACAGGTATAACAGGGCTAGCGAAGCAGGCCAAGAGGTACAGAGGGTGAAGGAACAGTAGAAGGAGCACACAAGGAAAGAGGGCCCTGCTAATGAGAGCTAACAACCTAAAGGGAAGGGGGAGACACAAAAAAGGGTGGTACTAACTAGGGGAGAGAGCCAGGACAAGAGAGTTAGGAGGACTGATAGACTTGAATAAATAAATGAGTCTTAAGGGCATCCAGTACTTGATGTATAGTGTACAGGCATGGCCAAAAGTCTTGAGAATGACACAAATAATATTTTTCACACAGTCTGCTGCCTCAGTTTTTATGATGGCAATTCGCATATACTCCAGAATGTCATGAAGAGTGATCAGATGAATTGCAATTAATTTCAAAGTCCCTGTTTGCAATGACAATGAACTTTATCCCAAAAACAACATTTCCACTGCATTTCAGCCCTGCCACAAAAGGACCAGCTGACATCAGGTCAGTGATTCTCTCATTAACACAGGTGAGAGTGTTGACGAGGACAAGGCTGTAGGTCACTCTGTCAAGCTGATTGAGTTAGAATAACAGACTGGAAGCTTTAAAAGGAGGATGGTGCTTGAAATCATTGTTCTTCATCTGATAAACATATTTACCTGCAAGGAAACACATGCAGTCATCATTGCTTTGCACAAAAAGGGCTTCACAGGCAAGAATATTGCTGCTTGTAAGATTACATCTAAATCAACCATTTATTGGATCATTTAAAACTGGGTTGTCCAACCCGCGGCCTGCGGGCCGCATGTGGCCCAGCAGGAGTTTTGGTTGTGGCAAGGGGGCAGCGCTGAAAAAAAAAATCCTGCAAAAATAAAATAAAAAAAATACTTACCTTGCGGTCACATCAGCTGGCGCTCCAGGTCCCTCCCTGGTCTCCTCATCCGTGTGGCGCTCGCAGTGAATGTCGGGGGTGACGTCATCACACCCGACATCCATTGCGTAGCGCAGCACAGAGGAGTCACTCGCGCAAACTATCAGCAGCAGTGAAAGATTATCCAGTATCTTATTGTTGTTACTCTGAATTTGGACTTTCTGCACCATGCAATTATGAACTAGCTGTGTTCTCTGTATATATCTAATATAAATATTAAGAGATAATTGTATTTTTAATATTTTAAACCATTTTAAATGTGCAGTGCTGAGTAGGGTGAAAATATCACCCACTGTTACCCTCATCGGAGGCTGCTCCATGAGCCATTTTTCCCGCCACCCTATCTTTATATCTCTGTAGCTTTCTATTAGTCCTCCTGATGCTCCTATATCGGTGACCATTTCAAACTGGTCAATAAAAAAAATGATTCATGGGTGCAGAAAGAGAGGAAAAAAGTTTTTGCCAATTAATTCCCCGAACCCTACTAAGGGGCAGATGCAGGTAAGTTAAATTGTAGCTGGTAATGGGACCACTGCTTTAATCACGATTCTGCAACAGGTTTCCTAACTCTTACTAACTTCGGGCCTGATTCATTAAGGAACTTAAATGAAGAGGCATCTTATTTCAGTCTCCTGGACAAAACCATGTTACAATGCAAGGGGTGCAAACTAGTTTTCTGTTTTGCACATAAGTTAAATACTGACTGTTTTTTCATGTAGCACACAAATAACTAATGTGCAAAACATAAAATTAGTTTGCACCCTTTGCATTGTAACATGGTTTTGTCCAGGAGACTGAAATAAGATACCTCTTCATTTAAGATCCTTAATGAATCAGGCCCTTCATTTCCAAGTAAGTTTAATATGTTAACTATGTTTTCTATGTTTTTTTCGATGATCAGCTATCGTTAGTGTTAGTGTATTTTATGTGCGGCCCAAACCAACTTGTCGTCTTCCAATGTGGCCCAGGGAAGCTAAAAGGTTGGACACCCCTGATTTAAAACTTCAAGGAGAGATGTTCAATAGTTGTGAAGAAAGCATCAGGGCACCAAGAACGTCCGGCAAGTGCCAGGACCATCTCCAAAAGTAGATTCAGCTACGGAATTGGGGCACCACCAGTGCAGAGCTTGCTCAGGAATGGCAGCAGACAGGTGTGAGTGCATCTGCACACACAGTGAGGCGAAGACTTTTGCAGGATGGCCTGGTGTCAAGAAGGCCAGCAAAGAAGCCACTTCTCTCCAGGAAAAACATTAGGGACAGACTGATATTCTGCAAAACGTACAGGGATTGGACTGCTGAGGACTGGGGTAAAGTCATTTTCTCTGATGAATCCCCTTTCAGATTGTTTGGGGCATCTGGTAAAATGCTTGTCTGGAGAAGGAACAGTGAGCGCTACCATCAGTCCTGTGTCATGCCAACAGTAAAGCATCCTGAGACCATTCATGTGTGGGGCTTCTCAGCCAAGGGAGTGGTCTCACTCACAATTTTGCCTAAGAACACAGCCATGAATAAAGAATGGTACTAAAACATCCTCCAAGAGCAACAGAGCAACTTCTCCCAACCATCCAAGAACAGTTTGGTGATGAACAATGTCTTACCAGCATGATAGAGCACTTTGCCATAAGGCAAAAGTGATAACTAAGTGGCTCGGGAATCAAAACATCAACATTTTGGCTCCATGGCCAGGAAATTCCCCAAACCTTAATCCCATTGAGAACTTGTGGTCAATCCTCTAGAGGTGGGTGGACAAACAAAAACCCACAAATTCTGACAACTCCAAGCACTGATTAGGCAAGAATGGGCGGCCATCAGCCAGTACGTGGCCCAGAAGTTGATTGACAGCTGCCAGGGCGAATTGCAGAGGTCTTCAAAAAGAAGGGTCAACACTGCAAATATTGACTCTTTGTATAAACTTAATGTAATTGGCAATAAAAGCCTTTGACACTTATGAAATACTTGTAATGTTACTTCAGTATAAAATAGCAACATCTGATAAAAAGGTCTAAAAACACGGAAGCAGCAAACTGTGTGAAAAACAATATTTGTGTAATTCTCAAAACTTTTGGCCATGACTGCAGGATGTCATGTGGTATGACATATGTCTTATATTATACTATAAAGTGTGACAGGTTTGTGTTTCATGGTGTATTGTATTTCAGCTGCGCTGTGACACATTACACTTGAATGTGATGTCTTATGTCTGTTTTTTTCTTTATGACAATAAAGTAGACATTTTTCAATAAAAGAACAGATGATCCGGCTCTGCTTGGATGTCAGTGATGTGCTCTAACCAGGGTCAGTGTGGACCCAGGGGCTCTCCCACCTCTATGTAATCCCCCATACAGAGTTCCTGTGTGCATGACTGGTGTACAAGGAGACTTAACTGAGGCTCAGACAAACACACTGTGAATCGCAGGTGCCCACAGATTTGAAATGTGTATTTCATAGTGTTTTGTCGCCCCCTACTGTCAGAGACAGTAAATATCAGCTCCAAAAGACAGCTCAAAAAATCTTGACTGCAAAATCATTTGTAAACTATGTTACAATATATCCTAAAATATATATATAATGGGGTGGGTTTCATTCGACCTCTCTCATATGTCCCTATATTACCCATAGCCCATGCCCAAGTTATTGTGGTAATGTCTAGGTATTGGGGGTATGTTAGATGGTTTGAGGGCAATGCTCCATCAACCCACCCTAAACTAACCCTTATGTTCCACAATTCACCCAAAAAGTAATCTTGGGGAAGGTTTGTGGGGCAGCACGGTGGCTTAGTGGTTAGCACTTCTGCCTCACAGCACTGGGGTCATGAGTTCAATTCCTGATCATGGCCTTATCTGTGTGGAGTTTGTATGTTCTCCCCGTGTTTGTGTGGGTTTCCTCCGGGTGCTCCGGTTTCCTCCCACACTCCAAAAACATACTGGTAGGTTAATTGGCTGCTATCAAATTGACCCTACTCCCCTCTCTCTGTGTGTGTTAGGGAATTTAGACTGTAAGCCCCAATGGGGCAGGGACTGATGTGAGTGAGTTCTCTGTACAGCGCTGCGGAATTAGTGGCGCTATATAAATAAATGATGATGATAAGGGTGGCAAAATTGGTCACACATACACTGAAAATCATCTTCACAAGGCCTCAGTTATGATATTCTATGTTATGACTCCTGTTCATGTATGTGTCCTTTGACAGAATTTTACAATAAAAAGCAGGAACATAATAAAGCCACGCCCATATTGGCATAACCACGCCCACTTAACATTTTGGGGAACTTCATCCACAACTAATCAATGCCAGCATATTACTCTACTGAATTTCTTTCACACATATTACATTTTAGAGAGAATATTGGTGACATAACCTGCTCCCCGGGTCATCAGATAATGATGATTACAATGTGTCACTATTGTGACACATTGTAACTTCAGCTATTGTGACACATTGTAACTTCAGCTCCGCCTCAGACTACTTTTTGGGCAAAATAATTTTTGTTTTCATTTTTCTAATGAAGAGGGGAAGTCATCACTTCCATTGTCAGAGCAGCGATCGGTTACTATAGTAACCGGTATCATTACGGCAGCTATACATAAATTGGATGGCGAAGCGGCAGAGATGATTACCGGTCTAGGACAATTCCATTGCTAGATGTAAATCAGATTTTAATTTGTTTACACATCTCCATCTGTGTGTACACAATAAAATAATGAAATGTACGTATTTAATTTGCACAAAGTGAAAATAGCATTGTTACCGAGCAATCATCTTCACCTACTGAATCCTACACAGGTTTCAATCCATGAAGCTTATCATGACCAGCACAGTTACTTTGTGAATTTAGAATATCCTGCTATTGTTTCATTAGACTGGTCTTCTTTTATCCCAAGTATAAATGACTTTAGTGTTTAACTATGGGCTTTATATCCTCTGTTAGTTGGATCAAAGTATCAACTACTCTTTATGTAAAGAATTACCCAGATTATCAGGACAATATCTCGTTGTGTTCTGTTCGCCCCTCTGGTCTGGTCTCTCTTGTCGTCTGGTTACATTACATGCATCCACCTTCCGTCCACTATGGTCCATTTTCCTTATATATAGGTGAATGGACCTTATATCTACAATCTGAGGCCCTGTAGCCTCAAGCTATAGTGTTATTCAATGTGTTAGTGTTTATTTATTGGGCTGGGGGTGAGTGAGGGGATCTGAGTATTACAATATAGGCACCTGCAGGCTCAGGGCTTAGTTATTATCAGTATAGCTGTGTGACCTCTGAGAACCGTTCCGTCCTTCCACTAACATTGACATTTTTGTGCTGATAATGAGGCCGCCTGAAGGTGCCGCGTTGTGATTCTGTCTCCAGTTGATGTTAGTGTTGTCCGGTGACGCTGACCAGGGGAGGGCCGGTCCCATATGGGCCACCTTGGGCTGGATAACTGGGCCACCTGCTTTTATTTTCCTGTACAATGATCCTAATAGGCTGCTGAGCTGAGTCTCACCCCCCAGGCTGAAGTTGGGCAAAATCATTGGGCTAAGGGGGCCCCCATTCCCCCGTGAGGGCCCCCCCCCCCTGATCCGAGCTGTCCAGGTCTAGTTTCCCCCGTGTTGCTCACAGACAGATCTCGCTGTCATGATATGATCACAATAAAGGACACCTACAGAAAGCAGAGAAATGCTCTGAGGAACAGGTGTAAGAACGGGGATAATATATAAGATATATAATATAAGTACAGCCATGATCAGACATAAGACCTGACATTAGCTACGTGGACAGCTACGGCTATTGTGGAACTACAAGTTCCAGCATAGAGGAAGTGACAGTGAGGGCTGGTATAAGTTTTACCTTCTGAGATAACAGATTTGTCATTTATTCCTTGTATGTTTCTGGTGTGAAATGATTGGAATGTGACGTGTTTCTGTTTGTGTATGTTTTGTATATGTGACTATTTACAGGACGTATCTATGTGTGCGATGATTGATGTTGTGTGTGACCCTGTTTGTACTAACACATGTAACCAGGCACTCAGCCAGCAACGCACGCCCTAATATTACAGGAGACCTTATGTCACACACGGAGTTTACATTGTAATATTATCACTATGTTTGTGTATTACATTATTATTATGTATTACATGATATATTTACTATCGTTATTATGTAGAAACACTGGGAACGTGATAAATGACAGGTATATATGTCCTGAATTTCTGTAATATGTGTTCTAAAACCCCATGGAAATTATATTTGGGAAAGAGCTTCCCAAAGAGTGTTTTGCGCTCTAGAAAAGTTGGTATAAGGGTCCTTGGGGTTATGAATGGAGAAAGAAGGGCGGGCTCCATTTATCAGGCTCATTTCAGGTCTTCCAGAGAACTAGCCAGTTGCTGATAATCCGGAGTGGTACCGTCAGCTGCTCAGCAGTTCCCTCAGTCTCTCCCTACCTGGGGCTCATTATCAGAGCGTTGGTGACTTTTACGGACCTCGCGCCTTAGCAGTCGTTGACCCCATTCTGTGATTTTACGTGGTCTTCCGCTTCGTGGCTGAGTTGCTGTTGTTCCCAAACGCTTCCACTTTCTAATGATATCACTTACAGTTGACTGTGGAATATCCAGCAGGGATGAAATTTCACGAACCGTCTTACAAAGGTGGCATCCTTTCCCTGTACCACGTTTGAAGTCACTGAGCTATTCAGAACGACCCATTTTGTATCACAAATGTTTGCAAATGGAGACTGCATGGCTAGGGGCTTGATGTTATACACCTCTGGCAACGGGTCTGATTGAATATATATATCCATATAGTGTATGTCTCACACACGTTTCCACTAGAGCTTGTTGCGGGCTGTGGTGTCCAAGGTCTCAGCACTTGTGCCCCCCAGTCCCTGATACCTGTCTTATAGATTAGTCCCTAGAAATGTCCTTGTTGTACTGACCAACGCACAATACAATCTGTTATTTTGTACTAAATGGAACTGTTATTATCAATCAGTAGATTGATAATCTACTGTTATCGACTGTATTCAATCAGTAGATCACGTTGCAATCCTCTATTTCTACCAGGACTGAATCACACATTATATGTTAGATGCAGCGGATCACCACGAAAATGTTCCCAAAATGTATTTTAAAATGTTGGAAACTGATTTAAATATGCTCTAATTCTACACAAATTGCAGGAACACGACTCATCAATGCAGCATACTGAACAGGTAAGTCGCCTGTGCGTACGCCTGAATTCAACAAGGAGCGGATGTGAAGCTACGGGTGGTGATGAATGCGGGTCTAGGTCCGCTCTGCTGTACTACACCAGACACTGCAGGATACGTCCAATACTGATGTGAAATATAGATTCACAAAAGGATGCACAGAAAAATAGAGAATTAAGGGCAAATTCAATTGGCCGCGTTACTGTCAAAAGTAACGCGGCTTGCGCACTGTTACTGTTATTACGGTAATTCTAACCCGGATTTCAGCTCGCAGCTCCCTGAGCAGAAAGCCGGCGTTAAAGGTAGCGTAATAACGTTAATTACGCGCACTATTACCTTAAGAACGGTAATAGTGTGCAAGCCACGTTACTTTTGACAGTAACACGGCCAATTGAATATGTCCCTTAATGTCTACTGAAAATAAAATGCATTTTGATAGTTGCCTGATCGCACACACACATGTTCTAGCTGTACACACAGCCGTCATCTCTAGTAATCAGCACTTACATCCGACCTGTAGCTGGAGCAAGAGATACGGCAGGAAAACAAGTAACTTTGTGACACCCGGATCTTGGCGTGGAGGTGGCTGCATGTGCTGGACTTGGCTCTCCCTGTACAATGACTACAGGCGAACGGTCCTTCGTGTCCTCGTTCCCTCCCAGAAATCGTAGGCTGTAATTAGTGTCCATTGCGTACAAAGGCGGAGCGGACAGGGCTGCGTTGATGGACGTATCTCCTGGTTTTGGGTGGGCGCTGAGTGATTTTGAGTGCGATATGCAGAAAATCGTCAGATCCCTGCCGTGATGAATCGGGGCCCTTATTGTTACATAAAACATAGCGCACTTTTCTCACACCTCTATGGGGTTGTTCATCTTGGACAAGATTAGGCAACACATGACTCTCCAACATTTCCGTAACTTCATGTCAATGAGTGAGGGCATGCTGGGACTTGTAGTTCTACAGCTGCTGGAAAGCCATAGGTGGCCTATCCCTTGTTTTAGACAATGGACCAATGTTATCATGACTGGAAGTAGCCACAGCGCCTCTAGTGGGCAAGGCTTGCTGAGACTTGTAGTTACCTGACCGCTGACGAGCCACAGGCTGCCTACCTCTAATATGTAATTTCTCCTGTTTAGAAAGTGCCTCCTGTT